>NW_020897758.1:1341283-1378132 GCF_003984885.1 Neopelma chrysocephalum
GGGGGGGGTCACTTGGGGCGGGGCCCCGGGGAGGGCGCGGGTTCCGCGCGGGGCGCGGTCCGGTCCGTGCCGGGGCGGGTCCCGGTGCCGGTGCCGCTTCCCGGGCGGGTCCCGGTGTCCATGTCCCCCCGGGCCGCCCCGCCGCGGTTCGGGCCGCTGCAGTTGGCGCTGGCGGCGGCGGGGACGGCGGCGGCGGCGCTGGATCTGTTCATGGACGGGTGGGTGGCGGCGGAGTACGTGCGGCGCGGGCAGCCGGGCTGGGCCGCGCTGTCGCTGTCGCTGCTCGCCGTCGCCTCGGCCGCCGCCCAGGCCTGCAGCTGGCTCTGGCTGCGCTCCGACCCTCCCGCGCTGCGCCCCGCCGTGCCCGCCGCGCTGCTCGCCGCCTTGCACCTCCTGCAGCTCGGCTTCCTCTTCAGGTACGGCAGCCCCGCGCCGGCTTCCCGCGGCCCTCGGGCATCCCCCGGGCATCGCCCCTGCCCACCCCCGGGCATCACCCGGGCAGCCCCTGGGCATCACCCCCTGCCCACCCCCGGGCATCGCCCCCGCTCCGCCCCAGCCTCCCCTCACCCCCCGGCTGCCCCTCACTCTGCTCTGGCAGGGGAGGACGAGGGTCCCGGCCCCCCGCAGCTGCCGGCCTGCCCGGGATGGGGTGAGCGGCGCCCCGGGGACTGGGGGGGGCCGAGGGGCTCCCGGGCAGAGCGGTTCGGCCCAGCCCCGCGGGGGAGCGAGGGGAAATGCGTCGGTGGGAGCCGCCTGTGTCCCTCCAGCTGAAGCTCCCCCGGCTCAGCTCTTGTATCCCGGTGCTGTCGCCGCTGCTCCGGCCAAGCGGAGCAGGGCCCCGAATCCTCGTCTGGGCCTTGGCGCTCCCGGGAGTTCGGGGGACGCGGCGGGGCCTCCCCTGCCGGGGGCAGGAAATGATCCTGGCGGGTCCTCTGAGGGCAGTTCTCTGTCTGACACTTCATGCGTGGCCGGGCATCGCGTGGCTCCTGTGGTGCACGGTTTGGGTAGGGGGAAGGAGGGGTTTGGGTATAAATTGGAGGGGTTTGTTGTCCTGCCGGGGCAGCGTGAGGACCAAGGAGCTTGCATGGCCCCTCACCACTGGCTGGGTCCCCACACAGGTGCCTCTATGCTCTGAAGGTAGGCTGGAAGGTGTGCTGGGCGAAGGCAGAGGAGGAGGAGGAACAGAGACACATGGCCTTCCTCTCCCACGACATCAGCATGCTGCGGCTCTTTGAGACCTTCCTCGAGAACACCCCGCAGCTCACCCTGCTCCTCTACATTATCCTTCAGACAAACAAGGCTGAGATCTCCCAGGGTGAGGAGTCTGGGGCCAGGGGAGGGGGCTGTGGAGGTGCAGGCTTGGGGTCAGAGTGGGCTTGGATGGGACAGACCAGATGGGCTGTCTGGGGGCTGCAGGACCCCACAGGACACTTGTTTGAAGGGTCATTCTGCTCCCATGTCACACAGGAGGGTGAACCCCTGTCCTGCACTCACATGCTGCAATGAACCGTGCTAGGCTCAGGGTGGGAGGGTTGGAGCTGTGACCACTATGGTCATTTCCTTACGTGCCCCAGGAGAGGCTGAGGATCAGGCTGGGGAGCAGGGAGATGCCAGTGTGGGTGTAGGTGGAGCACAGGCCTCCCTGTGTGGGCTCTGCAGGGCTACTCAGTCCCAGCGCTTCTTCTCCACCTTCTGGGCAAGGCCAGCACCAGCCTCCTCCTCGAGGAGGGCAGAAGGCTGAGGGAGAGAGGGGTGCTGAGGCTCTGACCCTGGCAGCAGCAGCTCAGTGAGCGGGGGGGAAGCTCCTTTTAGCAGCACCGGGCAGGGGGAGGTTTGAGCCAGGCTGGGCCCTGCCTCAGTCTCCCCTCAGCATCTCCACCTCTGTTTGCAGGCCTGGGGATCGGCACTGCGCTCCTGTGTGTGTCCTGGTCTCTGCTGGACTACCACCAGTCCCTGCGCTCCTTCTTGCAGGACAAGTACGAGCTGAGCCGGGGCTCCTCCATCATCTACTTCCTGTGGAACCTCTTCGTCATCTGTCCCCGCATCCTGGCAGTCGCCCTCTTCGCCCTGCTCTGGCCCTACGGCGTGGCTGTCCACTTCTCACTCGTGTGGCTGGCCATGTTCCTCTGGGTCAGCCTGCAGGGCACAAACTTCATGGAATCACCTGGCCCTGAGCAGCTTTACCGGGCCATGGTGGCCGTGATCCTCTACTTCAGCTGGTTCAACGTGGCGCAGGGGAGGACATTGCACCGCAGCATCATCTACCATGGCTTCATCCTGGTGGACAGCACACTGCTGGCCCTCTCCTGGCTCTGGGGCCAGGCCCCCTCTGAGGACCACTGGTACCTCCTCCCAGTGGTCTCTGCCACCCTGCCCTGCTACCTGCTGGGACTGGGGCTGAGGGTCACCTACTACAAGTGGCTACACCCCAACATGCAGATGCAGCAGGAAGGTGGCTATGATGAGGTGGATGCCGATGGAGGGAGTGATGGGCCGGAGTTTCGCTCGTTCTCTGAGCCGGACCTTGTGAACAGGCGGATGCAGTGCCTGGCCCAGATCCAGTTCCCTGTCTCCCAGCTGGTACGGCAGCACTTCCTGAATGGGGCTGCTGCCCTCGAGTCTGCTGCCTGAGGGGAACTCCTCCAAAGGGACATGCAGGGGAGGTCTGTTTGTTAGTTGTGGTCCTGGTTCTGCTCCCCTAGGCTGTTGTTTTGGGCAGCTGGAGAGATCTGGCAGGAATGAGTGATGATGTGGAAATGCCCAAGGAGTCCCACGGCACACAGCATGGCTCCCATGGCTGCAGCCTCAAGGAAAGCCACGGTGTTTGTGGCAGGTCCAGCATGGGTGCCATGCTGTGTTAGCTTTCCTTGTTATTTATTATTAGCTTGTTCAAAAGAAAAACCCCCAGAGCAGTGGTTTGTTCTCTCTGTGCCTCTCCTGTGCCTGCTGCTGCCGTTGCTCCGCAGGGATGTGGGAGCTCGTTTCCTCCATGGCTGTGGTTATCTGACCTTTGTTTCCAGACAGAGTTTTCTTCCTTCGTGTGTTAGTTTTGGTATCGAGGTCAAAGCTCACATGTTATCACTGTGTTCTGGGAGGGATGGGAAGGAGGCTTGTGCTGACAGAGTGGCTGCAGGGTGGCTTGGTGCTTCTGGCTTATTATGGACACCTCGTGCTCCCTTGGCTGCCATTCCCACCACCACACCCTGGGCAGTGCTGCCAATGCCATAACCAGGCTGCAGTTGGCCACAGGCAGTTCTCAGCCGTAGGTGGCTGTGCATGTGGTCAGTGTGGGGCTGTGCTGGCACCTGGGCACAGACACCCACCCAGCTCCCAGGCAGGGCAGTCTCGAGATCGGTGCCAAAACCCAAGCAGGCCCCAGAGCAGCCTCTGCCTCTTTTGCTGTTGCCCGGTTGGCAGCTGTGGCACGTCCTGGTTGCCCAAAGCATTGACTCCTGGCCCCTTCCCCTTGCCTCCATCACTCCCCCCCAGCAGGACCCAGCCTAGGAGGGGAACCCCATCCCAGGGAAGGCAGCAGGATGCAGCCGGAGGAGCAGCTGAACTCTGTTTCACAGCTGCTCCTACAAACAATCAGCCCGTGGCCAAGGCCAGCAGCACTGCAGCACCGGCTGGGAGGAGGGGTGTTGGATGGTCTTGGGCAAAAGAGACCGGGAAGGGAAGGTTTGTTCAGGGAGCACTGTGTGCCTGCCCCGGGCACCTCAGCAGAGCCCAGGAGCCAGTCCCTGCCCCACTGGCTCCCCAGGACTCCCCAGAGGCTGCACTGTAACCTGCGACACCATGAACGCTGCCACTGCCACCGAGCCTGGCCCAGGCTGTCACAGGGGCAGGGACTGACACAGGGGGCAGAAAACAGGCTGAAGCAGTCACTATAGAAAATAAAGACTTTATTATTTTTTTTCCAGTTCATAGGACAGTTCCCATTACAGACCATGAACAGGCAGAGACCCCACAGCCAGCAGTGCCCAGGACTCACCCCTTGTAGCACAGTAAGGGCTGCTCTGGACTCCAGGGGTCCTGCCCACCTCTGCCAGCACAGACACCTCCCCCGGGGCTCTTGGAGGCAGCAAATATTAGTGGACCAGGTGGTTTTTAAAGCCTCCGTGGCTGTGGTGAAGCTGCAGGGGAGGCTGGCAGCACCCAGGTGAGCTCAGGTGCCCCAGGCCCATAGGCTGACTGCCCTTCAGGTGTTCGGGTTTGCTCTTCCATTAGCCTACCTGGCTGTAGCTGAACTGGTGACAGAGACAGGAGAAAAATCAATACTTGGACAGAGGTGCTGTTCCTGCCTCATGAGAGACAGGAAAAGGCTTAAATTCAGCCAACAGAGGAAAAAAATAAAATAGCCAGGTCACCCTTTATTAACAAACACAGAAATGTACCATCAACCTCCTGTTATAAAAGTACTTTACATACATTCAAGGAAACGTATAAATATCAGTATGAAATGTCAGTGGCTGCAAGTTCCACGCTCAGCTAAAATTTTATCGACATCTTAAAATTTCCTTAAAACATTTGGAAGTAAACAAACAAAAAGCACAGCCAGCTGCCAGGTGGCTCAGGCCCACAGGCCCAGCACCCATTGCAAATGCCTGGGCAAACCCAGCCCCTCCCCAGCACAGCTCTCACCAGCTGCTTCCCACGGGAGCAAAGCAAAGGGGCTACTTGGCCATGCCAATGGTGGGAGGTTAAGGCACAGGTTTTAATCCCAAAGTTTAGCCAGCCAGAGTACAAGACGTGCTCCCAACAGGCTGCTGCACAGCTTGGGACAGCTCCCAAACCTGCTTACAGGAGACCTTTGGATGGGCTGGGACTCACTGAGGGATGTTCAGGATCCCACACAGACTCTTCTGTGACTCCAAATAAGTCCTGATCCTCTGGTGATATTTCCAACCCTGGGAGCAGCTGCTCCTCAGCACAGCTCTGGCTGGCACAGTAACACACTTCACAGGGACCCCAGAGGAACTGGATCTATGGACCCAGCAGTCATGGAGCTGGAGCTGGAGCTGCTCCAGCTGCCTGGAACAGGTGGTAACACACCTGAGCTCTCCATCTGGTATAGACAGAGAACAACCCTGGGGACTCCTGCTCCCCTCTCCAAACCTGCTGCTAACACCCCCAGCACAGCCCCAGGGCTCTCCTGGGCCAGCAGCCCCAAGGGCAGCCAAACGTCTCCCCCTCTGCTGAGCTGCCCAGCGACACCCACAGCAGACACCTGCTCCTCAGATTTCCCTCATGGGATGAGTGGTCCTGCTGCTCGTGGGCAGCAGCTCCCACATAACAGTGTGTTCCTGCTGCAGAGCTCCTGGGGAAATATGCAGACCCCATATCCATCTGGGATCAGAGCAAAAGGCCAACACCTGGCAAGGAGCTGGATGGAAAGCCGATCACTCTCAACTCCTGTGACCACCTTAGAAAAAGAATCTCCTTTGATTCCAATTTAATAATAAAAAAAAACAAAACAAAACAAAAGGAAACTGGAGCTAGGACAATATGAAACAGAGCTCTTGGGTCCAGTCCCTAAGCACTGGGGATCCAAACCCCTGGCTCTAGGCACCTTCTCCCCAGTGGTCACTGGAGATGGCCCAGGAACAGCAACCCCTGCACTGATGGAAATATCCCTCAGTAATTAATGCCATGGAAGGAATGCAGCAAATACATCCCTGCTTGTGTGGGCACAGCGAGTGGGTCAGTGTCCCCCCTGCAGTGACAGACTTTCAGCCCAGTCCCCTGTGGGTCCCAGACAAGTGACGTGGGGCTGGGGACCAGCAATCTGGAGGGGTCTGGGTGCAGTCACAGGTCTGGCTGGGGTGCAGCACACACCCGTCCTCAGGGCAGGAAACCCAGGCACCTGCTGATCTGGTGCCATCAGGGTGCAGGGGGAGGCAGATGCCACCAAACACAGCCTGACCTGGCACAAAACCAGTCCCCAGCTGTTCCTTGCCAGGGGAGCTGCAGATTACTGGCTCCAGTCTCTTTTCTGAGACAGTGGCAGAAAAATCAGCATTGCCATTCCTCTCAAGGCCAGTGTGCTCCAGGCTGCCAAGTCACAGTGTCTTAGAAAATTAAGTCCCTCTTAACAAGGCATTTGTTTCTCACTATGTAGTTAGGCTAATGCAAATAAGAATATAAGGAAACTGAATCTGATTCTACTAAAAGGAACTTTCTCACACACGGAGTCAGGAATGCAGAGGTGAAGGTTAACAACCATAGCCAGAGCCTTCTCTGTAACATTCATGAGGATTTAGGAATTAGATTATTCCTAGTCCAGGTGAGGACTGTTCACATCTGAGCAGCCTGCACTAGTCTGCCGTACCTGATGTTCACAGGCGGTTTCATTTTCCTTTACAGGGAAAATCTGTGGGATCTACGGTCCGGGCCAAGGCTGGAATCCAATGGTCTCCTGCTGGCTAACAGGACTTGTGCACACATTGACTAGAAGCCACCAGGATAAACTCAGAACACCAACATTTGCCTCTACAAGGAACCACATATCCCAGAAGTGTTCCCTTATTTTTCTGTTTTCCAGTAATCCCACATTGAGGAAATAAGGACATTGTAATAAATTAACTGCTTTGAACACCCAGGAAAGGAGAGAGGACACATTTTACAGCAATAGAGGTATTTTTGACATTTTCATTAATATTTCCCATGAAAAAAACCCATAGCTCTTCGGCTTTGCGAAACAAGGAAGGTTCAGCTCTGCCATCAGCGTTTTCCTATAAAAATAAGGTTTTATGTGTACTTGGGTTCTACAACTAAGCTGAATAGAAAGGAGAGGGCTCTTACAAATACTTCTGCTGTTGTATGGCCCCTCCCTCTGGAGACACCAGCCAGAAGCATTCAGCTGGCTCTATAAGTCCCTTCTGGCAGACAAGCTCTAGCCCTGCTGAGTCTAGGGCTCCTTTACAGGACACCTCTGGGACTTGGCAGGACTCCTGAGGAATGACCTGCTGTCATGTTCCACTGTAGATTTTGCATCAGGTACGTTTTCTTCAGCAAGCTGAAAAGTGAGTCCTCAAATGTGTGAGATTTCTGCCTCTCCAGTGATGGAGAGAGCTCACAGGAGCTGCAGTCTTGGCTCTGCTCCAGCTTCTTACAGGAAGTCTAACTCAAGGGCTTGGTGAAGGGACACGAGGTCGGCGTGATTTGTGATCCTCCAGAACGGCATGTTGTGCTGTGACAAAGAGAGGACAGTGAAGTTTATCAGGGATTTTCAGCTGAGGTGGAAGCAGCCAGGGTACAGCTGCAGGGCTGTGCAGTGTGGTGGTTCTGAGCACACCACGCTCAGGACGGATATCGGCCACCTGCACATCTGTATCTGGATCCCATCTTATCTGCACATCTGTGTATGACAGGCACCAGCACTGACTGTCAGCTGCTCACGATAAAAACCTTGGCTGTGAGTTGCTGCTGAATCCAGGAATGCCTGTCCAGGACTCCCAGGGAACCTGCACAGGTGGCAGCTCTGGCACGTGGCAGAATGTGTGAAGCCTGCAGACAAGGTCCTGACAGTTGTCCGTGCACTTCACTGTTGTTAATTAGCACAACTGAACAACTCATCTAGGCCTCTCCAAATCAATCAAACTGCTCCTCGTTTGTAATCCAGACTAATGGCAGGTGCTGTAATGATGTGCTGCTGCCACTGAGCCCTGACTCCTCTGTGCTCCTGAGAAACTGCATTATCCTGATAGCCACAGGCTATGATCAGGACACAGAATCATAGAATCATCCAGGGTGGAAGAGACCTCCAAGATCACTGAGTCCAACCTCTGAACATGCTACATCCAACGTGCTACACCAAGACACTGCTTACAGGGACAGTGTTATATGCAATCGTAAACAACAGTAAAACAGAAACTTTAAACCCCCAAGAGCCAGAAAACGGCCCATCTTAACACAGTGGAAGATCTCTTGCATCAAAGACAAACTTTGCCCCTGGCTGCCCCAGCCTGAATTGTTCAGCCTTGGAACAAGAGTCCCTGCAGGCAAAGCCTGCTGCAGTGACTTCCCTTTGTGTTGCCCCACAGCCACCTCTGCAGTCAGACCCACCTGCTTGGCTGCCACCTCCTCGTCACGCCCGTCCCCAATCACCACGTAGGTGACCTTCTTCCCAAACCGCGACACGATCCTCTCGAAGCAGCTCTCTTTACCTGCCAACACAACCCAGTGTTGAGGAGCCTTAGGCAGAGAGAAATGGGAGTCTGAACAGGTCCCTTCCTTTCAGAAATACATTCTTGTCTTGCTGGGAGGGGATAACACCCAGTTTAGCTCCTGAGGCCAAAAGCCACGACCAGCTGAACCACAGCATGAAATGGCATTTCCCATGTAAAACTCCCTGCTAATCCCCAGCACACGTTGCAGTGCCAGACACTTGGCACAACCCCTTACCTATTTTTGTAGCACTATAAATATTTTCAATGGGAAACACTTCGCCCAATCCATACAGGAGAACTTTGGCAAGAGCTGGCATCAGTTGGGTGGTTGTGATCAGGATGTTCTCACAGTTTTTTCTAAAAGAAGAAAAACACTTGTTACAGCACATCTGTAGCCAGTGGTGCCACGGCTGCTCCAGGCAGCCTGCTCGGCTTCCCCAAGTGCCACATGCTTTGCTGTCCTGCTTTCAGGAGGCTTTTTAGGCCAAGGTTCCGTGATTTTTGCTTGTTTGCTTCTGGAAGAATTCTCTGGCAGAAAAGCGATTTGGTGAGCATGGGGACCTTCCTAACTACAGGTGTTGCAGCAAAGAAATCCTAAAGGGTGCTCAGGGATGCAGTTCTTGCAGTCAGACACTTTGCCTCTCAGCAACAGTGCTGCACGTGAACCCAAGGGCTGCGAAAGCCACGCACACACTTCCAGGTTCCATACCTGGACTGGATGAGCAGCAGGGACTTCAATGCAGTTTCTAGCCAGGAATCTGTTAGCACTTCTATATCAGTCCTCAGTCGCTGCAGAGCTTCCCTCTTCTGCGGGCTGAGCAGGCCTGGAAGGTAAGGAACGTGTTTGCCCAGCTGAGCCAGCAAGTCTGACACGGAGAGAGCTGTCCCCCAATGCACCAGCTGCCTGCTTTGCAATAAATAACACAGAACTGAAGGTCTCTGGAAGCTGGACTGTCTGTCTTGAAGCAGCAAGAGAAACCAGCTTCCAATGACATGGATGAGCCCAGACATCCATCCAGGAGTCTGACTGTGGGGAACTGGGCAGATGCTTTTCTCGGATGATTTCAAAGATTTCTCAGGATACAGGCAATCAAATGCACTTCTCTCATACAAAGCACTCACAGCAGCAGGTGTCCAAGGCCATAGAGCAGGGGAAAGAACTCCTGCAGTCACCCCCTCTGACATCATTCTTCCCAAGGACCCTTTCCACTTTAACCCCTTTTATGTATCTTTTTTAAATTGCCCTCCTTTTTTTTTATTCCCGTGTTTGTCATCTCTTTTCGATATAATTTTCTCCAAGCCTCCAGTTTTGAATTAAAGGCAGCCAGAAATGGAGTCCATACACTCAAACTTGCCCCTATCAGTAAACACAACAAGAAAGGAGCACACGGAGCCTGCACCTCCCTTCCAGCTGTGAAGTAGGAACTTCCTCGTTCCAGTCCTGTAGTGCACCAGTCCTCTGCAATGAGGCCATGGAGGGACCCACAGCGGGCTGCACCCACAGCTGCTTTACCATGTGGCTTTACACAGGTCCTGAAAAACTCTGCATCCAGGTTTCCCACATGCAAAATACAGAATCATGGTCTGATCCCTGCCAGAAATCAGGTAACTCCAGCACACTGAACTGCAGACTTACACTGACAGGCTGAAAGCTGTAGTTTTGAACACCTGGTTTTTAGAAAATTTGTCCAAGAAAATGATCTATCAAGTGTTTTTTTGGTGTAGGCAAAGGGTACCCAAATCCACAACCCACCAGGCTGCTTCAGCAACATCCCTTTTCCAGGGACAGCAATGCCAAGATTCAGACTAAACAGAAAACTCATCTCCATTTGCTCACTGTGGTTTGCATTGTTATGATTGCTTTGGAGCTGGAAAGGAAGCAAAACTGAAAGGTTTTAAGTGATATTTTGAAAAGATAGAGATGTCGTGTCAGACCGTGGACCCAACAGCCCAGGGGTGACCACTGTGTTTCCTGACAATGACATGACAAAAAGCAGACTTTGTGAAGACATGAATGAGACCTCCTGAGAAGAAGGGCAAGTGAGTCATTCAGACCTGTCCTGAGCAGAATGCCAGGCAACCTTTCATACTAAATTAGCAAAGGGACACTATATGCACCACAACTTTGTGGACTGACTGACTATCCCTATCTCCATGATAACTCACAGCCTGCACTAGCATGCTGTTCAGTTTTGGAAGATGTACTCTCTTGGATTCCCTGGAAATTTGATCCCAGTTAGCACTGGGAGAATGGTTTTCTTCTCATGTCCACACATTCAGAAAAGCCAGTACTCTGAGGAAGGACAGAGTCTGGCCCTACAAGCTCTGTTCAGACCTCGGTGCAGGTGAGCACTCACCTCCAACATCAGCTTTGTATTTGTTGTAGATCTCTCGTACCCTGCGGTAGCGGAAGGCCAGTTTCCTCATCCAGTCCACTCCCTGCACACCAACTGAGGAGCTGTGGTTTGTGTTGCTTCCTGAGCCACTGAACCCATCCGTGGAGAAGTTGTAGTTGCTGTTGCAGGAAAGTAGATGTGTTAGCTGGGCCACAACAGCAGAGCCCCTGCAGCGTTTGCAGCAGCACTGACAGCAGACAGAAAATACCCAGGAGAGGAACTGCACAGGCACCAGGGCACCTGGAGAACAGAGCCCAGCTCCTACAGGAACACACTGATATCCAACTATAGCTGCTGCTGGCTCTGAACTGCTACACTCATACAATTCCCTTCACATTCTCCACTACAAAACTCTCCTTTGCCCTTTGCCTGCTCACTCCTCTGCGATATGGAGCATCCTTCCTACTGGCCTCTTTCCCATCCTGCAATGATAAACTCCAGCACAGTATCCTCTAAACACAACATCTGTGCCTTTCCATCACAGTTGCAGCTCCACAAGCAGATGAGTTGCTTCACCAGCTTATGACTGCAGGAAACAAGTCCTGCTTCACCGCTTTCCCTGTATTTCTTACTCCCTGACAGGCATTTCTCAGATGATCATGGACTCACAGAATGGTTTAGGTTGGACAAGACCTTCAAGATCATCTCATTCTAAACCCCTGCCATGGGCAGGGACACCTTTCACTAGAGCAGGTTACTCAGAGATCCATCCAACCTTGTCATCATGAGATCTGGAGTGCAGGTTCTCCATTCCTCATATGTCATTGAACACAGAGGTAGCATTCAACTGTGGACAATATAATTCACAGTCTAATTTCAAAACTCTTAATGCTTTGTAGGTCTTCAAAGAAACAGCCCCCAGCAAACAAACACGGTTTGCCAGGTTTCATTCTCTGCACAAAGCTGACCTCCATCCCTTAATTCCATCTGGGTGTCAAGTCCCCACAACACCCGATTACATCAGCAATACATTTCCTGCATTTGTCAGTACAACACCTTAGATCTTGGCCATTGTCATCAGATGCCACATCTTCTATGTGTACCTGGTCACACTCCTATTAAAGGAAAAAAACAAAAATAGAGTCACACTGTGGTAATCCAGAAACATACTAAAATTTGCAGATTAAAAAAACTGTGATATAAACCAATCCCTTCACACTTCCCAACAGCAACAAGCCATTCCACACCACCTCCACAAAACCCACAGAACTTCCACTAGCTCCATCTGCCAGTATTGGGCTTTACTGCCCAGCTCTTACAGGTCCTTGCCCAGACTAGGACCCAGAAAGGGCTGAAAAAAGCATGTTTATATGACATTTTGACCTGTCTGCAAAAAGAGAACTTTGACACTCCCTGAACAGGTTGAACTCAAAGTTCACTTGTCATTTGAAACCCTTCTGTCACTTCAGAAAATCAAAACAAACCAAAAATATCCCAAAATTGCATTATCTGGTCAAGCATTGCTATTCCATTTTCTCAACACCAGGTGTGGTAGTTTAGTCTGGGCCTTCCTTGGTGACCAGTTTTTAACCAAGGAAGTGCCCACATTTACCCGGTATTCCCTATGATTTTTATGTAAGCCAGGGTATAAGAAGAAAGGAGGAGAGGCCTTCGCCCCCTCTTTCCTTCCGGCAGCTTTGGAGGTGCAGGTTTCCCTGCTGTTGAGTCTGTCGGGTTGGGGAGTGAGGCCTGGTGAGGCCTAGTAAGGCCTAGTGAGGCCTGGTGAGGCCTGGTAAGGCCTTGCCGACCTTGGGAGGTGGAGGTTGCCGGTGGTCGCTCCAGTGCAACTTTCTATTGTCCCAAGGAGAGTAGTAAGATATTCTTTGCTAATTCTTTCAGTTGCTAGATCTTGGGCTATTGATCGTGTATATTTTATTTTGGTTTTGTTCCTTTTTTCCCTTCCCCCTTCCCTTTCCCTTTTCCTTTTGAAATTGTACGTATATTTCAATTGTATATAAATGTAATATAAGTGTAAATATATTTATCTATATTGCTTTAGCTGCCTTTCTCTTGTTTCAGTTCTCTTGGGTTTTTTTTTCCCTTCTCCCTTGGTTTTGGGGGGGAGTTCTTGTGGTGAGGTTTGGAGACTTGGCAGGGAACCAGCTTCAAACCATATCACCAGGTCAGTAGAGTCACAGCAGGAACCCTGAAGGAACAGCAGTGTAGTGGCACTGCCATGACTCTGGTGCTTATTGCAGTTGATTTAACCCCCTAACCTACTGATTTAACCTACCAACCAACACCTACTACAGCACATGTTGTGGCTGAGACACAGCTAACATATCAACAATTCCCTTTCCAGCACAAGTGTTTTCCTTAGGGTTTTTGTTGTTTTTTCCCCTGAGACAGAGAGGTAACTCATGACCACCTTGTCAAAGTTTACTGCTGCCAGTAGTCACAGCCACAATGGAAATGTCATTTAAGTCTCTGTTTGCATCTACAAAATCATCTTGTTTTCCCATGATGTGCATCAGTGATGCACCTACAGCTAACTGTTCATATTCAGCTTTCCTAAGCAGGGTGGGAATGGGAGGGCAGCAGGGGCTTGCAGGAAAGAAAAAGGGAGAGTGCTGTGGACCTTCCATGTGTACAGCACACTTGTCTATGGCAGCATGTCCTTCAAAGCTGTTACACAGCCAATGTCACCTCTTGTATTCTGTCCTTGGCGTAGTCACAGCCTCTGAGAACTGACATCCTCAAGGTCATCTTGTCTTCACATCTCTGGTCTCCATTTCAAAACAGGATCAGTGGAAGCAAAGTACTCACCAGTCCAGAATGCAAGTACAAGACAGAGCAGACATAATTGTTTTTATCTGTGTGGGTTCAAGCAGAAACCCAGCAGAACCTGAGAGAGCTCTTGACACTAGAAGGCAGCAGAATGTGTGTCTTAGGTAAGACTGCATCTCTGATTTGGTTGTGCTTACAACCACTTCAGCTTTGTCAGACTGTCATGTTTCAACAATAACAGGCTCTGAAGTACAAGAGCCCTCACAAACAGTGTCATTCAAACATGGTAACGCAGAGTTCTGCCTTTGCCACGTACCTCCAAGTCATTGAAAAACAAGTGAGTATCAGCGACTTCAAAAATCATCTCCTCCATGGACAGACCTGAGCCAATCACTAGAGTTGGATCCTGGCAAAACACAAAGAGAAGAAGTAAATCCACTGTGGGTACAGGCAGAAGGGAATTGCCATAAATCTCTCATCAGTTAAACTGCACAGTTTCCACTCTATCAAACCTGATGTAATTCCAGCTACAGTCAATGGTGTGAACAACAATTTCCCTAATATTTTAAACAACTCAATTGAAAAAAAAGAAAAATCCACATTCTGGTGGATTGACCCAAATGCCAGTCTGGTTCATTGACTCAAAATGTAACAAAACACTTCAGTGCTGCACAGGAGGGACCGATGCATTTTCACAGTCAGCACGAACAAAAGATTAAAAAATCTACAATATATTTTGAAGGAGAAAACCCCCCTTCCTTTCCCTGTGTGCTAGGATCTCAGTAATTCCCAGTGAGGATACAGTTTGACATTTTAGGACTTGCATTGTCAGAAGGGAAGTGTTGGTGATGTCCATCTCCTAGATCTGTATAAAGCCAAATTTAACATTCTTTCTCCGCCCCAAACTGCCAACAAGTTAAAAGTATCACCTTATATATTTAAAACTAAATGTATTTTTCTGTTCCTTTTCCAAAGATTAACATTTAATTCTGCAAGACAGAAATGTATGGGGTTTTTCCCATGGAAAAGACAGTATTACCTTGCCATATTTTTGAGCATAAGACCCTGTGAGAAGTGAATGGAAGATAATGATGGTCTCATCCAGGTCCCAGAGAAACACCCGCTGCAGAGAGAACAAAAGAAGGTTAGAGCTAAGATATTCCAGGCACTGAACTAAAATAAAGGAGCCAGTTTTAGGGTTAATTTTCTGCTTAGCTGCAGTATGCTTTTAACAAGTATGAACACCACTTCTCCTCTTACAGTGTGTTCAACTCTGCAATTTTTTGCAGTGGAGTTTATATACTGCCACAGGAGTACATACTCAGACTAAAGCTCTCTTGGCCAAACTATGTCAAAAGCTTCTCTTGCTTTTATAGTTACAGAAGCAAAAGCTCAGAGTGCTAATGAACTTTAGAGCCCTGCTGAGGTAGAAGTGATCTGAAGAGCACCGGGTACATGACCTTGATGTTTGCCAGAGAAATCTTTGTTATACATAAAGTGATGGGCTGCCCTGAGAAATGACAGTGTCAGTACAGAGAGACTTTGATAAACTATAGAACTGGGCCAACATGTGGGGTGGAATAACCTGGTCCAGGTTGAAGGAGCTGGAGGGCAGAGTGGACACAAGTATGAGCCAGCAGCACTCTCCCTGTGGATGAGATGACCTACGTGCTGGAGTGTGCCACGTGTGCCAGGCTAAGAGACAGAAGGTGCTGTCTCACCCTACTTGGCACTGGGAAGGTCACCCCAGATTGCATCCCCAGTTCCAGGGGTCTGTGAGGAAAAAGGAGAGCTGCCAGCAAAAGGCTGTTGAGACGGTCAGCAGCCCAGAGGAGAGGCTGAGGGAGCTGGGAGGGATTAGCTCGGCAAAGAGGAGACTAAGGGAGATCTAACAGCAGACCACAACTATTTGAGAGGGAACTGCAAAGATGATGGACACAAATACTTCTCAGTAGTGGCAGATGGAAAACTGCCATGGAAAAAGAAGGGGAAATTTGTAGGTTGGGAAATTCCACTTGGAGACAGAAAACCTCCTTCCCCGGGTGGGCACAGTACTCTTGGGAAAGATCACTTGGTACAGGATCTCATTGTCTAGGTACAGGATGCCAGCCTTAGAGGTTCTCATGACTCAGGTATACAAATCCATGGCTCCAGTGCTGGGGACAGCCCTGCTCTGAGCATGTGGCTAGACTGGAGACACCCAGATGTCTCCTCATTGACACCACTAAGATTCCAAGACCCATTTAAGTGATGCTTGTCAAGCCCAAAAGGAGAACTCATTTGAGGCAGTTCTCAGAAAACATGGGTCACAAGAACTTCCCAAATTATCTCTCAGTACAGGAAAGACATGGACCTGTTGATGTGGGTCCAGAGGAGACCACAAAAATGATCAGAGGGACAGAACATCTTTCCTGTGAGGAAAGACTGAGACAGTTGGGGTTGTTCAGCCTTGAGAAGGCTCTGGGGGGAGACCCTATTGTGGCCTTTCAATACTTACAGGAGGTTTATAAGAAAGATCATATCATCATAGAATGGTTTGGGTTGGAAGGGGACTTTGAAGATCATCTCACTCTGAACCCCCTGCCATGGGCAGGGACACCTCTCACTAGCCCAGGTTGCTCCAAGCCCCGTCCAACCTGGCCTTGGACACTTCCAGGGATGGAGCAGCCAAAGCTTCTGTGGGCAACCTGTGCCAGGGCCTCCCCACCCTCACAATAAAGAATTTTTTTCTTAATATCTAATCTAAGCCTACTCTCTTGCAATTTGAACCCAGGGGGACAGAACTTTTAGTAGGGTCTTAGTAGTGATAGAACAAGGGGGAATGGTTTTAAATGCAAAGAAAGTAAATTTAGACTAGATTGTAAGGAAGACATTTTTTACAATCAAAGTGGTGAGGCCCTGGCACAGGTTGCCCACAGAAGCTGTGGCTGCCCCATCCCTAGAAGTGTTCAGGGCCAGGTTGGATGGGGCTTGGAGCAACCTGGGATAGCTGAAGATGTCCCTGCTCATGGCGGGGGGGTTGGACTAGATGACCCTTAAAGGTCCCTTCCAACCCAAATCATTCTATAATGCCCATTCATTTCCACGGAGACAGAATGAAAAAAAGAGAGGAGAACTTTTACCACCACACTATTCTGCAATGCAACCTGTAGAAAACAAGATTACTATTTACCTCCAGTTCACTGTCCTGTGAAGAGGAGGTATCTGCTTTCCTCTTCCCTCTGTTCTTCCCAGGGATGTTTTTTCTTGCCTGCTCATCTAACTCTTTACTTGCTGTTGCTCTTGATAATGAAGGACTTGTGGATGCATCTCCTAGAAGAAAGAAATCACACAGCTCTCACCCCCTCATGTCTCAAAGCAAACACCAATATAGCACTGGCCACAAACTCCCTTTGCAAAAGGTAAAACGTTACCTTGCTATATGGATGCAGTAGTAGAACATATAGAACTAGTAGCAGAACATTACTAGAACATAAAACATGATTTCTTGGTCCCATTGTTTCAAAACAGCTCTGTCTCCTCAGGGCAGTCCCCCAGGACTGAGCGACTGCAAGAGCTACTGCCTGCAAAGCAAAGCCAGAGCAGAGCACCCTCCATCCTAAGGCCTGAAACCTGCCATCAATTCACTACCCTGGAACTGTTTTATTATTCAACTGTTTCATTTAATAGACAATTAAACATAAAAGAGTAACAGGGATGATGTTGGTCCTGGAGACACAGCCTTGGCCAAGCAGCATGGCCATGGCTGACGGGAATAATACAGAGACTGTTCTGCTACTGGTGAGAACATCCTTCCCAGGGAAAGAATACACCACCTCCAGAAAAACTGCTGCTTTGACATGCAGGGTATTAGGACCATGACAGTCTATGAGTCCTTTATTACCAGCTCAGGCAGGAGAGTTAACATCCCAGACACCTGCCTAACTAGGTCCAAAATAGGACCAGACCTGTAGCAGGACGGCAGAGGGCAAGGGGGCTTGGAAGAGCTTGAATTCAGTCTGGGGCTTGAAGACGAGACATTGAAGTTCCCAGGAAAATTAATGCAAAATGGTGAACTTGGAAAATTCCTGAGCTAAGAACATGGCACTGAAAACATCAACAACTGGGCTGTTCCTTGCCCACTGCCTTGAAATGAGAGGTCAGTTCCTAAGGTTTGGTTTCCAGCAGCAAATGAGAACTAAGTCTCATGGGTAAATCTGCTGTTGTTCACCTCAACTAGAGGACAACTGTTTCCTGAAAGAGGGCAAGTGCTTGGAACCCCACACTTCTTGATGTACAAGAACACAGCATGGTGTTTGTCACTCCTGTCGATAGCATCCCATCAGGTAAAGGTGAGAGAGGTTTGGAACTTCACTGAGTTCCAGACTATAGATTTGTATGCTTGTCTCACTGGCAGCCACCCATTCCTGCTTGCAGGGTGCATGACTTAGCTGGAGGATTTGGCAGAGCTCAGGTGCTCCTGGTGGACTCGGGGAAGATGGAGGAGGCAAAGTGCTGCAAAGGCAATCGCTCAGCACCTCCTGCAGCAGGCTGACACCCAGCCCCTCTCCAAGCAAGAGCCACCCTACAGCCAAACCACACACACCCTCCTCTTCTTCAGTTTTTATTGCTGAACATGACACTATACAGTATGGAAAATGCCTTTAGTCAGCTCAGGTCAGCTGTCCCAGCTGTGACCCCTTCCAGGTTCTCATGCACCCCAAGCCTGCTTGTTGGGGAGTGTGGAGGGGAGAAAGCCCTGACTGTGTAAAAGCACTGTTCAGCAGGAGCCAAAATACTCTGTGTTATCAGCACTGCTTTAGCCAGGAATCCAAAACACAGCACCAGCACAGCTGCTGGGAACAAAGTTACCTCCAGCCCGGTCAGACCCAGGGCAGTAACAAAAATGAATGGAATCTGGATTTTTTTCCCCAGCCTTCCAATCTGCAACAGGCAGATTTCAATTTAAAACTGCTCAACAACACTGGAACAATCTCATAACTCCTTGCACAAGACACTGGAAGAAGCACTAAGTCTTTGCTTTCATCCTTGGTTAACTCAGGAAACTATTCTTCAAGAAGAAATTTCAGCCAACACCCCTGAGGCTGGGACAAAACCCAGAATTACTGAGAATGGCCAAAGGTGTGACTTCTCTAGAACAAGCAATTAAATCTTCTCAACACACTTCCTACTTCCCTAAAATCAGCTAAAATCTTCTCTACCGGACAAGTGCCCGTGACTGACTGCTGTGCAGATGCAGATGTGCTCACAGCAAAGCACAGCAGAACAGCTCTCAGTTCAACCAGGGTTTGCAATGATGAGGCAGAGGAAAGGAAGGGATGTACTGCTGGGCATGTCAGAGACCAGCACAGTGAGAGGGGATGGCTGAACCACAGCTCCTGAAAATGCAGGAGCAGTCCCAGAGGACTCCCACAACTGGGCCTGGCTGCTGTGTCAGGTCATCTGAACACATGGCTGTGGGAGGGAAAGATGCAGCAGGAGCTACTGAGACTGAACTGCCCTGTAGCCCAAGTGAACACCCAGTCCCCAGGGAGCTGCTGCTGGCAACTCTTCAAGTCACCCCTAGCACTCCTCTCCTTGGGAAATGCAGAGCACATGGTGGGTATCTCAGAATCACAGCAGTAGAAGACCTCTGATACATAAGTTTGGCTGGCTCACCATAACACTGCACACCAGCGAGACCAGAGACAAGGAAGGCAAGTGTCCTGTCCGGGCCAGCATGAAAAGATGGCTCAAGTACCTCTTGAAGAGGAGTTTTGCCCATGCCTGCCCACTGCACTGTTGGCACAGGTGCTTTGCAGCCCCTGTTGCAGCCTCACCGGAGGGGGGTCTCTGCGCTGCCCGCGCAGGCGCCGCCGTCGCTTTCTCAGCCGGGTACGTGGTGGTGGCCAACGCCAGGCTGTCCGTGCTGCTGTCTGCTGGTGGCACCACTCCGAAGCCTGAGCTCGGGTAACATGTCTGGTACTGACTCTGGCCAAGGATCGTGTATGTAGGATATTCCTGTTGGAGGAAAGCGTTAGTGGTGGTAGGATACCTCTTTCAGAAAACACTCTAATCAGGACGGCTTTTGTGCTAGAACATCCTGTCAAAGGAAAATCCACAGTCTGACTTTATGGTGTTTCCTTCTGCATCCGTAAGACATTTCCCAAAAAGGGCTGGGAGCTCTGACTGCCCAATGACCCCCACACAAGCAGGTTTTGCAGAGGAGGCCAGTGATCCCAGAGCCACTCCTCTACCTCCAGTGTCTGCAAAAATGAATTCACAATGAATGATCTGATAGTAATAGGGGAGTTAAGTGGATGCCAAGGTACCAGTGCACTCTGTGCTCTGGAATGTGTGGTTTTGTCTTGCATTTTACTTCCTGATGTCAGAGGTACTGACAGTGACAGAAAGCGACTTAGGCCCTGGCTGAGGGCACAACCCCAACCACGAGAGCTACAGGATAAACAGCCGTTACTCATGTCCTGACTGCATCAAGTAATTATTCTGCATGCTGTGATAAAGGTGTCCATTTATGAAAGTATTTATTCATTTAGGAGATCACTGAGCACATGGAGTTGTGCTTGAGGATTTTAATTTCTGATACGGATAATAAAAAAAGCAGTGACCCCAAATATCATGTCACACTGTTCTGGCACATTGTGCTCTCCTGATTGCCTCAAAGAACAACCTGGGTTTGTGAACCAGGTACCTTGGTTTGAAATACTGAACAAAAATCTTTTTTTCCTCTTACAGTTCCAAGCAAGTTTATGCTAATGAAAGAACTTTAAAAAGCAACAGCATAAGCACAGAAGTGGTTTTGTGCATTCACTGCATTTTCCACACTTCCTGTATTCTCTTTCTGCAAAGTTGGACACTGAAGGGCTCCTTTGTATATCCAAGTACTCAGCATGGCAGTTAACCACTGACAGGGCTGTATTATCACCCACAGAGGTGACAGGCACAGGAAAGTGCTCTGTGCTAGCTTGCAGGGTTGTTTGACTTTATTCTACTCTAGCACCACCAGAATGTACCTCCTACTTTACTGGGTTGGGGGTTTGTGTACAACCTAATTTCCTATTCTTGCTGAGGGAGAACAAAGGCATCCAAAAACCATCCACCCCTAATCCTTCCTGTAGGTTAAGTCCTCAAAATAGTTCTATTGTTTCCTCCAACACTGTCTCTCTTGCAGAAATCTCAGTTGAAGACTCACCTCACAATCTCCAGATGAGGCAAGAGCTTTGAAAGGATGAAGAGAGTTTGTTGCAAAGGTCAAAGGGAGAAGCATCATGGTCAAAGAGACAGCAAGAGTGATTTAGTGACTTTAAGTTACACACTGAGCCCTGCAACTCCAGTACCACTGTGCTCCATTTGAAGCGATGCAAATACTTGGTGTTCCCATGTTAATTCTGAGTAATGTGTTAAACAAAGGTGAAAGAGATGCTGCACATATATTTACCAAAGAAGATTTACCTGTGAGATGCTGGCTACTGCTGATGTGGAAATATTGACAACAGTTGAGGATGTAGAGACTGGACTGGCATTTGTAGTTGATGCTGTAAAATTAAGAATTACTGCATTAAATGCTTCTAGAAAAGCACAAGAGACGAGAAGTTGTGAAATAAATACTTACTAGGCAAATGTGCAAGCACCTGTGCTTCTAGGAGCACTCTGCTGCTAATAGCCAAAAAAGGGAGGGGGTCTATTTTGACACCAGTTACATTTCAACTGGGTTTACAGAGAAGCTGTTTTACTCTTCAAAAAGTCCTTTCAAATGGTTCAGAAGCCTTTTCCCTCCATGGCTGCTAAGCAACTGGTGTAGTATTAAAAAGGTTTCACATTTTTACTACGTTTTGATAAGACAACAATCATATTCTGATGCTCAATCAGTAGCAGTTAAAAATGAATCAGAATAAATCAATAAAAAGGATGTGAATGTGTCTAATCAGTTCTGATAAAAGAAATTCTCTCGGCATTGAACTTGGCATATTTAGTCTAATTATTTCAAAAAATTTAAGGAAACAGTAGGAGTATTTCAAATAGCAGAAAAAGAGTGTTTCCTACTGGAGAAAGTGAACATTTCTCCCCACATCCCTGTGAGACCAGAATGGCTTTTTGGATGTGACTTTCTGAAATAATCTGTCAACAGCTCATAGGACAAATTCTTACAGACATGTAGTTGTTAGTATGAACTTGAAGATGTTTAATAGCCTTCATGTCACTGCATTCAGTTCACACAAAATACAGAAGAGGCTGCCAGAGCATCATTTGGAAACAAGTTGTTTAGCAGATTTTGGGGTTTTGCAGCCACAGTGCCACTCCATTAATTATTCTGCCACACAGGGTTTTGGGACCCTCAAGGATAACAACAAATAATGAAATCAGCACAAACAAAACCAGGAGGTATAAAACCAGGTGCCACCAAGAATTATTTTCTTTTCTAAGCCACTTTCCTCTGCACACAAATAAAACCAAAAATCACTTTTAGATGCTTATGTAAAGACTTGCTTATGTAAAGACTTGCTTATGTAAAGACGGTATCCCCTCCTTTACCATCACTCTGAAAAAAGCCCTCACTTTCTGCAAATACCACCATGCAGAATTCACCCCAAGAACTTGAGCTTCCGAAGGCGTCAGTCCTGCTGCCCCAGGAAAAGAGACCCACCATGAACTCTTAACCAGTGTATGCTGTGTTATGGCAAGCACAGATACCAGCTGGTGGCTCCTGGAAAAAGTAATGGATCCAAAATATGCCTCAAAAAAGATGAGAAAACAAAAGAAACATATCTTAAAAGAGGTGCAGAAACACGTAGTATTTCCAGGAGGTAAGAAATGTGAAGGGTGGCATCTCTGTGGAAGCAGAAACAAGTAATTAGCCCCTGGGAATCCCCTCATAGATAGGAGCAGCATTGTTCAAAATACAAGGGAGGGAATTTTTGGGGGAGAACATTTAGAAAAAGGCAAAAAGGCTGCATTGAACAGCAATAATGGCAATGAAGACACTCAAGGACCTACAGTAACTACACAGTTACTGTAGCTACAAGCTAAAAGAAGCCCAGCTGTGAGAGCCAAGGGACCCGTCACAGACACTCCTCGTAAGCAACTGCTCGAGAACAGGGGGCAGTTTCCAAACCAAACTCCTTCCAGCTACACCTATGGAAACTATTAAGCCTGTCATGACCTCAAGAGAAGGTCTCCTCCTAGGCCCCTACAAAGTCCAGCTCTCCAGAAAAGGCCTTTGCTAACCAAACAAACCTGCCATGCAGCCAGGGCAGAGGAACTCTCTGGAAGACAGATTGTTCCACCACTGCTCTCAAGACTGTTATGGAGAGCAAACAGAAAGCGATTCTCATCTGTAGTGCTCTGCAGAGACTGCTTCTCCACTGAGATTTGATTACAGAAGTTAAGAAATCATAGAAACAAGATTCCAAGGTTTGGCATTCTCTCATATGAACTTTATTGTTTATCTTAACTCTGGTTCCCTCCAACATTCTTTTTAATTACCCTGTATCTATACAATACTACATATCACATCTTTCCAAACAGCTCCCACCACACAGATGAACCAATTCTTTCTGCATTGTGGGCCAGTTCCTTTTACGTGTGAATGGGCCAGAACCATGCACAAATATTTGGCACAGATTTGCCAAAAGGGACCACTTCAAGGTCTCAGGTTTAAAAGATCTCTTCTCTCTTTCTCCCCTATTTCCAGACCTCATCCTCAGACATTACATCCTTACCTCCCCTGCCTTATTCATCCCAACCTGTTTTGCTTCAGTCATTTTAAGAGAGCCAAAACCAGATCCATGCTCCGAAATTCCCCTCCCGTAGGTCAGTAGCACTGGACAACTGTGTATCACCCTGATGATTTGAGTGGAGAGAAAAAACAGATATTCCAGGGAATACTAATAAAGCAACTCTGTTCATCCTTGCAGCTTCTCCTCTCCACCACCTCCCTTGCACCACCCCCTGTACTGACCTCATCCCTTGGTTGGCTGCTTGTTAATTTGATGAGAATACGAAAGAGGAAAAGTTTCCTGCCAGTGTGCAACAAGTTCTACCAAAATTGACAGCATTTACACAGTTGGGGTGACTTTTGCACACTCTGGGGTGACTTTTGCACACTTCAGAGAGGAGCCTGCAGGGAAAACTCCTTACATCACACATTGTCCCAGCAGCACGGATTAAAATTCTTCTCCTACGGAGAAGGATTCCATCTCAGTGGAAGCCTAAGAAAGCTGGAGTTGTTCAGTTTGCAGAAGAGAGGGCTCTGGGGAGACTTCAAGGCCTTTTCAGTGCTTCAAGAGAGCTGGAGAAGGACTTTGTACAAGGGCCTGGAGTGACAGGACAAGGGGGAATGGTTTCCCACTGCCAGAGGGCAGGGTTAGATGGGATATTGGGAAGGAATTCCTTCCTGTGGCTGTGGTGAGGCCCTGGCACAGGTTGCCCATGGCAGGGAGTGGAACTGGATAATCTTTAAGGCCCCTTCCAACCCAAATTATTCTGTGATTTTATAATTCTTCTGCAGAGTGAGGCCTGACGTGTGTCTGTCCCCTCACCGATCCCCAGGGATCCACCTGCTCCCCATGAGACATCACTGGAAATCTGCCATGGGTCATGTTGTGCAGAACCATTCCCGATCCCTGGCAGTTAAAGCAGGTGCTATAAAACATGATAATTCATTCTGTCAGTGAGAATATGGGGAGGAGGGTCACACTGGAAGGAGGGGAGTATTTCCAGTATTGTTTTCTTCATGGCATGAATGTAAAAAGTAAATTAAGGATAAACGTTACACTGGGCCATTGACTGTCACAATAATGCAAGCTGAGCAAGTACCATGACACAGCACATGGCCTTCTTGTCAGTGAAAGACACGCTAAAACCCACTTAGTGCTAATTTTAAGAATTATTCCCCCTTTCTTGGCACTCATCAGACCACATCTGGAGATGCCACTCAGTTCGTGGCCTCAAGCACAAAGAAATATGTTGATAAAATTCTGTGGCAAAGAGACACCAAAGCAGTCAGGGAGATGGAGCATGTGCCCTGTGAGGGGCAGTTCAGCAGAGAAGTACTGTCCAGCTGGAAGAGGAGATGGCTTTGGGGACCTGCCACGGCCTGCTGATACCTGCACAGAGTTTACAGAGCCAGGCTCTTCTTGCAGTTGGAGAAGGAGGGAAATGGTCACAATGTGAAAGAGGGGATGCTCTGGCTTGACAAAAGAAAAAAGTTCCACCACAATGACAGTCAGGTGCTGGAATTGGCAAAATCTCCATCCTCGGAGGTTTTGGAGACCCAACTAGATAAAGCTCAAAGCAACCCAGCTCTGTATTCAGTATCAACTACTCTTTGAGCAGGAGCTGAACTAAAGTTCTCCTGAAGTCCCTGAATTATTCTATGACAATATTTCACAAGAAACAGATTAAGAATTCCTGAAATGCTTTTTAAAATTTTCAGAGACATACACAAATTTTCACAATTCATCACCAAAACATAAATGGCAAAAATCCAGCCTAAAAATTAAAGTATAAATTTGTGCATATTTGCCATAAGCGACAATATTCCATTATTTGGCTATCTGGCACATTCACTCCTAAAAACTGCTGTGGAAGGTGGTGAAATTCAGCACCTGCCTTCTTAGATGTGCAACTTCCATCAGCTGGAATATTTGTAGGCTAGTTCTATAATGAGAAATTCACTTCCTAGCAGATCTACCAACCTGGTGTGTGTGTGTGATATGCAAGAGCCATCTACTTTCAGAAGGAATTAAAACCAAATGTTTAAAAATCCAAGTATTTCCTGACATCAAGTTAAAGACCACAAACAAAGAGAAATGCAAGAGCATTCCCAGTAAAGCATGCAAGAACACAACATTTAGTCTCCTCTCCCCTTCCCACTTGCTCTTCACCCTGTTCAGCCCAGCAGCATGGCACCAACGAGCCAGCCTGGTGCACACACAGGTACGAGACAAATACAAACCCAAACACACACAGGCACAAAGAGAAAAGAGGCAAAGCATGAAGAAGCATGCACAAACCAAGGACAAGCGTGCAAGCCTCTCTAGTTTGCTATCTGGACTCAGTTAGGTGGAGAGAGATGCAGATAAAAACCATGCCAAGTTACCTTCAATGGAATAAGAATAATGTGCTGGGCTGGGCTGGCTTGTGGTTAACCCTGTAGTGCAGGTAAGAACACTGTGCTGACTTGTAGATGGAGTCTGAATTAAACCACTTTCAGGTTTCATACCTGGCCACAGTGCACCTGAATCAGATAAATTGGACCAGTTAAAAATATGCTGGGACCAAAAAGCATGCTGCTACCTCAGAATAGCTCATCACAAAGCAAGTAACAAATGACAGACGGAAAATGCTTAATTTCGGCAATAGTGAGCACTGACTGTGAGGCTGTGCACGGATTAGAGCTGCTGACAAAACTGGCTGAAAAAGAGAAAATTAAAAGCACCAATAAGACCAATTTGTAAAGCTTTCAACTAAAAATCTGTTTGTGTCACTAAGATTCACTGCCCTGTGGGAATGAAGGACCTGCCAATCCCTCTGCACAGGCTGAGCTGCACAGCACTGCAAGTGCCATCTGCTGTTACACAGCCAGGCTGAAGTTGGGACCTATGAAGGTCGAGGTCAGCACTTCTACTAATTCACTGGGCTTTGGGTTGAGTATTTTAGAACAAGCCACAAGTCAGTAATTTTCAAAGACTGATAACAACAAATATAGAGCTCCAAAAAAAAAAAGGCTAAAAAAACCCCCTAAATGTTTCTTCTAGATTTCCAGTTGCTCTGGAAAGCTTGTGTAACAATCCTGGGCACAGCACAGAGAGAGCCAAGTGACTGTAATTCTGTGCACAGGGCACGCACAGCAGTGTGGTTCAGCTCAGGAGCCACGTTAGGGTCAAGGCCACTGCACTGACAGGTACCAACAGTGCCCAACTGAGGCAGCTCAGCTCAGGCCTCGCTCTCCAAGGCTCTTCAGGCTTTCCTTTGAGTGTTTCCAGATCTACAGCCAAAGTCAAAGACAGTTCTCCCTTGGCCTAGTCAGAAAGCAGAAATAGGTTGAGAGGATCTGCTTAAAAACAAGCAGGAGTGTGCAAAGCAGAGGGACAAAGGATGTTTGGAGCTAGACACAGAGTTCAGGGCCATCAGGAAGACCAGCCTCCCTTTTAAACCCCCCAAAACCAGTACCAGGGCAGCAGAAGTCACCTGCAGCCCTCCACCTGCTCTAGCAGGACAAGCCATGGACTATGAGCTCTAGGTCTACTCTATCGAGCTGGACAAGAGCAGCAGCTCCAAGAGGTCGCTGCAGCTTTGTCAGAAATAAATTCTGCAGTGGCCCTTTGATTTATTTACATACCTGATGTCAACACACACCTATGTCACTCCCCTCTGTACACCCAGTCCTGCGGTTTGACACTTAAGTTGCATCTTTGTTACCATTTCAAACCTCCAAAGCCACAGTAATTAGCAAACAAAAGGGAAAGGTTGATTTAAGAAACATTGTAGATACATTGCAGAAACTCCAGGACAAAACATATGGGAAACAGATCCTCTAAGGAGAGTGGGAATAGCTGCATTTGTCTAGTCTGGAAAGGGAGTGCCACCATCTCCAAGTGGGTGAGCAGTTTTTATAGGGGACAGTAACCAGCAGCTCCTTCCAGCACAAGAAAGAGGGACAAGGAGCAGACAGCAACATGATGTGATGGTCACAGGACACGCAGAAGTGTCAAATAACCTGACAGTGAAACACAAACCCACTGGGAATGCTGTAGGATAATGCTCACACAAGGATGGCTGGCTGGATGTCAGTGCAGGAGCTGACTCAGCTCACACCTTACAGAATCTTTCAGCCCCTGCATTCCCTGACTGTCTCTCTGCCACAGACATGTCCTACTTTCCATACAGCAAGGCACACTCCTGGCCTGGGGGCACATGTCCTTCCCCTCTCACTCTGCAGGACAGCATTTATATGCTAGCACTGCCTCAAGGATGACAGAGAAGAAGCCGGGAGAGGGGAATGAGACTCCTCCATGTCCAAGGGCAGCACCGCCCATCACAGGATGTCACAGGATGTCACAGGACACACCCACACACAGGGAAAGGCCCCACACAGCACACCCCATCACTTGTAGGTTTTTCTTGAGTTAATGTAAACCATCGTATCCATGATGTTTCTAAGACCAACTTACAGATACATTTATGCAGCCTGGATGTCACTACTCTTATTTTAATACTTCTTTAATAAAATTTCTCCAGGCCACAAGTGTGTCCCACGCAGAACAATGCACTAAAGCTTCAAGAGAGGTGACAAACTGGCAAGAGCACTGAATGCAGTGTCCTGGCTTGGAGCGACTTCAAGACTTTGTTTGTGTTTGTCAGCTTGCTTGAATTTCACACTGTTTTGTTCCAGTTAGATAATCCCCTGCGCCTTCTTTTTGGCACAGAAACAAACACACAGTACATGCCAACCTCTGAAACAGGGCTTCTGGTGCTGGTAAAACATCTGACCAAGTCGTTGGCTCTCACCTGCTCACTGGAGATATTGTGAGTAGAAACAATTTGCAGAATTCCCTCTGCAGCGTGCACAGTCAGTCCTCTACCCTCCACCTCTGACACACCATGCAAGGTCCATCTTCTCAGTATGACTCAGCATGTACCACTCCAGTATGATTTCCATTACTGGAAATAATGACTTTTAACATCTTCCTAACACTTAACTTCACACTAAAAATTCAGGTGTTTAACAACAGGCCTTAAAATCCACACCAAGACATTTCAGTAACTGATCACATTTCAGATGTTTTACAGATGAAAGTTCCTTTGAAGTCAACAGAAAATGCAAATCTCTTGCCAGGTCTTCAGAAGAATTTCTAGTGTTACATTCAGAGTATAACACTGAAGCAGATGAGTATCCCTGTATTCCAGAACCTTTGAATTTAAAAAAACAGTCTTCCCAAATATTAGCCACCACTACTGCCACCAACAAAGCATCACACACAGAACACACGAAAACCCCCCTACACCCTCACTCCCTCTCTCCAAAATTTTAGAAGTCTAAAACACCTTTTTTTAACAACTTCACTGGAACATTTCACATATTTACAAATATTTGCCTTTAAAAAAACCAACACTTGACACAGTAAAGCACACAAGGACACAACAAACAGCTTCAGTGCACCATCCACAACAAACTATCAAGAAACACCAAACAAATGAAGCAAAGGAAACCACCAGCCACGGTTCAGATACAGCAAAAAACAGCGCAACAAGGTACTGAAACCAAAGTGCAGGCACCCAGGGAAGAGGAGTATGTTCCAGCAACCATCACTAGTTACAGTATTAGTAATTTATCTTATGTTTAACAAAACTGAGTCTGGATTTATTATCTTTTCTACAACATCTTTCAAAAATATCATGACAAATCAATTGTTTTGTAATCTATAGAAAAGCTGTCAGCAGCTAATAAAAGCCAGAAATGTAGCTGGTATTATTCAAAGACATCTAATTCTTCAACTAAAGAAAAATTCATCAAAACACATCAAGATACTAAGATTTTAGCACTACAGACAAATCTTCAAGAGGCTCAGTTCATTTGGTTGTGTAGCATGACCACAAGCCCCTGAGACAGACACTTAGAATCACAGAATTGTTAAAGTTGGAAAAGACCTTTAAGATCATGAAGTCCAGCCATTAACCTAACACCACCACCATGTTCACCACTAAACCATGTCCTCGAGTGTCATTCCCACACAGTTTTTGAACACTTCCAGGAGTGGTGACTCCACCACTCCCACGGGCAGCCGGAGTGCTCCCCAGTTCCCTCCACAGGGGGGGGGATGCTCTCCCTCTCATCAGAGCTGGGTGCTAAGGGACAAAACAGCCTTTACTACCTTCCACTTTTTGAGAGCTGGCAACATTATATAATATTTACATAAGAAACCAAGCAGGGCAACATTGCAAATAAAAAGAGAAGTTAAAATGTTCATTTTTAATAATCAGTTATAAAATTTGATATGTGGGGGGGAATTGTCATGTGGATTTTTTCCCCCAGTGCCTGACACTTTAATATTCTGGCTATTCATACAGACTGGGGAATGAGAAGCTGGAGAGCAGCCTGAGGAAAGGGACCTGGGAGTCCTGGTCAATGACAAATTGGCCCTGAGTCAGCAGTGCCCTGGCAGCCAGGAGGGGCAACCCTGTCCTGGGGGCATCAGGGAGGGGATTGTCCCGCTCTGCCCTGCCCTGGGGCAGCATCACCTCAATATTGGGGCAGCTTTGGGCACCTCAGTATAAGAAGGAACTAAAGCTATTGGAGAGTGTCCAAAGGAGGGTCATGAGGATGGGGTAGGGTCTGGAAGCCTTAGGAGAAGTGGCTGAGGGCACTTGGTGTGTGCAGCTGGAGCAGAGCAGGCTGAGGGCAGAGCTCAGCGGGGGCTGCAGCTCCTCCCCAGGGGCAGCTCCGATCTCTGCTCTGGGGGAGCAGGGACAGCACCCAGGGAACGGCTGGAGCTGTGTCAGGGCAGGCTCAGGTTGGATCTCAGGCAAAGGTTCTTCCCCCAGAGGCTGGTTGGGCACTGCCCAGGCTCCCCAGGGCAGTGGGCACAGCCCCAAGGCTGCCAGAGCTCCAGGAGGGTTTGGACACTGCTCTGAGGGCCAGGGTGGGATTGTTGGGATGTCTGTGCAGGGCCAGGGGTTGGACTTGATGATCCTTGTGGGTCCCTTCCAGCTCAGGATATTCTATGATTCAAATGTACAGAGTATAAGGAAAGACCAGGCAGCTCCTTTCACCAGCTAACCCACCCAGAAGTTACATATTTTTCTGTCTGTGCTACTCATCCTCAGCTCCCTTTATACACCATCAAGAAAGTCAGCCATTATTTTCTAGAATAATTCAACACTCTAGAGCTGTGTTTCCCCCTCTATGCACAGGGTGGGTAGTTCAAACCCCATCTTGGAGCTTTAGTGACAACAGAACTCTGACCCTTCAAGCATTTGCAAAGACTGGAATGGCCATCAGAGGGCTCAGTTATTAGAACAACTTAAGTAAAATATTTGCCTAGTAAACTTGGAGACATTTTAGCATGAAATCTCATTTGGTGAAAGGTGAAATAACAAAAATACCTTAATCTTAGCCAGCAAAAAAAAGGAAAGGAAAAACACCTTCAGCAGAGATGCTATAGTATGGGGTGCTGTGTCATTTCACTGACAAGGAAACTGCACAAACACAGCTATACCACAACTGGAGAAAATTATGATCCCAAACTAAGAACCATCTGGCAAACTTCATGGGGAGACATCCAAATTAACAGCCAGGAAAACAATTTTGTAAGAAATCATATTTTATAAGACGAAGTCCTATCAAGAGATCAGTGCCCACCCACAATTTAAGTTACATTTGTGCTCTCCTACAAACTCTTCTCTCCAACACCCTTGGTTAAGCCTAACATTGGCTCTTTAATGAGACATAACACAGTAACTGCAGGCACCAAGAAGCCTTTAAAGTCACTTCTTACCAAAAGGAGGTAGTCCATAGGTCTGCGTGGTCTGGGGGTAGATAGTGTAGGGCTGGGACTGCTGTAGTGCTTGGTACTGAGGCTGACCAGGGTAAGGGCTCATTGTCTCCGATACTGGTACAGAAAGGATATGTGCATATGGCCTTAGTGAAAAGAGAGAACAAAGGTCAAAAAGAACTATTTACCTTATGCATCTTTCAGCCTCCAAACCAGAAGACACATTAAAAAATGGCTTCAGAAAGAAGAAACTAGTCAGACTGGCATGTGCTCTGTACCATAAGCTCCTTGTGCTTCCCAAGGCAGGCTCTTGAGTTAACAGATGCTGCCAGCTTCCTGATGGACACCAGAGAAACTCCCTCCTCTGGGATGCTCATTCCAGGACTGGGAGGGCAGGGTGAGTCAGGAAGGACAAACTCCCCATTCCAACAGGCATAAGCAGTTAGTCCCACTTACCATGCCTTACCTAGAGCTTCTGCAATATAGAAGCATGTGTAAGAACTAGTGGGACACACACAGAGATTACACAAAAGCAAGCAGGGGGGGTTAAGGCCTATCCTGCTCCAATGGGATGAACTAAGAAAATCCCTAAACATGGTGAATGATGAGAAAATCTTATATTTCCCTTACATTTATTTATGTTCAGTTTGTTTGCAAATATTATGGGCATTAATCACCAAGACTATTGTGAAGGAGCTCATTTATCCTTGTGATCATAAAACAACAGTCACTAAAGCCAAAGAGTGACTTCTGCCAGCTTCAGTGTCCACAGCAATTAGTATCTGCTGCCAGCAGAATGAAAGTGGGATTTACAGCATTAGACAAATGCATAAAGATTACTTCAGAAAGAAGTAAGAGTTACAGAATTCAGTAACAATTGCTTGACTTACTTTGCAGAATATATTTGTGAGGTATAATCATTTGATGACCTTGGGATATAATCAGTGCATGTCATAACTGAAAAAAAAATAGTTTGTATAATTACAGAGGTGCTTTCAAAATTCAACAAATAAAGACAAATGTCAGTACTCACGGTACATTTTAACCAAGACATAGGATTTACAAAGGGTTTTTGTGCTCTGAATATCTGTTTCAAAGCAAATTCTCCAAACACACTGTTAAACCAGAACAAAAAATGTACTTCTTGCCAGCTCACAGTAGGTAGATCAGTCAGTCACACTATTCCTCCCTGTGTAACAGTGTTCTTTCTCTTTAGCAGTTGGTACCATCAGGTTTTGCAGTTGTCATGATAAAACTTTGATTTCAGTCCTGCCCAAAACCCTACATATATGCCAAAGGGGCTTCATCTGCACCAAGCATAACATTTCTGTGTCCCGGAGCAGAGATCAAATGCTTGTTTTGCCAAGGTCTCTTCTTCCCCTACATACTCTACCCCAGCATGGCTCCAGCAATCTGTCTTTCCTGTAAAAAGGCGTGGCTCAAGCTCCACAAACCCAATCCCATACATCCAGTGAAGCACAGCTGCAGTGCACAAGGCCCAGAGATTCCTCTAAAGAAATCTGGCAGTTCCACTTAACCAGATGTTTCCATTTTTCTGCTTGAATAAATCCAGTGAAACTGGAAAGACAGAGTGGCTCAGTCTGCAAATCCAAGGAGAAAATGTTTCAAATGTTCTCACTCAGCACAGCCTATGGCTCTGGCACACCCTGTGTGAGACAGCTCTCAGTCACAGATTTCCAGGTTGGGGTGGAGAAAGAGGCTTGAGCTGCTCTGGCTTAACCCAAGAGCCATTAAAAACCCCCTGGATTCACATGAACTGACCCGATTAAATACTCAGCTATCCATCAGACTAGGAAAGATGGGCAGGACCCCAGCACAGAATGTGGCTCCATGCAGCCCCTCTGGCACATGCCACCATTGTAGTGCATGATGCTGCTGTGAGCTCCAACTTTTCTTGACTACATATCTGCACAGTACATGGGTTTATCAGTTTGGATCTACGAGCACCATACCCAAACCCTTAGTAAACACAGCTGCATTGCTGTGGAACCAGCTGATTCCTCTCTGGAAGCAGACAAAGCACCCAGGGCTCCAGTCCTGCCCAGGAGGGGATCCAGGCTACAAGAGACCACACCTTCCCTCTCCCTCTGGAGTGACTTGATTAACAGCCTTCAAAAAGGTCATGGATAACAGCCTACTCTGCCTTGGGACTTGATCCAGATGACAGTGATGTGCTACAACAAGTTGGGCTTTCCATATCTGAACAGTCCTACGTTATTGTTTTTGTAGCACCACGTAGTTTAAAATTTCATCAGTTACACCCACTGAGCAAGACAGTCAGCACAGGCAACCCCAACCTTAATGTGCTTTCTGCCACCTCAATAACCCCCTGTTGGTGTAATCTGACAACTAGCATCTGAGAAGTACAAACCATCAGTCACACGGTCTGAACCTTCTGAATGGTCCATGAATCACCTTCCTCTGCTCCTCAGTGTTTGCCTTTACTCATGGTGTGAAGCCCACATAGCACAAGGATAGAACAGGAAACACAAACTGGGAACTTTTGGACCTAAAGGCTTTCATTTAACACTTGTCAGATGTTCCCACATCTCTCCAGCAAAAATGTCTAGCTTTATGGGGCTTTTTTACAGAATGTCAATATGCATCTGAATAGTAATGCAGTAATGATATTTCTAGAATTATTATTTTTAAAATAGCATATAAAAATTAGGTAATGGTGTAAAAAAGCAAAAATTATATTGCATGCAATTTCTGGGATTTGTAAATGGCTTATCCAGTTAGGCAACATATTTTGCAGACTAAAACTTCTGGTAACTCCTGCAACATCGCAGCACGCGGATTAAAATAGCAAAGATGAAATCAATTACAATGGAAAGTTATACATTCCGTACTTCCAGTCAGGATGAGCTGATTTACACTTAGAAATATGTATCTGTAGTCAAAGGTCTTCCACACAGGAATCTGACTTTCCTAATAACCACCAGCCCTCTTTTTCCAGAAGAAAGGATACATTCCGCTTCTCACTTACGATGCAGTCTTTGTATTTCCTGCCTGTTTCCTCGCTGTTTATTTCCTAACAGCTTTCTGCAGACATTCAATACAGTTCAGAGTCTATTGCTACAAAAGACCCAAGCAGCTGTGTAGAGATAATGATTTATAAAACATCTTTTACAATAGGCATTATAATTGATCAACGCAACCCTCAAGAAAAATCATGCCTAAGGCAGATAAGACACGGCAGTACCCAGCAGCAAGCTGGGGGACAGTGACACAAAAGTATCTGTTAGAAACAGCTATTTGCTTACCATCAGGTATTAACACTTTGTAAACACTACAGCAAACATTCACTTTACCACTGATAGCGAGGGCAGGCTAAGGATTACAAGGAGAACACAAAGCTTGTGCTTGATGAAGCAAGGGTCCAGTGGAAGAAAAGAGGAAAGACAGTGGGAGCAGAACTCTGGAGATACTCACTCTCACTGGACATGGGAAGGTTTGAACCAAGGCTTGAAGATTCAGGTTTCTGATCGCTGATTTCTGTGTTGCTCACATGACTGCCAGGACAAACAAAGGCTCAGCATTAGCATTATGAACTGTTATTCTAACATCCTTGGGCATCTCAACCCTCAGATTCATAACACCCTTTCGGACCAAGTCAAACTGACTCTTCAGGGAATCTAGCCCTGTGCTCTTTGATATTTCACACAGAGATCCCAAGAGAGAGATCTGCAGCTGGAATTAGACATTAAACTATACAGGGTTTGCATGGCCAGGTTTTGGTAGTGGAGGGAACTGCAGGGGTGGCTTCTGTGAGAAACTGCCAGAAGCTCCCCTAGTGTCCGATGGAGACAAAGCCAGCTGGCTCCAGGACAGAGCTGCTGCAGATGGAGCCCATCAGCGACAGTGGGAGCAACCTGTGGGATAAGGTGGGTATTCGAGAAGGGGAAAAAACCTGCCAACTGCAGCTGAAGAGAGGAGTGAGGATATATGAGAGAAATGGCCCTGCAGAGCCTAAGATCCATGGGAAAGAAGGGGAAGAGATGCTCCAGATGCCAGAGCAGAGCTCCACCTGCAGCCCACGGGGAAGGAGCAGCCCAGGGGAGGACGGGGCTCCCAGGGCACTGCTGGCTGGTATCATACACCCCTTGGCTTCTCCAGCCCCCCAGCTGGCAGCAGCCAAGGAACTGCTACCATGAGTGGTATGTGTGGCCCGGCTGTCACAGGCTCCTGTGCCCAAGGGCATTGCCTCACTTGTGTTTGTCCCTGAAGACCAGTGTTGAAGCATCCTTGAACTGGGGGTCACTTCTTTACTTACATATTTGCAGGTTACCGGATTATTTTGGATTTGTCCTGCAATGTTTCAGTTCCATGTCAATGTTGCTTTGTTCATGTATAAAGTAGGAAGTACAGGTAATTTCTAAATGAAACTGCTTTTTCCTTGATGATTGACTTCCTGGCTTTAGTTTTATTATTGGTAGTTCTGCAACACACCTTTTCATGAGGTTTTGAGGCATCTGTGTGTTGTTCTGACATTCTCAGACTGCAGTTCTCAAGATAAGGGGACAAGGTAACTGCTTATGGCTGCTAAGAGGGAACTTTGCTTATAGCTCAGGTGTGCACCAAATACAGTGCTTTCTGCCTCCCTCCATGACCTGAGTCTACTCAGCAACCCAGCAAAAATAACTGCACAGGTTTTGTGTTGGATGAGCAAATTAAACTCTCAGGGAGAGCCTAAGGGTGTCTGAGATGACCTGCACAGGGAACACAAGGCCATATGAGAAATGAACCCAAATCTTAAAACACCTTCCTCCCACCACTCCCTGCTTCCTGGGCTCACTGAACTCCTGATTTTCTCTCCCTCCTTCACCCCTGGCAGCGCAGGGGCATGGGAGAAACAGGTCCAATAAATTCTTTTAAACTAATCCATTGGTCAAACTTACAATAATGTATAGTTTCATCAAAATAGAGCCAGAATATTTAATCAAGTTAGAAATGCAATTTTATCCTTCCCCCCTTTCTATTTTTAAATACTATATAAGGATGTTTACACTCAAATCTCAAGCTCCTGGCACCTATAGGGAAGCCACAATTGCAGTGACACACAGAAGAAGGGACAGCACCCACCCCAGTGTGTTCAGACCTGCCCTTGCTGCCCTTGGGCCCTTTGTAGCCAACACAGGGGAAAAAATCCTTGTATGATGTGATTCCTCCAACCTCAGATTGGCCAGAAAGGAAGCTTGTATGATGAGCTCAAATTTCTAACTTCTGGAATATACCACGTCCACTCCTGCAGAAATGGTGGTGTTTCCTCCTCACTCCTATTGGGATGGCAGAGACTCCAAAAAGAAATCTTTCTTCACTGTATTTACTGTACTCAGAGGAACAGAATAAATCCTAATATAGCTATTCTCATTATAAGTAATAATAATAATTCATTCCTAAATACAAGAACCTGCAAAAGGCATCTACTGAGGCTAAAAGAAGTATCACACAACAGCTTTAAACAGGAGAGGCTACCAATTTGAGAGGGTTTCATTTCTCAAAGCAGTTATGCACATAGTTTTATTGAGAATCATAGCACAGATATTATTAAAATACACTGAGTCTCACCAAAATAAATGCATGCTATGTGCAGTACATGCCAGTCTCATCACATTCTGTGAAAAACAGGCTTGATGATGCCATTAAGACTCTTTATAGCCACTATTATAAAAGCTTAATACCAAAGGGCCAGTTAATTATTGTTTTATTTGGAACTTGATCTCAAAATTATATTAAACACAAAAAATGCCTATATTTGCCCGAGCTCTGTGAAAAACAAAACAACAGGCAAGCTTCTAAAATGGAAGCTTTATAATGATAAAAGAATATTAAGAACTCTTCCACACTAAAATCAAATTCAAAATCCCATACCTCAGGCTCTGTTCTCTGGATTCCTGCATCTTGGCTTTTTTCACCTGCAAAGAATAAAAACGTTTAGAGCCACGACCACTGGGAGCTGCCCTTAAGGGAAACTGCACACACAGCCCTCCATCAGCACACCTGGACTGCAGCTGCACACACAACCCTCCAGCAGCACAC
>NW_020897758.1:1378142-1402172 GCF_003984885.1 Neopelma chrysocephalum
CCCTCCAGCAGCACACCTGGACTGGAACTTCTCAGGATGAGAATCTACAGCACGAGGCCATTGTGCCTTGTTCCCCCACGATGGGAGACCTTCCCCCTCTGCCAAACCATGCCCTCGGTGTTATACAGAGAGCAGTACTTTAAATTGTTCTATGGCAGGAGGTTGGAACTAGATGATGTTTAAGGTCCCTTCCAACCCAAACCACTCTATGATTCTATGATATGAGTTTTCCTTTAAGTCAATTGTTAAAGTCATTTAAAAAATCAATAAATATCTGGACAAGTTTTCATCCTCTCTTCAAATGGTCTTGGTACATGTGGTAGTCAGTGTGAGTGTGCAAACAGCAATTTTGGATTTCAGTTTATCATGTCCCTGCCTCAGCTGGCCAGCCTTGGCTTGTCCCCATTTCAGCAGGTTTTGAAAAGAAATTGTCCCTAATGTCTTTATGCTCTGCAATAACATTTACAAAATCTTGACCCTTCAGTGAGATGCAAACCCAACGCCTACCAATCCCCAATCAATACAATTTATGCTACAAAGTGAAGTGAGAGGGAACAGTTTTAAACAGTCTTTCATGGCCTTGGAAAGCATGTTCTCTGTTTTGTGCCACATCTCTTAAAACATATTTAATGCAGGAACAGCATGATTTAGTAACCAGAAGGTAAGATTGATGTCTGGGGCACAGGGAGGGAGTGCTGTCATGGTGTGCTTCACTGCCAGCTGGGCCCTGCAAGATCCCACTCCAACTCCAATCCCTACCTGGACACCTGTCCATCCTTCTCCTGCATGAGCCTTAAAAAGGCTGTGGAAACCTCTTCAAATACCTTCTTTCAACACACACTCCCCTCTGAAAACCTTTGGGAAAATGCTGAAGGTTTTTTGCTCCCTTTCAAGTGACAAGATCACAGTTTGAAGACTCTTCATAGAATCACAGGATGGTTTGGGTTGGAAGTGCCTTCAAGACCATCCAGCCATGGGCAGGGACACCCTCCACTAGCCCAGGTTGCTCCAAGCCCTGTCCAACCTGACCTTGGACACTTCCAGGGATGGGGCAGCCACAGCTTCCCTGGGCAACTTGTGCCAGGGCCTCCCCACCCTCTGAGTAAAGAATTTCTTCTTAATATCTAATCTAAGCCAAACTTTCAGTTTGAAGCCATTCCCCCTGGCCCTGTTCCTACATGCCCTTGCAAACAATTCCTTACCAGATATCTTGTAGGCCCCCTTCAAGTCCTGAAAATGTAAAAGTGAATTCACTCTTTTTAAAAATAAGGGGGAAAAGAAAGCTAAAAACAAAAAGAAATAAAAGAAATTAAAACAAGAAAATTATGGAGTCTACCTCAGGGATTTCTGTTTCAGTTTTAGCAACTGCAGATATTCTCTCGAAGCTGTTCTGCTGCACTGCAACAAGTAACATGTCTCCTAAGGTACATCTTTGCTCCTACATCCATCTTTCTATTTTCCACCAGTTTGCAGCTTACAATGATTTTTGTAAAAAAAAAAAGAAAAAAAGAAAAGAAAAAAGAAAGGAAAAACAAAGAAAGGACAAAAAAACCCAAGTGACATATTCTAGTCGATCCCAGCTCCCAAAATACAAATTTCTATCACTGAAAATCCAAATAATTCTTTGTGCTGGCAAGCTCTGTTACTGCCTCAGCTCTCCCAGCGCTGGAGTTCAGCTGTATTTACCAAGCCGTAATCAAAGTTTTCCTCCTGTCATCAAGAGAACAGGTGCTCTACAACTGAATTCAGCTCCGACTGACATCGCAGATAATTGCCAGGCCCAAGCAGAGCGAGGGACACTCCTCACTCCCAGCTCACCTCACCCCAGCTCAGCACCACGCACGGCGATGGCTGGAGCAAACACTGCCCCAGCCCTGCCGTGGGGAGGGAGCAGGGGCTGCACACACCCAGGGACAAGGAGTAGGATTGCAAGCTCTTGCCAATTTGAATTCAGAAAAGCTGGGTCTTTCTGGAGCCCTTTCCTGGTGCTCTCCCCACCGAGGACCCTGGCTTGCCCTTGCTGTCTGATGAGAGCCAGCAGTCGTTCCAAACACAGAGCGACACACTCAGTCTGCAGTGAGGGTTACACAAGTTCACTCTCCCTCATAAAAAACATTTTTGTCATTTTCTAGCATTAAGAATTAAATAACTATTATAAAAATCAATTATGCCCACCCACAAGGCATTCAGTAAGTGAGAGATTACCACTTTTAAAACTAATCCAGATTAATAATTTATTATAAATTAACAGCTTTTCGGCCATGAGAAGGTCAGGAGGTCACTTCTGATCATTTTCTCCCAAACTTCCCTTTGTTCTCTTATTTCCCACATCTGATTCTGTTTTCTAGCCCTATGGCATGCACAGAAACTATTTCCATTTTAATTCTGACTTGAAGAGGGAAGAAACACTCAAAAACTAGGGACCAAACACAAGCCTGTGTGACATGCTAGGCAGCAGTACAGGGCTGAATGATCAGTCTAACACTGAGTTAGAAAAAACACATTTTGGGACCAATTATTACCATCAGTCCCCACCAACACAAGCAAAGGACCTGATTTGTTTAATTAATTTTTTTTAAAAGTAAAATACATTGAACTCGAAGTCTGATGACTTCTCTACAGGCTCCTTTATGGCTTCAGTTATGAACAGTTTAACATAAACATTATTTTCTGAAGTAACTTACTGATCTTATTCTTGCAATTAAGAAAAACAAAATCATTTGTGAAAGAAAACAAGTGTGCACAATATCAGCGCTGAGCTACTCAGCTGACAGGATTTTGCAAACCTGACTTCAGTTTCCTTTTTTTTTTTTTTACATCAGAAAAATTCACTTGTTTCAGGAATGGCCTCACTATTAAAAAAAAAACAAACCAACAACAAAAACCATCTTCATTTCCTCCTGCAAAAACGTGCCACTATACCCAAAATACAACCTCACTTACTCTCTGTGATCAATCTAGTCTGATATTCTGTTGCAGAATCACTGACTGGCATCGGGTACTTAAAAGAAATTACCGAGAAAATATTCAGCTGAAATCTGCTTAGAGGATGCTTCCATGTATTGAAAATTAGCTGTACCCTATCTCTCATGCCCTGAAGAACAAAGACAGCTTTCATCACATGAGGATGTAATTAAAGGTATTTCCTTTTTTAATACTGACAATTCATTCTTAAATCTTACAAATAGCTGGAGTTCAAACTATATGATTTTGCTGCTCGTTACACATTTTGTGCATATTACTCAGGCCCATCATCTGCAGGTTGTGGCGGGCAAGGTTCTGAACAATTGTAAATTTACATTTCCATTTCATTTGACTTTCCTAAGTTCCTAAGTCATAAAATTGTACAAACTACATTACAATGTATTTTTTAACTAATTTAACTGAACAACATAAAATTCTCACATTAAAAAGGCATCAAAATCTTTCCAATGAAAACACCCCCAAAGTGCCCTCAATACATTATTCTGGTTTTGTGTGCAGTTGACAAGGTCTACAAAATTTCAATAAGCTTCACTCTCAAAGTTAACTTGGCAATTTCTCACTGAGTTTCCATCAGGTTTAACTGGGAAACAGAGCATTAATACAAACGTTTCTACTTAATTCCTATGCTATTATATTTTAGATATACTAATTTAATTCATCTCATGCTGTATTGATAATTGTTCTACCCAACACTTCTGTGCTGTGATAATACCAGTTTTGACAATGCAAACAGTACTGCAAATACTTCACAAATACGTAGCAATTTTAACCTTCCAACATGCTTCCCTACTCCAACACACTGTTAAATTAAGCTTTAAAAAAATGCTTTCTACCGGTGGAAACAACAGATCATAGGATCTTTTCAAGATCTCAAGTACAACATGAATTAAAAACTATATACCCTGTAATAACCAGCATGCTGATTCTGTCCCCAAATTAGTGAATTTTATTTTCTCTACAACAGGTTTGAAATAGTCTGGTTTTCTGAGCATAACAAGTAATTATTTTGCATAGAAACATTATAGAGTTCAAGCATACATAACTATTGCTTTATTACTATTGCCTGCACAGTTATAGTAAATAAATGTACAACACATTTTACTAACAGCAAAATGCTCTTTCTCCTCTGGATAAATATACTAAGAATAAGCCTTCTTTTCCAATATTGATTAAAATAACTGTATACTGAATTTGTGAGATCACCAATTTGTCTTATATTTTTATTTTCAGCCATTTTAAATGTACTTACTGGTTGTTCAGGTAAGTCTTGTGGCTCTTCCATGGGTATTACTATTTTAATGCTTAAATGATTCAAATCGTGTGTTCCTCAGCAGTCTTCAAGGCCTGTCAAGAAAAGGTGTTCATAGCTTTATGTACTTTTTGGGGGCTTATCATGTAGGCTATCAGAACATTAATTGTTATATACTCCTCCCACAAAACTCATGTTGCCATCTCCCAAATAAAAGACAAAATTCATACATGGAAAGATTTCATAAACAAGGGATTTAGCTTTAAGCTTCGAAGATACAGATTTTTCATGCACATGGCACATTTCTACATCATTTACTTGGGCCACACTGACTGCAGAAGCTAACATACCAATCAGACACGTGCACCATGATTTTACAGACACTGTAAATGATCAAGTCTGCTCTACTAGGTCAGTAAACAGCATGATTCAATCTAACCTGTTTTAATTTAGAACATTTATATAACAATCAAAAAAAAATCAGGACAAGACTGTACACCTAAATGCATTTACACATGGTGCTGTTCCTTGCCAAATTCACAAAGCCAGTTCATTATTTCAATTGCACCTTTCAAAAAGAGAAGTTTGATGACATTTTATAAAATAATTTTTATTTTGGAAGCATTTAGCAGAGAGATCTTACACACTACACCAAAGAGCTGCTACTTCTCAGGAGTTCAAAATCATGAAAAGGAAATTTCACAGATTATTTTCACAACCTGATTAATTTTTGCAATTTGTTGGGCAAAAGATTCCCCCTCTGGCTTCCCCCTCTGCCCACCTAATGTGCATGAGCCGTGTGGCACGTGTGTCTGTTTTTTCCCCTTCTCATTTTGACACTGCTTTATTAAAACCAACCCCAACCTCTTCAGAGCAGCCTCCCCTGAGCTGCACCAACAGCAAGAGGTGTCTCCTGTGCCACCCCAGCAGCGCCTGCTCTGCCACACACGTGGCACGTTCCTGTACACACAGAACATCCTCAGGGGAGAAGAGAAATCAGAAGAAATGCTGGAAAACACGAGGTGGGTTGGAAGAAATTAAATCCAGTGCCTTTCGGTCATAGGTACCTATTCTTGCCTCCACAGCCCCAAAACTCTGGCTGCAAATCTCAGGGGAAATGTGAAAGGCCATTTACTCGCCGCTCCTTCCACTAGGACTTTCTGTTTTCCCATCCTGTCAGGAGCATCCAGGCACCTTCAAATCATGGAATTGTCCCCACATAAAGTGACTGAACTAGTTTACAGAAACAACTTTCCAGCGTCCTGAAAACCACAGCTCTGTTCCCCCCCGGCCCCTGCCAGACCTACTTAACCTGGCAGCATGTGCAGCCCGCCCGCGGCAGAGTCCCACGTGCCAGCCACAGGGATGCTTTGCAGCCTGGAATAATTTCATATGAACCACGAAAACACAAAGGGTTTCTGCCTTATTTGAGGACAGGGTTTAAGTGGCAGGGTGTATCATATATGCCAGGGTAAAATTTCATTGAGGGTTTGAGGATTTTGTAAGGCTGCCGCCCCTAATCAAAACTACTTACTCTTATTGCCTGAACTGTAAGGCAACTGAATTCAAAATTAGTCTGTTCCATAACTCAGGTTCTTTGGAAATGACCCTATTCACAACACACAAGAAAGTCCGCAATACAAAGGACTACTGCTACCTTTACAGTTTTTTCTTCATCTGTTTCAATCAGTCTTATTTTTAATCTAAATCTTATTTCCTTTTTACTGTTTTGGTAGGAATAAAAGAGAATAAGAGGAAAATCAGGACTGAAGAGAAATTGCAGCACTCACAGATTACAAACAGGAGCACAATACAATGGCCAAGAGCAAGAAGAGTTGAAATTGACACCAAGAAGTCCTGATCTGTCCCTCACTTTTGTTATTTGACTGTTTTGTTGTGTAATTTCTTAGAAAAATCCCAGATGAAACTCTTCAGTATGGAAAAGTATTTCACATCCCACTGATCCATACAGCAGCAACTTCCCATTCCATGCTTTGCTTAAAAGCTGTGAGTAGTTCTTTAATTTTGACTTTGAGAAGGATTTAAATAATTACAAGACAAAAAGATTCCCAGAGTCCCACTGGAATATGTTACACTTGTGAACAAAACTCTCTTCTCAAACAAGTCGGAAGCACTTGGAAGCAGACGACTGAACCAAAGCAGATGAACAGGAAGCGCCTGCCTCGATGGCAAGTGAGAACTTGGCCTCTAGTGGCTTCACACCTTCTCCCAGGGACACCTCGTACTCAACGTGTGCCCGAGGCCATCCTGATCCAGAACAAGGAGCAGCGTATGTGTCTCAGTGACAGGGAGGCACTGAGCCCCCCACCTGAGAGTGAGGGGAGAGGGCAGCCCCCTCTCACACCACGGCACAAACTGCTGCTGAAGGGAGAGCTCCTGCCCCTCCCCATCTCCAGCAGCACACTGCTGCCTGCCTCACACTCCCTCCTTCGTGGCCACCAAAGGCTTGTGTGGCTCAACAGCAGTCTGGATCTGGAATCTGACCCTCTGCTAAGGGAAAAGAAAAAAAAGGAAAGAAAGGAAAACCAGAGGGACCCAAGCACAACCTTTTTGCAAAGCTGGTGTCAGAGCAATCAGCTCTGGCCTTGCAGAGCCCTGTGCCGGGGGAGCCAGCAGGATGGGCTCAGGCAGAGCACGAAAGCAGAGCAGCAGGACGTCCCTTTTCAGCTACAGCCATAGGAAATGAAACCCTAATTTTACCATCTACTTGATGTTCCACTTTGATGAAGCAGAGACATCAGTCACGGTGATATACGTACGGCTACGCAGCCTTTTCATCTGCATCACCCACCCAGTCATGAGGTTCCCCTGCAGAGCAGCCACAGGGCTTCTTGTGGCCAGGCACAAGCATGGAAGGTCCTTGGACCACGGGCACAGGCAGAATCTCTCCCTGACATCATCTCTGTGCACGGAACCCCTCTGTGTGCAGAGAGGCTGAGGGAAGCTGCTGACAGCTCCAGCGCCGAGGCCACGGCAAGGAGGATCCGGGGAGCAGCTGCTCCTGCCTCACTCATGTCCCCCACTGCCCCTCAGCCAACCCCAGCCCTTGGGCAGGCATGTGCCCCAGGGCCCCGAGCCCCTCCGGGTGCCTCCTCATCCAGCAGCAGAGGGTCTGCATTGCCCAGGGCTTGGGTTTCCCAGAAAACAAACCCGGCACCTTGCACCTGCTCAGCCTGGGTTGCCACAGAGGAACAGACTGAGACAGCAGCTCACAGGCAAAAAAGATGATTTTTAAAAACGGAAAATAAACAACACTGGTTTTTTGGGGGGTAGCATCTCAAATCTTGAAATTAGATTTTTAACTTGTATAAAACTCAAAGTAACTGCACTTCAGGTAAGCTTATCACACAGTTTATCACGGAACATTTTTAAACCCTAAGTGACCAAAACAGCAGAGGTATCAAAACAGATCTTTGATATGTTCAGTTCCACAGAGGCCAAACTGCTGCAGTCACACCCATGGGGGTGCCAGTGATGGCCATGGGTGCTGCTCCCCATCCCATCAAGCCCAGCTCCCGGAGGGGACTGTGCCTGCTGAGCTCCACGGAGAAGGAAGCAGTGATGGACAGCTCTGGGGGCAGCTAGGGTTTGGTCATGTTTTCCATCTACATGTCTATTCTTATTTCTGTGTGAAGAAGGTCTCAAAAGCAGACTCAGATGTGAGAATGCTTCTGTGGGCCACTGGACTTGTGAATGAGAAAATGAGTACAAAATGGAACCAAGTGTGCAAGAAGCCATCAAATGAGCTGCAGCAATGAAAGAAACATTCAGAAAAATGAGCCCAGTTCTGCTGGAAACATTCAGAAAAATGAGTCCAGTTCTGCTTCTGGAAACCAGCAAAGTACCACACTTTTTCCCCTTATGGTCTGATTTTTGTTAATTACCTGAAGAAAACTATTCTGTAATATGTGAATTAAACACTCTTTTTTATTTCATCTAGAATTGTTTTGAATAACCATCCTGTTTAATTCCAACTTGCATAGAACACCAACAATGCAAAACATCAAGGATCAGTGTTTTGCGTGACATTATATTTTGCTTGACCAATTTATGGAGCCGTATTATCTAAACTTCAAACCAGAAAGCATTAGAGCAGAGGAATGGGCTGCAGAACTGCTCCCAGCCTTCTGCTACACACATCTCGATGCTTAATTTACCTGACAAGTGATGTACAGTTTCTTGCACTAAATCCTGCCTTAAAAATCCTAAAATACAAAGTCCAGCTTGGTCAGGCTCTCTTAAACTAGATACTCTGGGTAGAATTTCTGAAAGCTGCCCACTATGAGCACCAGGCTAGACTGTTATTTACTTTCATTTTGTGCTTTTCAAGCCATCTGCCTTGGTTTTGAATATAAAATTTCGGCCGAGAAACAGTTCTCCCACACTGCAAATAATTAAAGTCGGGATACTGTGATAAAACCAACAAGCAGTAATTATACTGATTAGAAAATAAAGCAGATTGACTATGGTCTTATATTACTTTAAAACAGTCACTATTTTCCTAAGAACAAAGCTTTGGTTGGGGTAATGAAATCATATCTATTAAACAGAAAGTTGAAATAAAACCATAGAGTCATAGAACCACTTATGTTGGAAAAGACCTCCAAGATCATTGGGTTCAACCACCACCCAGCAATGCCAAGGCCACCACTAACCCATGTCCCCAAGTGCCACATCCACCTGTCTTTTAAATCCCTCCAGGAATGGGAACTCTGCCCTGAGCAGCCTGTGCCAGGGCTTGACAACCCTTTCAGGGAAGAAAGTTTCCCTAATATCCAATCTAAACCTTCCCTAGCACAGTTTGAGGCCGTTTCCTCTTGTCCCATCCCTTGTTCCCCGGGAGCAGAGCCTGATCCCCCTCCCCAACTCTCCCCTCTTGTCAGGGAGTTGCAGAGCCAGAAGGTCCCCCCTGAGCCTCCTTTTCTCCAGGCTGAGCCCCCCCCAGCTCCCTCAGCTTCTAGGTGTCATCTGCCAACCTCCCTTAGAGTGCACTCGATCCCCTTGACCAGATGATCAATAAAGATATTAAGCAGGACTGGCCCCAACATTGAGCCCTGGGGAACTCAGCACCAGTGCCCCGTCCCAGATGGATGTATCTCCATTCCCCACCATGCTCTGGGCCCAGCTGCCCAGCCAGTTATAAACCCAGCAAAGAGTGCACCTGTCCCTCCCCTGAGCAGCCAGTTTCTCCAGGAGAATGCTGTGGGAAATGGTGTCAAAGACTTTACTAAGGTCCGGGTAGACAATCCACAGCCTTTCCCCGTGCGAGTCACCTTGTAGAAGGAGATCAGGTTGGTCAGGCACAACCTGCTTTTCCAAAACCTGTGCTGGCTGGGCCTGATCCCCCGGTTGTCCTGGTGCCATGTGATGGCACTTCAGGTGATGTGTTCTACAACCTTCCGCAGCACTGAGGTCAGGCTACAGTTCCCCAGACCCTTCTTCTGACCCTTCTTGTAGATGGGCATCACGTTTGCAAGCATCCAGTCAAGTGGGACCTTCCTGGTTAGCCAGGGAGGCTGGGAAATGATGGAAGTGAATACCTTCCACCAGCTCCATCAGTGCCCTTGGCTGGATCCCATCCGGCCCCAGAGACTTGTCTAAGTGGTGTAGCATGTATTTATAGAAACATTCTTATTATCTTTTACAGCACTAGCCATAATGTTTTGCAGTTATTTCCACTCCTTAGTTATTCAAGGGCCAGCACCTTACAATGAATAGCAATGAATATCTATATATTAGGCAGCAGAATAGTCTAGGCTTCCCATATCTTCCAGTGGAGCATTTCATTAATGTCCCATGCATTATACACACACAGGACCGGAGCATGGAGCCAAAGCAATCCAAGACATATCCCGACTGGAGCAGGGCTTTTCCTTGCAATATGTTTTCACTCTGTGCCACTCACCACGTGACAAACAGCATCTGTCAGAGAAGAGCAGAACTTGGCACATTACCATGCACTGCAGAGCTTCCAAGTGCTTTTCATTCTGAAGGTTCATGATTTAAGTTTTAATCTTCAGGCAAAATTCACTCAGTCATCTCCTCTGCTGGCAGTGGCTGTGCCTCCACATCAGAGTGTGAGCAGGCACACGGATGTATTTTATCCTTGCCCGTATCTCAGCATTCCTATATCCAACTGTGATAGTATTTCACCTGCCAAGCTGCTGAAATATTTCCAACTTGTTATTCACAAGCAGACTAGTTTTCTGACAATACCAAGGCAGCATACTCAGCCTGGTGCCTGCTCCTGAGGATTTGGCATAAACAGTCATTCTCTAAAGTTTTGAAGAATCTCTCATTTTGCTTTGAAACAGGCAAAACAAAGATCATGGAAATTCTTCATGAGTTGTAACATTGCACTGATGCAAAGGAAATGAACAAGTATATCAGCATGTAAAATGTTCAATCTGGTGAGTCTGACTAGAAAATCAAAAAACACTAAAGGTACTTTAAGGAAAAGGGACTCAGCAGACCGTGACAACGCAAGCCTGGTGATGTGCAGAGGCAGGAGCAAGCAGGAGGGGCCCAGGGAGCTTTCCTCCCACCATGGAAGGAAATACCTCTGCCAAGTCACTTCTCTCACAAGCAGAGCTGGCAGTAGCAGGACACACCCCCTCCTTCCCATTGTGCACAGGAGTTAATTTATAACTGTCAAACTCAGGCTGCACAGCCTATGTCTGACTGTCACCCCACAGTTGCCAAACGAATGGGGTGCCTTACTCCAGTGTTTGAAATCAATTGAGGTAAGAAGGAAAAGGAACTGGGATTTCTACCTTCACTTGTGGTGTCCCCCACAAGTCCTACTTTCCAAGATTATCAACAACCAACTCCTCAAGCAGTCATGCTCTCCAAAATAATTCTCGAAAATTCTCTCTAAAATCCTTCCTCAAGGCACTGTACCTCAAGCTTTCTTTCATTAAATCCACTCCCTTTCTATGCAGTTTTCTCCTAGTTTCCTTCTTCAGCAGCAGAGCCGAAAAAGGACTTGAGTTAATGAATGAAAGCTGGGCTATGCATGAGCCTGCTGCTTCCCTGTCTTGAACAAAGCCAGCAGAGCTCGTGGCAGGGACTGATACTCTGCTATTTGCTTTTCGCCCCCTCCACACACACCCACACGCACCCACGTAGCACACACGGGTATCTGCAAAATCCTGTGATGACCAGGAGAATAAACCTCTGCTGTGAGTGCTGCTGCATGGTTCCCTGCTCTCTCTCCATGTTCTCTCTCTTCCCTTCTTTATCAACCAGGATGTTGCACAATCAAACACTGTAGAAGTTACAAGGAAGGCATTTTTTATGCCCTGTTTCAGAAGGTATGAGTGGCCATGACAAGCCTCTAAATGCTGTCCTGTAGGACTGAAAAGTCATGGTCTGATCAAAATTTCGTAACCTTAAAATGGGAAAAAATTGTGAGAAATAAATAAGAAAGAAAGAAATACAAGAGAAAATAAATGAAATTAAATGTGGAAATACAAATCTAGTTTTACTCTAAGCAATGCCTGTTCCATAGGCATTTCCCCATGATTTTTAGATCCCTGAAGGGCTATCAGCGTTAGAGCTGTCTGCAGCTCACTCTGCGCGACACACGCAGCTTGTTTTCCCAGTTCTTATGCAATGGTTTTTCAATTTAATTTTGAAACACAGTAGGGAAATTTTTAATGGGGAAAAAGAACTGTTTTCACAAAAGGAAGATTTGGAAATAACTTCATCAACAAGAAAAACAACTCCCTCCCAGAAATCATGCGGCAATTCCTGTTAGGCAGAGCCATCGTGCACCACTCACAGGATACAAGAACATGGAACTGTTACCCTTTTGTGACAAAACCAAAGCACAGTGATTTACACAAACATTAGACAGGTAAAGGAGTTGATCCCCTCCTCTGTTTCTGCAGTGAGACCTGATGGATTTTTTTCTGAAGACCACACAGGGTGCAGTACTCAGAATCTCGTGGCTCATATACATTGTTGTGTTTCAGGTAATTGATAAATGGGTGGCAAATTTCTAGAGCTTCAGCTCTGGATAGAAAAAAAAATGTTGTTTTGACTTCCATGGTTTTTAAAGCAAACTTCCCAACAGCAACACACTCTGCCTTTAATTCCTAAAAGCTACTTCAGACACATTCTAGTAGATTAGGACATTTCCTGAAAAAAAGACTGAACATTATAAACCTCTCTGAGTAAGACAGCAAATTTGCACCACAATAACCACAGAAAAGAATTAATGACATTATGCAGCTCTAAACTTTATTTTCAATAAAATATTTCACTCATACATATCAAAAAGTCATGTGGCTAACACCAGAGACTACCATGAAATGCACCTACAGTTCTGTTAGAGAAACTATTTCAGTACACAATCATCACCAAGATTTTATTAAAAAGATTGCGACTACGGTTAATTTAGGGGGGTTTGTTATTTTGTATTAGAGGTAGACATGGTGTTTATCAGAGTGCAATCAGTTCTGAGAACATCTGTAGTCATTTGTGTCTTAGCAACACCAGTTGCTAGAGTAACCTGCTCCAAAAAAAATTTAAGAATAAAGTATTGGATATTTGAGATTTTTTACTGGGAAAAAAACCCATGGTGTGGTGGGAAAAAAATGATGGTGTTCAATGCTCAGCTGCTCAGTAGGAGCCATTGCTTACAATTAAGTGGATTTATTACACCATTTGCTTCACACAGCATCAGTCCTGCTGGCAGAGGCAAAGCGGAGCCCAGAAACACCCGTCTGGAGCAGACACATGGTCTGCCTCACCCAGCCCGTGCTGCCCCTGAGAGCAGCACCAGCAGATGCCACCAGCAGGACATGTGTGAGCCTGGCCACCTCCACCAGCTTTCCAAGGGTTTTTTCAGTCCTGGTACAGCAGAACTGGGTGAACAGCTTGGCTTTGGGCAGGCACGTTCCCTGCCTTCAGGATTTTATGAACCTTGATCACATTCTCTCTCCAAATCAGGGGCCCAGCCTTCAGCTTCTCTTGGTAAGGATCTGCTTCATCCCCTATGGTTCTGCTCCCTCTTGAGACACAGCAACCACAGCTCCACATCACAGATGAGATGTGGCTGCAACCACAGCTTTAGTACAGAGAAGTAAAATGATGTCTTAGTGTGTTATCTCCAATACCCTTCCTAACACCAACACCACTGACGTTTGGTTTGGCTGCCGCTTACATTGAGCAACCATTGCAGTGACCCATCACTACCCTCATGTTTTCCTGGAGTCGCAACTGCCCATTCTGAGTTCAACCTCCCATAGGAAGGGTTTAGATTGCTTTTCCCTACATGAATTACCCTTAATTTAGGTAAAGCAATCTAAACTGTATTTATGTTAATTACCTTAATTTCTTGTAAATTCATCTACACTGAAGTTCTTCTGTCACTTCTTGATCACTCAGTCTGGTGGTCTCCTTTTGCCTTTGGTGTGGTTTTTTACAACTCAAAACTTCAGTAACATGAGTAAACTTCAGAGATTTCATTGGCCATTCATTCCTCCAGATCACCGGTGAACATGTTGGACAAACCCAGTCTAAGCACCAACATCAGGAGCACTGTCTCTTCCCCAGCCTTTGCAGTGACCACCGAGCCCTGTCCTCTGCTCCCTGGACTTGCTCATGGAGTTAGAGGGCTTTTAACTAGGTTTTTCAGGGAAGATCCAACAAGTAGGGGACAGCACAGCTAAGACAAGGTGACAAAAATGCTCAGACAAACCAGCTCTGCTACAGGATGATGGACAGAATAAGGGTAGACAAGAAAGTGGAATATTGTGGATGTTGAAAAGTGAATAAAGCCATCTCTAAACAGCAGAAGCCTTGTGATTGCAGACCCCAGTTCAGAGGGACTTTAACCACCCCAACATCCGCTGTGAGAGCAACATGGTGGGGGGAACAAAAGTCAGGTTTCTCAGTGTGTCGAAGATCATTTTTTTAGGTGGTGATGAGACAAGGTAAGAGTTCAAGGTCCCAGGAGAAGTGAAGATGACAAGTAACAACACCAGCCTGCTCACAGTTTGTTCAGAAGACTGATATGATCTGTACGGTGCTATGGGGGGGCCTGGAGAAGCAATGGCTGATCCTCAAGGACAGCTTCCCCCAAGCACAAGAGCAGTCCACCCCAACAGGCAGGAAAACAAGCAGATGCAGAAGGAGGACAGTTTGACTGGACAGAGAACTTCTGACTAAGCTCAAAAATGAAGAATCTGGGAGTTCAAGCAAAGACTAGGTACCTATGAGGACTTCACCAGAACTGCTGAAGCATGCAGAGATCACAATCTTGGCTGGCTCAAATCTGGCTGGGGATCCAAAGCACAAGAAGAAGGGCACCCAGTGCTCCTGTGAGCACACTGGCAGAAACAGGCCAAGAAAACTGCTGGTTGGATGCTGAGCAGGCAGGCAACCAGCTGACCAAGGACACAGGAAGGGCTGAGGCATTCAATGTCTTCCTTGCTTCAGGCTTTACCATCAAGGTCTGCTGAGGCCTCCCAAGTCCTTGTGCCTCACAGCAGAGCTTGGAGGGAGAAAGTGTCACCCGTCAGGGCCCCCAGCAAATATACCCCCTCCTAGGGGTTTGGTTACCTGGGCTCAGGGCCAAGACAGTACAGCTGGTGACCTTGGGGACAGCTTTTCCAGAAAGCTCTACTGGAGACATCAGCAAAGGCTTCTCTTTAAGCTGCAGCTCTCCCCTTTGGCCCCCGCCTGAGTTACAGATGTGACTTCCCAGCTTGACCACAAAGCTGCCTCCTGGGGATCCACCTGCCTGACCCTGGGTACCTGCCCTCATGACCAGGTGACCCTGCTGCTCCCACACACTAACAACAGCAGAGAAAGATGAAGTTAGAGACTGCCTTAAGAAAACTGGACACACACAACTCTGTAAAACCAAACAGGAGAAGGATCTGCTTCTTATCAGTTTAGAAAGGCCATATCAATCTGGGAGGTGACTTATGACTAGAAAAGGGCAAATGTCACCTTGAAGACAGGAAATAAGGGAGAAAGAGGCCAGTCAGACTTGTCTGTCTCCTCCTAGCATCTCAGGGGACTGTGGAGCAAATCCCCACAGAGACCATTCACACACACATGAAGGTCAAGCAAGAGATTGGCAACAAACAAGAGGCAAACGGTGCCTGGTCAATCCGACTGCCCTCTCTGACGAAATTATTTGCTCTGTGGAATAAGGAACTTTAAATATTCTGTGTCTCTTTTCAGTAATGCAGAGTCCTTTGGCATGCTTGCAGCCATACTGGGAAGGTATAAACTATGGACAGACTCCTCTCCACAGGAACATGGCCTGGACTGCCAGGTTCAAAGGACTGAGACTACAGGTCTACAATCTAACTAGCGGCTGGTAACAAAAAGCTACCCACAAGAGATGAGAGTGGACACAGAATTAACATCTTCATCATGACAAGTGCAACAGTACAGAACATTCCTTCCAAAAAAAAAAAATCTGTGGATAAGACTAAACTGGAAGGTGAAGTCCAGAAGCCTGGAAAGCAGAGCTGTAATTCAGATGGACTATGACCTGGGAGAAGAACGGGCTGGCAGGAACCAAGGAAGTTCATTCAACAAGGGCAAGAGTTGTGTGCTGCCCTAGGGATGGGGCAACCCCAGGCAACAGGACAGGCTGGGAACAAACTGAGAGGCCGCAGTTATGCAGAAAAGAACCTGAAAAGTCCTGGTGGACAAGTACAACGTGAGTCAGCTGTGAGTCCTGGCAGCAAGGAAGGCTTGTCTCAAGCTAGACTAAAAAAGATATAGAAAAGACACAGCCAGACTCAAGAGACTAGAGAAAGAGGTAACAGCCTCTTACAACAAGGAAAATTCCAGGGCAACATGAGGAAAAATGTATTTACCTTGTGAGAGGTCTGCACTGCAATAGTGTCACACGGGGTGATGAAATGCCCACCACTGCACATTTGCAAAACTGCAGTGGGCAAGATCCTGAGCCACCTACCTTCTGTGAGCACCTCATGAGGTGCCCTGCAGTCCAAATCTCTGCTTCCAGCAGCTTCCATTGATAGAGCCCCTCTTCTCCAAGCCTGGGGAAACCTGGCTTCTTTAATACAACTTTGTCAAATGTCTTCTGAAAATTTAATTATACCTGTAGCTTCCGTCTACCCATGCACTCACAGAATTCTAGGACATTAACAAGGTGGAATTTAACTGCACAGAAGCCATACTGTCTCTGTACTTTCCAATAAGCAGTGGTTTTGTCCTTCATAACTCTACCAATCTTATTGCTGTGAAAGTCAGTCATCTGTATGGTGTTCCCTCAGTGTCCTCTAAAGCCCACCTTAAGCTCTAACAGTGAGAACAAGGAATTAACTGAGCTTCTCCATTACACCATAGGTGCCTCCTTCCACCACCCTTGACCACTGAGCAGTCCCACATAATCACTACCTGGATTCCTGCTCTTGATGAATTCAGAGAATATATTACTAATGGTTTGAGCCTGCTGTCCAAGGTGCTCTTCAACTTCTTTTTCACCCTTTTTAATTCTCATTTTACATTTTACCTGCCATGGTACACGTTTTCCTGCTCTCACCTGCCTTACTTTCCTTTTTTTAAATGCTCATCTCCTCCCCATGATGGCTTTTCAGTTTTCCCATTGAGCCATGCAGGGATACTGGAGGGGATACACACACCAATTTGTTTGCTTTCAAACAGTATATCTTGTCTTCTGACACAATTTTTTAAACAGCCTCCAAGTTCCCTGTAGGCTGCTTATTTTCTGGACATATCTTTTCAAGATTCGGGGGATTTTTAAACTACTTGTTTCATTTTTAGGTATTTTGATTTTTTGAAATTGAATATCCATGCGCTGGGTTTATTTTGGCTGCTGTCCCTTTCTAATCAGCTATATCTAATTGTACTGTGGTTGCTACAAGCCAACCCACTACTAGCTTAAAGTTCATAGAACCAGCTCTTGTCGGTTCTATGAACCACAACACTCCAAAAAGGAATGTCTCTTGACAGTTTAAACTGGGTTGCTGTAGGAAGCAGTCATTTACTCCTGATGAGGCAGAGAACTGGTCTTTGTCCAGGCAGTTGGAATCTTCCACTAGAACTACCCCAAATTTGCAGTTTCTCTGATCTCAGTTAATAGGTCCTGACTGCTGTCACTGCCCTGACCCAGGGGTTGCCTGGGTATGTATTACCCCAGTAATTCATTTAAGGTCTAGGATTTCCACACATACAAACCCAATAGCACTTCTCTTCTCCTGTATCTGTAATGCTGTTCCCATTTATAAACCCCTTCACTCACAGTGGCCCTGTCCATTCCTGTACAGCAGCATCTCCACATCCCAGGAAAGCCTCCTTCCATCATCTCCCCGAGACTCTTCCTACAGTACAGACAGCACAACCCTGGGGTTACTGCCCGTGGTCACCATCAAATAACTGCTATGATTACAATACCTAAAACTAGTTAGTACTATTGTGCCACAAATGACAAACCAAGAACAAACACATCCTACTTGGAATGCAACAACCCCCAAATTTACAATCACATTAGGTCTCAGACAAAGGCAGATTTAGACGGTAAATGATTCACTTCTTGCTACAGCTCGCTGACAAAATCATTTTCCTTCTCTATCCTTGGCAGGTCAGCCAAGTTTCAAACAAGAATTAATACCTCACAAATAGCAGCACCATCTCCTCCACTGGGTACAATTCTGTCCAAATAATGGCTGAAGACCTTTTTTTGAAATCTACCCTAAAGATCCCATTTCTCCTAATTCTCTTTTTCTTTCATGTTAGTTCATGTCCTCTTCAGTATGAACCATAACTAACGTGCTACCAGCGACCAACTCACATGCAAGCAAAAGGTCTCTGAGTTATCCCGACTACACTGTGCATTATTTTTTATAAAAAAGAAGGTGCTGTTATTTTATTTACTGTGAGTGCTCCTTGCTTACCTATGCTCCAGACCAGGACAATCGGCAATAAAGCTACATTCAAATGCACAGAAATAGTATAAAGTTTCTACACAGAGCCCAGGATGACAAAACCTTCACAGTAAAAGATACATTCATATTTCCTTTCTCTTCCCTGTTTGCATTCCATCTCTTCCCATTTCCTTTTTTTGTCTTTCATGCTATTATTTATTTGAATTATCTAACTGCCATCTTAGTCATTATGTAACTCTTTATATTTAGCCCACATAAAATATTTACAGCTCAAGAGTACTCAAATATATTAACTTCTAAACATAATGACTCAGTCAATTAACAACCCTCTCCTCCAGAAAACAAAAATATACTTCTACATAAAAAATTGTTGTGACATAAGCTTTCAGTCTTTGGAATATCCTACTTGAAACTTCTTCTTTACTACAGAAAAAGAGACTTTCTGCTTCCTGCATTCTTCCAAGTCTTCCAAACACAGAAAACCAGTGCACTGAGTAACCCAAAATGGATTACTACTTGTTGTTACAAGTAGTGAACCTCTAGATTCATTCAGAAGCAGCACTATCACAGGGTAACCAAATCTTAGACTTCCACTAAACCAAGTTGCTCCAAGCCCCATTCAACCCTGCCTTGGACACTTCCAGGAATGCTGTAATCCCAAATATATGTTAACTTCTGCCACATGCACAAAAAATCATTGGAAGGCCCTGAAAGAATGGGACAACACACACCAAAGATACAGAAAAGGAAACATGGTAAGAAAGGTCTGACATTTCTGCAGCCATGTTTGAGAGTGTTCCTGATCACAGGGTCTCTCTCAGACTATTTTACCAGATTCAGCCAAATGGCAACTGCACCTATTGCAAAGAGCAACAAAACAGTCAACAGGGCCTGACAGAGAGCCAAACAAACAAAAAAAGGGGGGTGGGTTTTTTTGAGATGGGGGAGTGTTTTCTTGTTTGTTTGCTTTTTAAACTTACTGCAGTTCCTGACTTACAGCTTTTAAGGAGAAAAGAAAACGAGGAGGTGAGCTAAAGAAAAGCATCAGACTTCAGGGTTCACACGCCCGTGGGTATATGAAAAGACTCAAACTTTGTGTCTGCACCTTTCCACAGCATATGTTTTACTCTTGTCAACACTTTAAAAACAAATACAAAAAATAAGAAAGAGAATGACCTACACTGCTTAAGGCATCATATAAACAGGTCCTCAGACCTTCTGGTATGTGTAACTGTGGTTCCAGGAGAAAACAAACAAGATCATGAAGATATCTTCATTGTTATAAATACATTTTCTTCAGGCATTGGAAATTAATCCCTAACCAGATAACAAATAAGTCCCAGCAAAACCAGTGCTGTGTGTCCTGGAGTGCCTGCTGACTGCAGAAAATCTGGAGCGTAAGATGAATGCAGGCAGAAGAACGACCTGGTCATTGCTTTCCTAACAGGCCTGTGATTAGTTGAGCTGTGGCCAGCAATAAAACTGCGTGTTTTCATTTCAGCTGACACCAGTTGCAAGGTGAATCACATTATGTGAACTCCTGCAGTGGTAATCAGTGTGTTTAACCTGACACTCCATAACTTAACAACCAGTTTTTTTGACAACTGGGACAAGAAAAGAGCGCAGGACAAGTCACTTCCACAGCCTCAGGGCTCTGTCACCTGTGACCAAGGGCCTATCCCCAGGGGGCTCTGGGCTGGTGAGGAACAGGACTGAAGTTTGGGCAGAACCAGAGGGTGACATACGCCTTCAGGCTGAACAACAGCACAAGGAATGAGTGTCTTCTTGCTTACCATGCACATCAGGCAACCTTTGGGAAAGAACAGCCCACAGTATTTTCTGTCGCCTTTTAGCTCCAAAATCTGTCAATATCAAGGCCTTTCCCAAAGGGCTGTCATCTCTGACTTAGGCCTGTCATCTCTGACTTAGGCCTGTCCAAACACCAGTCTGCTTTTTACTTCCCTCATTGGAGAAAGAAGCTGCATGACATACACTGGACTCTGCCAGTAGTTCAGCAAGAATTAACACTCTCAGTAAAGACCAATTGTATTTGGTTTTTTATAACCTCAGCCACAAAAAAGTAATTTCATTCATAAGAGAAACTTACATGACAACTTGGTGCTGGTTTTTATTCGGCATAATTCTTTAGGTGTTGGATGGCTATCACACCGATCAATAATTCACTGAATGACTATAATTACTTTTGCTACCTTGTAAACTGCCACCAGCAGTGCTACCATTGACTCATGGGGACTTTCGGGCTTTCCTCAAGTCAGGTAAGAGTGAGTATTTCATAACTTCTTTTATTTTTTAAGGCTTGGCATGTAAGCAAACTACTGGATAAGAAAAAAAACAACAAAACAAAAACAAACAAACAAACAAACAAAAAAAACCAAAAACAACCACACAAAACAACCAACCAACCAAACCCCTGCACACACCACAAAAAAAGTAGAAAAAGAAAAATTAAATCTCATGTGTTTTTGTAGTTCTCCAGAATACCAGCCAAGCTAATGAAGAAAAAGAGGGCCCCTGTAATTTTTCAATCCCTTTATCTTCTAGAAAGGTCAGCTCCCCTTCCTATACCCCAAAAGTTCTGGATGACAGGAAATGGGGATTTAAAACACACAGAATAATCAAGGCAACAGCTTCTGAAATTTCAAGAGCTATTTTAAAGGTATGGAACAAAGAACAGATATATTGCAAATGGGACCAGACTTGTATATGAAATTTCAAAGCCCTGAACCAACAGGGTTGTATTCTGTGACAGTGTTCTCCCCAATGGGTAGATGAGAACAAGTATGCCTTTACCAAAAGAGCAGCATGAGGGAATCTGAAGTACAGAAACGCAGGTTCTCTACCCAGAATACTTCCATGTGGTTTTGAAAACAGCTGCTACGTTCTTTTCTGCTCTGAAGAATAATTAATCACCTGCTTTTTAAAGTGAATCTGGTCCTGAATATGCATTCTTCTACTCCTATCATCTTAAATTGGTCATATTTAAGGAAGAATTTCTTAAGCCCTTTCAAACAGAATAGGGAAAAAAAAACTGTCACAGAAAAGACATTAGTATGAGACTAATCTGTAAAATCTCAGAAATTGAATTACATATGATAGGACAATCTGTACAGAAATAGAAACCATCAGCCAAGGTTTAAAGCTGCCACAGGCTTTAAGTGATGTTCCAGCTGGTGACCCTAAGAGAAACAGCACTGTGAGTATTGAAATGCAAACACACATTTCAAGACACAGAATGAAGCTCCTGGGATGCAAGAATAGCTCCGTGGTCAAGTCTCAACTCAGGAGAGACCCATGTTCTGCAGAACTGAACTGTTTCATCACCTCTGAAATTAAGCTAGCCACACCTTTAACCCAAATAAAAGTTTATTTAAGAGATGGAAAGAGCTCCCAGTCAGCTCCATCTCAATCCTAGATTATTTTTTGAAATACAAGGCTTGTTTTCCAGTAGGTTTGTTCAGTTACAGGACTGAGTGGTGACAACCTGGAAAAGACAGGGCAACGACTAGTGTGAATCCCAGTGACACCATCCCCTGAAGAGGCTGCTGTGCCCTGCTGTCACAGCACCCTCCTGAACATCAGGCTACCTAAGGCAGCAGGAGGAGATCTGAGCCTCTCTTGCACCACCTTCACTGACACCCTGGAGGTGGCTGCAAGGATAAAGGATTTGAAGTTACTCCCCTCAGGTACTAGAGTGCCTCCAGCCACAGCATCCACGTAACCTAAATCCCAGAATCGCTGCTAGAGAGGGGCCACCAGAGAACACTGTAGAAGAGATGCTGATTTGCTGCCCTTTAACCAAGTAAAGGAAAAAAATTCCAGACAAATTAGGATGAAAGAAAGAGAATAAATTACAGATAAGATAAAGCAAGAAAAAGCTGAAAAAGACATTCCTAACTAACCAGTGAGTGCCACTGGTCATGGCATAGGGGACAAAACCCCTCTGGAGCTCCTGCAAGATGCTCTCTGGAGGTGGGTGGTCTGTAGATGCTGCTTGGTGCAAGAATATTTGTTAAGTCCTGTCACAATTCCATTTCAGGCTCAGAAGTTTCCACACATCTCCATGCTGACAGCTCCTTTTCCAACCACAGGGTTTTGCAGACCCAATACAAGTTTTATCAAACATCCATTTTCTAAGAGCAGCTTTCAGGGAAAACAGAAAAGAGATATGTGGGGAGGGAAAAAATAATCCTACTCCTGCTAACTGAGAGTACAGGCATGGAGTTACTCCTGTCCCAGTGACATATTATCTGCCTTCGATGCCTCCATGCATGACTTGCACACAGGAACACATTACTTGCCCAACTTTTCATTCAATTAAAATATTTCAGTATATTTTATCTAGTTTTATGTTTAGCCATCTATAACCACCCTTCAGTACATAGAACTTAAAAATGGTAGGTTAATCTGCAGCAGAGGGGCTCAAAGCCATTCACGCAACACATGGAAACCCATTTATAAAGTGTGCTCTGACATATTCAACTCAAAATTCATTCAACATCTGGATATTTACATGGGCAAAGTTTTGAGAAGTTACAAATCCTTCCAAAGTCACCAATAACTCAGGAATTACTACATCTATTGCATACATCTGTGACAGCTTTTCATCCAAACAACTGAAAAGCAACAATTTTTCTATCACACCTGTTGCACAACCCAACAATACACAGTCACCCAGGTGCTGTAACTGCTGCTGAGGCTGCAGAAAGAGCTGAGGGGAATACAAAAGCTGCAGGCAGACACTGTGCAGGAATTGCAATGGCTTGGAAACTGCAGGACTTCAAGCTCAGTGACCTTTCAAACACAGAGCAGGGAGAAGGTACCTGCAGGTACTCTTGAGGTAAAAAACTGGATAGCAAAAGTGCGCTAGTAAGAAGGACTGCACCAGGAGGTGAAAAGGAGAATCCCTAAACACACTAGGTTCAGCCCAACAGGTCTGTAGGTTGAGGAAACCACTATCTTCATGCTTTTTTAAGGGTAGCTTATTATGAAACCAGTGACCTGAGGCACGTGAATTGTGATTCTCAACAAACTGTATCTTATTCAGCTTCAGGAGTTTAAGATAATCCACAACAGACAAAACTGAAGGAAAACAAACAAGTGGCAGATAATGATAATCATAAAAATCTTATCTTAATCAGTATCTTGACTTTTAATTATCAGTTGGAGGTTACTACACTACAGATTGAGTGCATCACAGAAGCAGAGCTAGCTCCATACTGAAAGCCAAGTCCACCACGACTCTTTTGAACGATGCTCCATCAGAATTGCTACAGCTATGTTCCATGAAGGACTACCTCTAGTCTGCAAAACCATTCGGCCACAAGATGCACTATAGCAACCAAACTAACAAGGCATTCTGTGCTGGAGCTGGCTGCACACAAAAGCTCTAACAACTCTGCACAGCATTCCCAGAACGAGGAACATCCAGCAGAGCCGACGTGGATCCAACTTCGCTTGTGAAGCCCAACTGACCATGGCACTGCCCAGCCCAAACATCCTCTTGGACTCACCCGCACGGCCCGAGCGGCTGAACCCACCCCAGGGCGGTGCAGGTGAGCCGTGCCCGGTGAGGCCGCACAGCCCGCCCCGGGAGCCCCGGGCACGTCCCGGGGCCGGCTGATCCCCGGCTCCCTCCGGCCGCTCCTCCGTGCCCGAGCGAGCCCCGGCAGCCGGGCACTGCCCCCCGCCCCTCCTGCCCGTCTCCGGGCACACCCCGCCGGGCCCGGGGGGGCGAGCCCGCGGTCCAGCCCCGCGCCACCGGCCCTGCCCCGGCCCCTCGGGCCGCGCTCCGGCGGGGGCAGGGGCACAGACCGAGCACACGCGTCGGCCCCGCCGCCCGCGCCTCCGCGGCCG
>NW_020897758.1:1402572-1433284 GCF_003984885.1 Neopelma chrysocephalum
GGGGAGCAGCGCCGGGGGCTGCGCGCCCGGGGCCCGCGCGGGCTCTTACCGAGAGGCGGCTCCGGAGCCGGGCCCGGGGCCCGCAGCGGACATGGCAGCGGGGCCCGCGCTCCCGCCCGCCGCCGGAACAGCGCGCGGCGCCGGCAGTGGCGTCACCGGCCCGGGCGGGGCCCTGTCGGGGCCGTCGCTGCGGCCCCAGGACCGGCCCGGCGTTGGGGCTCTCGCGGGGTGTTTAAGTGTGGAGGGCTCATCCCGTCCGGGTACTCCCGGAGCCGCTCCATCACCGCCTTCCCCGGCTGGGCAGGAGAGAGAAAACAGAACGAAAGGCTCGTGGGGCGAGAGCAGGGCAGGAGAGATCCCTCACCCCGCACCGGCACGGGCCAACAAGACCCGGCTGGGGGAATCCGTTTAATTTATCGCCAGAGAAATCAAGAGTAGGGTAATGAGAAATGAAACCAAGTCCTAAAACACCTCCCTGCCTCCCGGGCTCAGCTGTATTCCCGGTTCTCTCCCTCCTGCCCCAGGCAGTGCAGGGGACGGGCAGTGCGGTCAGTCCGTCACACGCTGTCCCCGCCGCTCCTCCCCGCTCCGGGACAGGACCCCTCACACTGTCCCCTCCCCAGCCTGGGTCCTTCCCACGGGCTCAGTCCTTCAGGAACAGGAGCTCCAGTGTGGGTCCTCCACGGCGTCTCAAGTCCTGCCAGCAAACCTGCTCCGGCGTTGTCACAGCTTCCTTTGGGCATCCCCTGCTCCATGGGGGCTCCTCCCGGGCTGCAGGGGGATCTCTGCACCCCCACTGACCTCCATGGGCTGCAGGGGCACAGCTGCCTCACCGCGGGCTGCACCACGGGCTGCGGGGGAACCTCAGCCCCAGCACATGAAGCACCTCCTCCCCTCCTTCCCCACTGGCGTTGGGCTCCGGAGGGCTGTTTCTCACACACTCTCACTCCTTTTTACTCTGACTGCCAATTGCTTCTGTGCAAGAACTGTTTTTCCTTCTTCATTATCAACTATTAATTATTAACTGTTTTTCCTTCTTATTATGACTGCTCCCACCATCACTGATGGGCTCAGTGTGGGCCAGCAGCGGGTTCCGCCTTGGAGCCAGATGACTTTGGCCTCATTGGACACAGGGAAAGCGTCTGGCAGCTTCTTACAGAAGCCACCCCAGCAGCTGCACCCCCACCTCCCCCCCTACCACAACCTGGCCGTGCAAGCCCAATACATAAAAATAGTTTGTCGCATCACTGCTGCACAATGGGGTGTGTCTGTAAATTTCTCATGTGCAGGTCAGAGCGTTCAGGGGGTTTTGTCTGGTTTCGTTTTGGAGAGCTCTAGTAGGCTTTTCAGAAGTTGTTTCCTCTCTGAAATAATTTCTTTCCCCTTTTAGCAGGCAAAAACTTGCTGAGCCTTTAATTTCACCTCTCCCAAGAGTTCATATGGTGATTTTAAAAAAAAAAAACAAAACACAAAAAATGGCACATTGAAGCTGTGTCGGTGTGGTACCAAGGCTTTTCCCTCAAGTATAAATACAGAAAGATGAGAAGGTGGGGAAAAGTTAAAGGGCAAAACACTTGGGGAACACACTTTATTTAAAAGAACTTTTGAGGATCCATTTCATTGCAAAGTAGAGCAGAGTAATGCAACATTGCGGTATAACCAAGAAAGTAATTCCAGGAACAGAAGTAGCAGCTCAGCCTGGTTTTTAGAAACACGTTGTTACTGATTAATTACTACAACATCTCCTCCTGAAGTGACCTGTGGGCTTTTTCCTCCATTTACCCTTTTCCTTAGATGCAAGTCTACGTTGGTTCCCTGAGCCCACGCTGCCCTGGTGTGAAGTAAAGCCTGTGGGTACCCACAGTGAGGAGCTAAACTGTAAATTCTGTTGCAAACTTTCCAGGAATCCAAAGAAGATCATGCATTTGCCAGCTCTCTGCGTAAAATTCCTTTCCATTTCCTCCAAGAATGGCAACTCCATCAGTTCAGTGCTTTAGGGTCTGTGAAATGAGAGCTCCACTATGGCATAGGGACCAAGGGGGTCCTGCCATCTGGCACCCACAGAGCTCCTCATCCAGAACGTGCCAACAGAGCAAGGCAGAACAGAGGCAGATTCCTCCAGCAAGTCAGACTTAGGCTTTTAAATTACAGAAGTTGCTTCCTTGCTGTGTTCTCTGGCTCTGCAGATTCAGGGCACATCTCTGAACGTTGTTGAGGGACAGGACGAGGTGCTGGCAGTTGTTTGTTATGGGTGGCCATTACTGGAGCAGAGCCCCGGACTAGGAGGGAGATGCATTCTCATTGTGATCAGACTCTTTCCTTTGTCTGGCACTGGGCCTGGAATGCAGGGGTGTCCCTGGCAATGGCCTTAGAAAAATAAACGTATTAGTTCTTTTGCTCATTCACACAAGAAAGGACAAAATCTGCCTGACAAGCTCCAAAGGATACGACTGAAGGACCCATGTCTCCACTGAATATAAGCAAAGCAGTACAATGTTGGTCCTGTCTTTGGAAAGGCTTGAGCTTATCTTTGCCGTGCTCAGGTGGGTGTGGGAAGGCCACTGTCAAGCCCGTGAATAATTGGTGTCACAGGTCAGATACACCCTTCCTGTCATCAACAGACTAGGTAGTTTAGGGAACCAAAAACTGTTGTGAAAACAAGTAAGTTCCCTTCCCTGCCCAATTTCCTGTGCTAGATTGAGCAATTTGGGTCAGAAAAGGAATCCCAAGTGTCTCATGACTGGTAACAGAACTCAGCACCCGTGGAAAACCACTTTGCCCCAGGCCCCAATGGACTGCAGCCAGCGCTGGCTGAGGGGTCTCCAGTGCTGTTGGAGCCTGTGAATTATGTGTCTGTCAAGTGTCCTGTACCACTGCCCAGCACTGATTTACTCAGAAAGTGGCCATGGCCTGATGTAAAACCTCACTTGCTGTAGGAAATCAAGAACTAGCCAGCTTCATTTCTTTCCAGCAGAACTGAAAGGGCTGGGGGAAGGAATAATGGAATGGCTACAATCCTAACTTAAATAAATAAGCACAAAGATACTAATGCATTTTAAGATTTTTTTTTTCCTTATTGTAATGCCCATGCTGACAGTAACCTTTGGTTATTTGGAGTCTCCTAAGCGAGATTGCATGTCCACAAACACTGCAGTCAGTCAGGAATTAGTAAACTGAGTGCACGAGACCACTGGCTGGCCAGTTCTGCTGCCACACAAGAAGCCAGGGCAGACCATAGTGTCCTTTGGCTCTAATGCTGATCTGTGGGGGGGTGCTGAGGCACTACCAATTTCTCTTCCTTTCCTTCCCAACTTGACTGACTCAAGATCTGGAAGCAAAGGTTCACAATAGCTACTCCCAGACATCTCTAAAGCTTGGATCCCAGCAGACCATGTGAGTCGGTAAGAAGGGATCAGAGGTGCAGATTTCCTCTGACAGCATTTGAGGAACTCCATGGACTAGTCTCTTCCAGCCACTCAAGAGCTTCTTCAGCTCAGACTCTCTTCATAGGACCTTGTAAGCTGCTTAGAAAAGTCACCCGATGACACTCACAGCTCAGCCTGTTTTTCCAGGTCTTTTAGAAGTCCCTTACAGCTCTGATACTGGATCCATCGTGAGGGCTGGGCAGGCAGAAGAGCAGGGACGGTTCTGTCTGGACAATGGCTAATTCTGGTGCACTCGCTCCTAGCTGCTCACTGCAGAGCTCAGTGACACGTTTCTTTTATGTAAAAGCACCCATGAGAACACCAGCCCAGATAGAAGGTGCTTTCCTGCCAGATAACCACAGGTTCCAGTTCTGCCAATTGCATGTGTATAGAAGAAATGAGTGTCCATTCTTCAGTCTAATGGGAAAAAAAAAAAGTAAAATCCTGATCTTTTGTTTTGTCCCTTGGTGCCTCTTCCTGAGAAAAGATGAGTGACTAATTCACACCTCTCCATCTGCAATCAGAACAGGCTGAGTGGTTCTAACAGATCCTAATGGCATCCTCTTGGTGAATGGTGCCCTCAATCACCGTGTCCGTGGTTTGTCTGGAGCACTTGCGACTCCCTTTCATGCTTTTCAGGTTTTCTGAAAGATGCTTCTGGAACTTCTTGGTGAGGAAGCAGTAGATGATCGGATCCAACACACAGTTTGTACTCAAGAGGCACAAAGTCACCTGGTGAGCATCATTGAGCTGTTGGCGCAGCTGACAGTTTTCCTTCTTCCACTGCTCCAGAACAGTCAGGGTCCAGGGCAGGTCCACGATGTGATGGGGCACAAAGCTTATGATGAACACAGCCAGCACTGTGCACACCATCCAGAGGGCCCTTTGCTTGACATGAGCACTCTTCCGTGGATGCACCGACTTGGAGAACAGGGTCCTGATAATGACAATGTTCCAACCCAGTATAAAAAGGAAAATGATATAGAAGAGGACGCAGATGATGACATGAATTGCGAGAACAGCCGAAACCCCACTAGAAGTGTCATAGCGCTCAAAGCACCGTGTGAAATTCTTCGAGTTGATCTCCTCTTGATTAGTATTATTGTCAAAAAGGTAATACAAAGAGCTGCCCACTATTATGATCCAGATAGCTGCTGATAGGTAGATACCCCTTCTCTGTGTGGTCAGCTGGGCAGCTTTAATAGGATTAGTCACAGCTTGGTAACGATTGTATGTGATGACCATCAGAAAGGCAACAGAAGAGTAAGTGTTAACAAAAAATAAACAGCCAGCCACATTACAGAGGAACTCAGGCATGATCCAGTCTCCACGGTGGTGGTAGTAAACAATCCACATTGGCATCGTAACCAAGAAAAGCAAGTCAGCTACTGTCAGGTTTATCATGAATATCTTGATTTCGTTGAGTTTCTTGGTAGGGTAAATATGGCTGAAAATCCAGAGAACGTAGCAGTTGGCAACAAAGCCCAGAATGAAAATGATGCTGTAGAAAACAGTGAAGAGGTTGTAGCGAAACTCAGAGTCGATGTGGCACAAAATGAAGGAATCAGCACTGCCTTCCACACCACCTTTGCCCTTTCCAGACATTGTGGTGCTGAGTGGGCACGTCTGAAGCGCAATTTCCTGCTATAGCTTTTCTTCTTACCTAAAAATAGAAGGCATAAAACAAGCTGATTGTTTGGCATCATTGCTAAGCCAACCCCTACCTTCAATTTTAAGTTGTCTATGACCACAGGAGTTCTGCTGATGCCTTGATTCCAGCCACAGACACCTGTCCTGTCCCCTTGGTCCTCTCTTTTACCCCATTTCTACACCATATGAGCCTCTGTGTCTTCATCCAGCATTGTTTGCTGCAGTGAGATCTCAGATCACTCACCTATAATCTCAAAAGACTTTTTTGCATGAGTTCTTAGATAAAATCATCTGTTATTCTGTTTTGTCTCAAGCTTCTTAATCTTTTACTTATAGTCAAACGTTTTCTGTGACTCATCCTATCCCTGTGTCCCATTCCCCCCACACCTCCCCTCTGCCCTGCCATGGTTCTTGATACTTTTTAGCTTGTTTATTTTAAACTAGAAATTTCAGAAATGAAACAGTATCTGGTAAAAATGTCTCATAGAATCCCAGAATAGTTAGAGTTGGAAAAGACCTCTGGAGTTCAGCTGGTCCAACCCCTGCTAAAGAAGGTTGCCCCAGACCAGGTTGTGCAGGATGGTGTCCAGGTGGAGTTTGAATATCTCCAGGGAAGGAGACTCCACAGCGTCTCTGGGCAGCGTGTTCCAGGGCTCTGTCACCCTCACAGCTGTGAAGTTTTTCTCATATTCCTGTGTTTCAGTTTGTGCCCTATGTCCATGTGCTATCACTGGGCACCACTGAAAAAAGTCTGGCCCTGTTCTCATGACACCCTCCCTTCAGATACTGATGCACATTGATGAGGTCCCCTCTCAGTCGTCTCTTGTCAAGGCTGAACAGCACCAGCTCTCTCAGCCTCTGCTGGACCCTTTCCAGGAACTCCACGTCTCTCTTGAGGAGTCCAGTTCTGGACTGAGGAGCCCAGAACAGGACACAGCACTCCAGATGTGGCCTCACCAGGGCTGACTAGAGGGCAGGATCACCTCCCTCAGCCTGCTGGCTACACTCTTCCTCATGCACCCCGGGACCATTGGCCTTCCTGGCCATGAGGCACACTGCTGACTCCTGGGAATCCACCAGGACCCCCAGGTCTTTCTCTCAGAGCTGCTGTCCAGCAGATCACCCCCAGCAGGTACTGTGTACATGGGGTTATTCCTCCCCAAGCGTAGGACCCTAACCCTGTCCCTTCATGGCAAGACAAGTGGCCACTGCAGGGAGAGCAGTGGGAGACACCCAGTGAGGCTGGGGCTGAATCTGCTGGGGTTTTAACCGAATTTGCAGAACACGGTGGTTTTCCTTGAGAGTGAGTAAACTCTACCACCAGTCACAAAGCCTAAACTGGTGTGACTTATGCTGGGAGTGCTGGGTGCTGCTCACTGCACTGGGCTTGCCTCAACTCCACCAGCTCCATGGGCAACAGGTTTTTCTCCAAAGACTTGCTGCTCCTGAACAGGCACCCTCCTGCCTCAGAACTTTGTGGATCCTCCCCAGCAGCAGACGGTGCCAGGAACTCCCATCCCACCCTCTGTGGGCCAAGTCCCCCTGTATGCTCATGTGCTGTTGTTCCTCATTTACACATTTGGACTTTTGCAATTTTCCGCTGAAAATGGGGAAGTCAGTTGAAGCTCGAGCTCGCTCTCCCTTTCTCCAGAAAACTGCAAGCCCTTGGTACTGCTCTCCAGGCGTTAGGAGAGGAAGGCAGCAGTCATCTTCCTGAGGGGTCTGTCCCTCCTCACCCCTCACAGGTCCCCTAAGGACATGACAACTACAGGCTTGGACCTTCCCAGGTGGCTGCATGCTGGGCAGCACTGGGGGCTCAGTGTCCTTAAACTCAATCTTCCAGCCATGGTCCATGTGAATTGGCAAGCAGCCATGGCCATACTGGTAGTTGGCCTCAGGTGACTCATATATTTATCCTTGTTCACCTCGATCTCTGCCACTCTGCTGAGAACCCTCTGATCTCTAAAGGGCAGTAGATGATTCAAGTGGTGGTGGCCAGGAGGGTGGTCTGGGCTGTGACACCTCAGGGTGCGTTCGCAGTCTGGCACATCCCTGGGGAGTAACAAGTCACTCACTGCTGCCCTGTGGAGGGGATCCAGAGCAGGCAGGGGCCCACAATCTGTCCCGTGTTCCCCTTGGGTTCATGCAGGACACAAGGCAAGTCCTCTGGTCATCTCAGGGATCATTTTGCACACCCTTATCTATGCATGAGAAATGCTAATTGTCACAACACGGCCTTGCATCAATGTCTGTGTCTCAGTCCAGCTCTGCCACCCTCTGAGGGACCAGGTCCAGTGAGGACACGTGCCAGGTGGGAGGATTTGCATCTCAGCTCAAGAGGGCACTGGGCAAATATGGACATTCAGGGAAGCAGTGAGACTGTGCAGGGGCAAGAGAAACTAGTGGGGAGTGCTACGTTTGCTATGCCAGTCTGACGTTAGAAAAAACTCCAAGAAGTCCTAATTACCTAAGATCATTAGAGAACTCCTTTTTTTTTTCCAAATCTGCATCGTAAACCCACTGCTGGGACTATCTGCAACATCAGCACAATAGTTCTGGTGCCTTGGGGTGGGATCTTTGCAATGGAAGGTGCTCTATTGCGGTGGTACCAGACCTGAGTATAGAAGAAGTGGAGAAAAAACCCCATGCTTCTCTCTAGCAGGATTCGTGAGGAGGAGAGGAGTGTTCACATCCAATAGGTGGGCACAGCTGCTGTTCACAAAGTCCCTTCAGACAGTGCCCCGGGACACTACCCACCCACCCATTTCTGGTGCTGCACAATGGCATGGCAGCCTCCAAACTTTGCCCAGGAACTCTGGTGAACTTTACTGGTGGGGTCTCCAGGCTGCCCAGCAGCTGCCAGGTTTAGCAGACAGGGTGGAAGGGAGAGTGAACCTACACGTCCCCTCCATGGCAGAGCCCTGCATTGAAGGTGGGCTTGAGCCACAGGGCTTCACTCTGACCTGGAGAGGTGAGTGTGATGACATGCTCTATGACTGCTTCCAGTCTGCTGAAATCTCTGGCAAAGGTGGTCTGTGGGAGATGGCACTGCCATCTGGCCCCAGCAGCATCTGGTAGAGCTCATCTGTCTTTGCATTAGCAGGCTGTGCTGTGCCAATGCCAGGGTCCTGCAGGGAATCACAAGAGAGGTGTTCTTCCCTTCTCATGATCCAAGCGAGGTGTTGTACCAAGCACAGCTAGAAGGGGACATGGCATCATTCCCCACCAAATTTACTCAATGCCCACTTCCCTCTTCAGGCTGAGGAACCCGAGCTCATGTCTCCCATATACCTGTGAATACCCTGAGCCCTGGGCTCTGGAACACTGTACAGGGGCTCTCACTTAGCCTATCCTGTTGAAGCAGCTCCCCTTTCTCTGAAGCATATTCGTACACTCTGTGCCAGCAGAAGGGTGAGCAGGCACCACGGGCAGAGTGCAGGCTGTGGCTCGTGTCCTCTGCTGCCCCATGGTCAAACCCCCGACACCTCCAGCCCAAGCCACTGCCTTGCCCACAGTGCACCAGCCAGTAACCCCAGGTGGGCTGTACCATCAGCTCCACTGATGCAGGACTGGAGATGGAAGGAACCAGCTGCACAGCAGAGCATGGCTGGGGCAACCGCTAGCCCTGCTCCCAGTCTACAGACTCTCCCATGGACCATGCTCTCCCAATAAGGATTTACTGGCTCGTGGCTGCAAGCAAGCTATGCCATCAGCAAAAGTATATTCCAAGAGGAATAGTACTAATAAAGTATATTTTCTGCTTACCACCGTTGAAAAGATTCAGCACAATATGTCCATCTTCAGCCTGAGTAGTGGTGGGTGTTTCACTGAGGATGCTCCGTCTCCCAGGTGTTATTTTCCCTGCCCTGGGGCTGGACAGTCACCACAGCTCTCAAGAACAGGACACCGGAATGGGAGCAACTGCAGCATGACTGCAGAGTCACTAGAGAAGAGGAAATGTGTGACATCAGCTCAAAGGAAATGAGAAATAAAATAACTGTAGAGGAAAGGCAACTAACCACAGCAGAGGTCTGGAGAGTCCTTAAGGCTTTTTCCTTTCTGATTATGAAAGAGGGCAAAGTTGTGATTTTCCTCTGAAGGCAGAATAGGAATCCACTCTGTGTCCCTGGTTAGATTTGGGATTAGACAGCATTTGAGCGTCTTCCTTCCAAACAGATGAATGCCAGAAGAGCTTTCACTTAATAACTTCCAGGAAAGGAAGAGAAAGGAAGCTCATATATCCCATGGACAGACTCATTTCCTAGCAGTCTCCATCACAATTGTGTTGGGGCTACTCAGACCCAGGGACTTCAGCCATCACAAGCCTCCTTTTATCTCAGGGGCTTTCAGGAGACACTGGGACACCACAGCAGGGCAGATCCTCACCTGTCCCATACACTGTTGCATCATGGTCACCATTACATGTAGCAGCCTGGAGCTCACTCAGCATGGAGGTGCTGTTGGTGGGGTGCTCAGGGTGCACCAGTGACAAGCAAAGCTGCAGCTGTGTCCCAGCCAAGCCATAAATCCCAGGCTGTAGCTCCTACGGGGATGGTTAACCTGCCCTCCATGCGGACAGTGCTCTTGTACCTGCACAAGGCACAGATGTGAGCTCGGAGCAAAAACCTCACACCTGACACACCCACAGGAACCAGAGCCCAGAATCTGGTGCCTGGGGTTGCTGTGGAACACACCACAACAGAGCCATGGAGTCCCTCACCAGCACAAAGGGGTGTCCGAGTCTGCCACAAGGCTGCTGAGGAAGGGCATGGGCCCAAGCAGAGGCAGAAGAGGCCAGTCCACACAGGAGCTCCTCTGGGAAGGTTGGGAAGAGCTCCCCTGGCTCTTCCCAGGAAACACCACCTATGGCAAACATCCCACGGAAGGCCCTGGCCATGTCCATGCTGGGAGGACACCAGAGACCCCTGTGGTGTGGGTCTCCTGGGAGCCACAGGGATAGGCTGAGGGCTGTGTGCCCGAAGCCACAGCAGTGAGGACACCAGCCAAACTTCTCCAAGAGCCAGGAGCTTGCACAGACTCTGGGACACCTTTATGTCACACTTTTGTCATTGGGGTGGTGACACCTGGTTCCAAGCTGGGATAGGCAACCTCCTCATCAGCAGAAGAGATGGGGCACCAACAGAGGGGCCAGGATGGACAGCAGCAGTGCTGCTCTACACTGGCCTTTGGCTCACTGGCCTCAGGCATCCCGAGGTTGTGAGCTGCACAGCACTGGGGCAGCTGGCGCCCTGCCAGAACCCACCCACCATCCATTGCTGGTGCCTGAATGTCCCCAGCCAGGGGCAGCCAAAGCCCCAGCACCAATCTGGGCTTCTTTGCCTGGATCAGCTCTTCCTTGGCTCTTCTCTAGAGGGTGCAGGTGGTCTTTCCCAGAGTCATTACAGAGGGAAACACCCACGTGCTCTTCAGCACAGTGCTCCGGGGGAGCAGAGCCAGGCCTGCATCCAGGGGCTTGGCTGCCCCCAGCAGCCCCAGGTGAGCTCCAGATGGGCAGGACATGTGCAAGTGCTCTGCAAATTGCTGTGTGCCCTGCTGCTCCAGAGTCTGCTCGGGGAGACTTCCAAAACAAGTCCACAAGTGCCACCACAGCTGGCACCACAGCTGGGCATGCCTGAGCTGCTGTGGAGTCACCCTTGTCCCTCACAATAACAGCATGGGGTGGCCAAGGGACTTGGAAGCCCCCTGAGCAGAGTGGGACCCAAACCCCCCCAGTGCAAGAGAGCCCCACAGCAACAGCATGGGATGGGAACCCCAGCTCTGCCCTGCCTCAGCGGGGTGGGTTGCATGAGGGGCTGGCATGTGGAGCAGGGGACAGCCATGCTCTGTCTCTGTCAGGCCATGTCAGGGTGAGCTGAAGGGTGAGCTGAGGCTCCTGCAGTGATGCTTCAGAGCTGTGCTGGAATGGAGGTTGCAGGCAGCCTGGCTCCTCCCCTCTGCCACCTGCCATCCTCCCTCCTTCTCATCAGCTGCTCTAAGGATGGACAGAGGAGCCTGACCCTTCATGGACAAGACAGAGCCCCAGCTGTGCCCTTAAGGCTCCTTCTGGAAGCTTAAATTAAAAACCAAACAAGGGCATGCTAAGGAGCTTGGCTGGCAGCCAGCCCATGTCTCTGGGTAGAGCAGCCAGTGAAGTCTGGAGGCAAGAGGAGTGCTTACAGGGGCTGTGGCAACACTCAAACAAAGCTTGGCTTGCTGTCCTGCCACAGCCCAGCCCTTAGAGGAAATGAAAGCCTGGAGGCTTTTGGGCTGAGGACGAGACCTCAGAAATCTTCATCCTTCCTCTGCTCAGCCCTGTAGCCTGCCCGTTCTGCACTGACAGGTCCCATTGCCCCCATACAGTGCCCACAGCCAGCTCTTCCCTTTTGCTCCCTTCCCACCTGGGGACCCTCTTCCCCTGCTCTCCTGGCACTGCTGCCCATTTCCGAGAGCGTAACTTTGAATCCAAAATTAAGATGTGTTTTGCTAGTGGAGGCTGGGCTCATTCAGCACTCCTGGCAGCCTCACTGCCCTGCGCTTGCTGTTATTTCCAGCTCTTCCTGCTCAGGAGATGCACACACTGGCTGTCAGCTCTGATGGTCAGGCAAGGCTGAATTAAGAAAAAAAATCTTGAATATGCCTTCACTTTCATCAAACCAACTTGCAACTTAATAAAAAATAAATAAGCTTCTCTAACTGATTCCCATAGGTGCTGCTAAGGAGCACTGATGGTCCTCCAGATTGTTGTACCAGGATGCTGGATCCTGGAGCAGCTGTTCCAAATGCCACTATCCTGGGATAACTCCATGCAAGCTGGCTGGTGGGCAGCAGCTGTTACCCATGGGTCTGGCACCCAGCAGCACTCTCATGGCAGCACACGCTGCCAGGGCAGATGCCCACTGCCTCCCTGCACACACTGCCTGCCTCTGGCATGTGTCCTTGGGGTCGTTTCCATCTTAGATGGAGCTCATTAGGAAAATATTTGCTTTGGATGACCACATGTAAATTTTGCAGGGATCAGAAACTCTCTTGGTTTTGAAAATACAGTATTATAAGCAAATATCCAGATCTTGCTTCCCGAGAACAAGCCATGCTGCGTTAGTGGAGAAGAGCTCTCCGAGGAGTGCAAAGGGAGGAGCAGCAGCTCAGCTGATGGGTCTGTGACTGCCCTGTTGGTGACACAACCAGCAAACAAGGACAAGATGAAATATCAACATGGAGCTTGTGACAGCATCAGCTGCTGCCACCAGTCTCAGAGCTGTGTGGTGCAGGACCAGCACACAGATAAGTCTGGTCCTTGCTGATCCCAGTCCCCAGCACGTGTTCTTGAGTGCCAGGATAGGTCTCTTAAAGAGCATGAAGTTCCTTTGGAGCCACAGCAGCTGCTGAGCTGGTGACTGTCTGTGAGTTCCCACTGCTCACTTCACACCCTCTGCAAAATTTCCTTTTGCTTGTTGCAGGAAAGAAATACTAAATAAACTCTGTGCTTCCTCTGCCATGAGCATTTCAGAGCAGAGCACAGTGTCCCCACCTTGTCACCAACCCTGCAGGTGCGTGCCCCAGAGCTGGGCTTGCTCGGCAGGGAAGCACACCAACCCATCAGCCAGGAGCCCCTCCTGGGGGAAGCCACTCAGCAGCGCTCCCTGGGAGCCCTCTGACAGCTGCCAAGGCAGGGCATGGCTTCTGCCACTGGCTGTGCCACTGGGATTGCCTGGACTGGCAGGGACTGTCACTGCTGGGAGCCGGGCAGCTTCGCCAGCAATGTGTGAAGCAGGGAGCGGGGCAGCCTCCAGCTGCTTTTGGTTCCCAAGCCCAGCCCTGCTGCACTGAGCAGAGGGGTGAGCCCACGGGCCACCACGTTGGGATTTGTGTGCTGCAGCCCCAGGCTGTCACAGCTGCGCTGGAGGTGAAAGCCGTGCTCTGGCTGAGCTGCCACAGCTGGGACACTGCTCCTGGCTGCGGGAGACACCTCCTGCCACAGCTGCCAGCCCTGTCCCCGCACCCAGCGGGATGAGGACCTGGTCTGCTCAAGAGGCTCTGAGCATTGCCTCCTCCTCCTCTCAGGAGGAAGGTCCAGGCAGGGCTCCTCACCTCACTTCAAGCGTCCAAGCAAAGCCAAGGCTGTTGTTGCCACCCAGGGGTGGACAGGGCCCAGATGAGGGCAATTCCCCTCCCCACAGCCCCAAAAGCACCAGCAGCACACACCTGACTCATGCCATTGCGATGCACCTCACCTCTGCTTACTGGGCATAGGAACAAAGAGTGTCTCCCCACACCCAGATCGGGAGGATGAGGGTGGCTCTGAAGCCCCTGGAGCTGTCTGAGATGCCATGGCTCAGTGATCCGTGGGGGACGTGGAGCCAGCCTATGTTTTCAGATACCCAGACAGAAGGAGCCTGTGGAGCGGGGGTGGAGAAGGCCTGAGAGAGCAAGCAGAAGGGAAAGGAGCGTCTTACCTTGGGGTTGCAGAGCACCTGTCCCAGCCCAGTCGGAGACCCCAGCCTGCCAGGTCCCTGCTGCAAGCAGACACTGGCAAGGCCGAGCTCTCAGTGTGCTCCTGCTCAGGAAGAGGCTTGGTCGGGAAGGAGAGTGCTGTGCTTGCTCCCAGGTGAGTGACTCACTTCCCTCTTGGCACTTGTGACGGGCTTAGCTGTGCCCTGGCTGCACCCTGGAGCTTGACACCAGCTCCTGTGGCCCTTCCTTGGGCAGGGGGCAAAAGGGACACAGTGGCGGAGGCTCCATCCTGGCCAGGGGCTTGTCACACTCCTGTGTCACCTGGTGTCTCACAGGCCTGAGGTGGGATAGCTCAGCCCTGGAGCAGCTCCCAGGCAGGGTCACTCCTTAGCTGGGCCAGGGGCACAGAGATGGCTGGGGTTCAGCAAGGGGGGCCAGCACCCTCAGCAGGTCCATCCTCTGGGCTCCTCATTTCCTTCCAGATCCTGGGGCCAGGAGCCAGCAAAGTGAGTGCTTGTTCCAAAGCTTCCGTGGGAGGTGGAGACTCAGCAGGCAAAGAGCCAGGACAGGACTGCTCTGCTGTGGGAGCCCCCATATCAGAAAACACGAGCCAGAAGAGACTCCAGGTTGTGGCAGCTCACTCCTGTGCCCCTTCTGCAGCACTATAAACCCCCCTCGGTCCTTGTGCTCCTTCAGCCTGGGAAGAAAGGGTGGTCAGACCTGTGGGGGATCCTCTCTCTCCAGCTGCTGCTGGCACTGCTCTGCTCAGGGTCCACGTGGGGTTTCCCCAGATGTGTTGTGTGGCACTGGCATTGCTCAGGGCATGGGCACAACATCCGCTTGAGTCACGTGTGTTACAACAAGAAACGACACGTTTCTGTCTGCTCCCTTTACTCCCCATGGGTTATTTAACAAGGAAATGTTGTTGGGGTTTCTTTGCTGGTAAGAGTTGGTAAGAGTTGGCTCTGGTTTCAGCAGGAAAGGAAGTGTGAGGGTTCCAAGACAGTCCTGAAGGGCCAGACAGCCAGAACCCACATGCTGCAGGCACCGGCACCGCTGTCAGAAGGAACTGGCTGTCTGCACATCCTGGAGCCCCCCAGCAAGGCTGGCAGGCAGCCAACTGGAGTATGCAGGGCTGCAGGAAGCACCCCAGCTTCCCAATCAACCAAACTGCACCAGTATGGCCTTTCCCAAGGAGAAGGCTGCCAGCTAGGTTGTGATGAAGGCAGCCAGGCTCTGCCAGGCACACAGCCAGAGAACGAGGGCAGTTCATGTCCCCTCTGTGTCGGACTGGTGACACTGCACCTGGAACAGTGTGGGCAGCACAAAAGGGATGTGGAGAATTTGGAGAAGCAGAGAGCTGGCACGACAGTCTGAGCTTGAGGCACATCATACTGAGGGAGCTGGGCTGGAACAGCCCAGAGGCAGAGGGACCATCTGATCACTGCCTGCAGCTGCTGTAAGGGAAATTGCAGAGGACAGACATGAACTCTTCTCAGTAGTGACAAACCGTGTGACAATGGGCAACAGCCACAAACTGGGTGAGGGACAGTCAGGATGAATGTCAGTGAAATATTTTTGCTACAAGGGGTGTTCATCCCTGGGACGGGAACCCAGGAAGGAGGGGGGGTCTCATCCTTATGCTTGCCCATATAAAACTCCAGATCTCACCTACCATTAGTGACAACTCCACCTCAAACATAAGATCACATTAAAGACCTACAGATGTCCTTCCCCAAAACACTCAAGTTCTGTGATCTGAACTGCAACAATCACACTGGCACATGTGCCAGTGTTATTTTCCTTTACAGGTGCTCTTCATGGAAACAAAACACACTGCTGCAACTCTTCCACCCAGAACAAACTGTTACAAGAGTGCCCAGTGTCCTTACTGCTGCCAGACAACTGAATATCTCAGAAAGGAATGTGAATGCAGCAAGCAGGCAGCCAGGGAGGCCCATTTGCATGGCTCTGAATGGGCTGCAGCAGAGATCTCCTGCTACAAAGACCTAATTACCCCAAGGCATGTGCCCATTCTCATCCCCTGGTCCAAAGCCCTCCAGCTGGTATGACAGGGAGGCTTCCTCATGGGAAGGCTGCTGAGCCTCAGCAGTGAGTCAGGCAGCTCAGCTACATCCCAGAGCAAAGCGTGCACGGTGCTCGCTGCAGCGCTGACATCGGGGCCAAGAGGAGCTGCACCCTCAAACATCTGCCCCTTCTGTGCACAACACGAAGCCAGGGCTGTGAGAGCTGCACCTGCCAAGGAGCACAAGGAGCCAACCAGGTAGGGAAGGCAGGGGAGCCCCAGGAGCAGGAGATGCGCTGCCAAGAGTTCTGGAAAACAAAGCAGGGGAGGTTTCCAACCCAGGCAGTGCAGCCCCACACGGGGGGGATGCCCCAGGCCAGGCATGCTGTGCTGGAGCACAACATGGGACAATGCTTTTTTTCTTCTAGTGAGTTGTAGAATCACAGAATGTCCTGAGTTGGAATAGACCCACAAGGATCATCAAAGTCCAACTCCTGGCCCTGCACGGAACCAACAATTCCACCATATGCCTGAGATCATTGTCCAAACCCTCCTGGAGCTCTGGCAGCCTTGGGGCCATGACCACTGCCCTGGGGAGCCTGGTCAGTGCCCAACCACCCTCTGAGGGAAGAACCTTTCCCTGAGATCCCTAAACCTCCCCTGATACAACTTCATGCTGTTCCCTCAGGTTGAGGGAACCCTAGGAATGTAGGACTCAGCTGCAGGGGAGCAGGGGAGGTCTGGCTCACACTGCAGCTTGCAAGAGGAAAAGGAGGACAAGGCAGGCCATCTCTGTAGATATCACGCTGCCATCGCCCTCCTGTTTCTGAGGGAAACACTACATTAAGGCCAACCTCTCACAGTTGTCTCCAGTTTCAGTTGTTTTAAGAGAAAGACTAGCAAAAGAATCTGTCATCTGGAAGGAGAGGAGAGCACAAGCCATTGATCTCTCCCACCTGAGTCCCTCTATTCAGTACTTCACTGGCTGCAGTTAATCCCCCCAAAACTAGCTGAGGCCTGAAATACAAATAGCACACAGTGAACGAGCTGTTCCTGCCCAGGGAGAAGGGGTTTATGGTGAATTCAGAGCACATCACTGTGTTTGCCAAACTAAGATAAACATTAAGTAAAACACTGATTTATGTATTATCAAGAGATTTCATCTCTGGCTAAGGCCACAGGCCATAACCTGGTCTAGCCTTTACTGAATGGCTTTACTACCCGGTGAAATCAAGACCTCAGCCTGTCTACACACTCAGGGGATCCTCCATTCTCATCACTAAATTGCACAGTAGCACCAGACAGGAAGGTGCTGCCCCCTCCTCTTTATCCTCATGTGAGTTGTTTCTTTTGCAGTTGCCCTTTACCATCTTCAGACACAAGAAAACAAGAACCTTGCAAAGGTCCTTTCCCATCCCACTAGTGAACAGCAGATACACTCTTGCCAAGTGCACAGGGAGGGGAAGACAAGCTCCCTTCCTCAGATTGAAACCAAGAGCTTCAGGAGTGACCTCTGGACTTCCAGAAAACAAAGCCAGACTCTAGTCGATCCCCATGTACATCTGTGGGAACTGGACACCTGAGAAGTTATTTCCATGGGAAATCAAAGCCAAGACTACTGAAAGGTGCTTCTGCAACTCCCTGGTACCTTTTCTCCTTCTGAAAGAAAACAAAGTTACTCCTTATTCCCACCCATGAATTTTCTAGTCCTGCACATCAAGGGCAAATAGTTTAGTCTATGAGAACCACTGACCCAAAAACATCTCCAGGGAGAGCAGAGGCCTAGAGATCCCTCCCTCTACACATCTCTCTACCTTTTGAAATTAAACAGCATTCCATTCAATTCATCCCACTGCCTTGGCATCTGTGGGGATCCACGTTGTGCACTCGTATTCACCCAGGCAATTCAGACCAGTTTGTCTCTACAAGGATCAGAATTAACCTCCCAGTGGAGCAGAGAAATACTCAGAGGTACTTCAGTGCAGCCCAAGACCCTCCTGGCAGATGGGAAGCTTCTCAGGACTTGGCTGGGTGGATAAGACAGGAAAAACTGCATATGTAGACACAGAAGCATATCATAGGCAGGGCAGGAAGCAAAGGAAACAGGAACAGCTAAATTGAGAATGACACTGTGTTGTTGCAAGCTGTCCCAAACCAGTCAGATCCACTGGAAAACACTGCAGAAGCCCATGGACCTGGACATTGTGACTCTGGCCCCAGCCGCAGCCCTCGAGAGCCAGTGGTGAGCCACTGCCCTGGGCACATTCTCATCAACACACACAGCTCTGAGAAGCAGAATCAGAGCTTAATATGGGTCTTACAAATGTTTCAAGTTCTCACAGGGCCCATCCTGAGCTACTTGAAAAAAATGTAAAGAAAAGATCTGAAAGGGCAGCAAAGACATCACACCGTCAGCAAAGAAATGCTGCTAGAGACCAGTGTTTCAGGGTCAAAGGGAAGGACCCTGGGACAAAAGTGATGGGGACAGATCTTTAAAACAGAAATACTTTGACAGGGAAGAAAAGGCAGATGGTTGGAGGGGCAGCATGTCCTCTGGGCGCTGAGAAACTGCACTTGGAACCACTCTGATGGTGTGAGCTGCTGCCCAGCACTGCTCATGTCTTAAAGCCACGGAGCAGAGGAGATTGCATCTGAGAGGCAGCACCACAAGCTAACTGATTATTTTCCCCAGAACAAACATGGCCAATTGCTGCCTCGACAAGGAAGTTGTGTCCTACCAATGCATTCTCAGTTACTGGAGGATCAGGTTCCACCCATAAAAAGTAATTTCAGTGCCTGAGCAGAGATGCTGCACAGTTCAGTGTCACCCAGACCTGTCAGCCCATCTTAGTCTGCTGCTAATTATTAGCGTTTGGCTCATGTGCCACCCAAACATCACTAACATGCTACTCTTTAAGCAATGTTTTGCCCCTCAAGGCTCAGCTCAAGGGATCTATTTAGCAGGTTACACTCACAGGACAAGTAAGGTAAAGAAACTACATTCCTGTGTAGGAAATAGGAACTGTGTTCTGATGTGTTAAGAGCTATTTAATGTATAAAGTACCAAAACACCTTCGTTTTATATGGGAAGGATATTTCATTTTACATCTGGTCACACAAACCACTGCATGAGAGGAAGAGAAAGGAAGGTGAGGGGAGAGCACCAGCCCCCTTCAGCAGGTTCAGCCAAGTTCTGGTCCCATCAGGATGCACCACCTTCCCTGGGAACTGCTCTTCCTACAGACACCTGTTGTGTAACACAACAACTCGGTCATGTTGCTCCTCTCCAGCACGAGGAGCTGAGAGAGCTGAGCTCTCAAAACTGAGAGCTGGGACACAAGCAGCTGGAGGCACCTCTCCAGGGCCAGCAGAAGCAATCCTGCCGGACTGAGCCGTTGCTCAAGGAGCAGCACAACAGACTGCACTCACTTGAAGACAAGTGAAAGAAGCTGGTAACAGCAGTGAGGAGGAAGGAAAGCATCACTTTCATGGAAGTAGCTCCTCACGGGACCCAGGTATGGGGATGGCCATGAGGACAGATGGGAAGAGCTTGCAGAATGGTCTCCAGAGGAACCTGCCCAGCACACACAAGTCTGTAGCACATTCCATTAAATAGCTCAGAATCTCTTAAAAAACATACAGTACACAGAAAGCAGGAATTTAGAAATCCAAAGTCATGAGTTCGAGCTCACCCCACAGCTCTGAGGAGTTATGCTCCTGACAGGTGCCCAAGGCCTCCCATCCCACCCACACTCCCCCAAGGCCCAGCCACAAGCTCAGTCCTCAGCACAGACCCTTGCACACCTGCCTCCACCCAGGCAGCATCCCGGGAAGAGCCATCCTGTCCCAGCCTCCTGGGTATGTCTCTGAGGACTGTCACTTCAAAATACAAGCCAGAACAGACTTTGGGATGGCAGTAGACCCTTACTGGGTAACGTGTGCATGCTGAAGAGCAGCACCATCTCAGTGGTAGCACTCCATTCACACCCTTGCTATTGCATTTTTTAATAATTCCAAGAAAAAAACCAGTAATTTGGGTAAAAATTTATTTTACATACAGACCATTGCAGCTTAACTATTAATCAAGAGAAGTTATTTTCCTTTATAGGAAGTGACCAGGAGGTCACTGAGATTAACAGAAGTCTAAGTCTGAGAGCTGGGATTTTAGTTTGGAAATCAGATCTTGGGGGCAGGTTCCTTCCAAGCACCACTCAGTGCAGTGAGGAGCTGCAGGACTTAACTGCTGGCCAGCTGCACTGCACCGTGCTGGAAGCACAATCCCAGAGCCAGTCCAGACCTTTCCCAAGCTGAACTTGCTGAGAAAGATGATGCCTGGAAAGGTTTGGATGCATTTCCAATATCTTGTTCAGCTCTCAAACTAGAAACAGAAGTGGTGAAACAGCACAGTCTCTGTGAAGTACAAAACACCGAGTTACAGGGCAGCAGACACAGGGACAGCAGGAATGGCGGGGACTCTCCTAAGCCAAGTGTTCTATGTGGAGCGGGGCCTTGGCCGGGGTCATTCTCTGGCCCTACTTCAAATGGACTGAGTACAAAAAATACTTCAACCAATAATTAATTGTACTGGAAACAAACAGTCTACTAAAAAGCATATCTTACTCTAGGTGCCAATGAGTCCTTAAAAGCAGAGAAGGGACTGAGGAGCTGCATTTGGGCAGTGCTGCCAGGATCATTCACGCTGCTCCATTTTTACTTTGGGAGGTCTGAGGAAGGTCCTGTTCTTCTTTTCTTTCTTCCCCTTTGTATTTGCCTGGAAATTTCTCCAGCTGTCTACACGACCATCCCGACTTTCCTGGGAACAACAGAGAGGAAGTGGAGAGTTAAAAAGTGCAAGAGGCAGAACACAGGCAGTATATACCCATTTCAGTAGCAATTTTCCCTTATCCAGCAGCCCCTGACAGCCAAAGACACGCAGACGCTGGGAAGAGCCAGAGCAACACAGTGCAGTGGAACTACAAGTGAGCTTAGACACACCAGTATAAGCACTCTGCTGGTTTCTTGTTTTAGAAACAACCAGCTTGGGTTGGGCAGTCCTGACTAGCCTCAGCTGAATCCTCTAAAGTTTAAAGATAAAAAGAAACCTCCTCTCCAATGGCTGTTCCTAATCTGCCAGCCCAGAACGGGCCATCTCCTTTCTCTGTCTCACCTCCTCACTCTCCTGGTGCTGCAGCTTGGAGGCAGGGAGAAGAGAGAAGGAAAACATACTGCTGCCTTCTCTCATGCTTCTCACCCCAAGTCTCACCACATTGACACAATGAGAAAAGGTCTCTGGTGCACTCTTCTCCTCTCCCTGCCCTACCTGCAGAGCAGCAAAAACCTTTCCTGAGGAGATAACAAAAACAAAAACTTTAAAAAAAATAAAACCACCAACCCCAAATCTCTCCACAAAACCAACCTAGGATCTCGACAGGCTGCAGGTTTCATAGTAGGACAGAGTAAGTCCACAGATGATCCACTTCACAGCATGGGATCCATCCACTTGAGGCCCATCTCTACAATACTAGTGCTGCAGATGGGCTCTGGCTACAGCAGCTGCTTCCCTCTCCTCTTTCCATGGCAGGATGGGACAGGGCCTAGCACTAGCAGGGATCTGGATACTGGGGCACACCGCACCCCCAACACATCTGCAGGTAACAGCTGCACTGGTCTTTTCCAGCCTTGCTGGTGACCATTTAATCTATGTGAAAAGACTGTGTCAAAGCTCAGTGTAAATGTCCAAAATGAACTCTTGGGATACACAAGAATGAGAGGCCTATTTCTGCTGGTGCAGAGGTTCAGCTGTCCAGCAGTGGCAAAGGACACACAGGTGCTCACAGCTACAGTATCAATAGTTCTGCAGCTCCTCTCTGTTCCATCCTTATTTGTGACAGTCCCACGTCCCCAACTGCTGTGCTTTACTGCACCCCTACAGCTGTGACATCCACCTTCTGTGGCCATCCTGGTGTGAGAACACAGAACCTCTGCCAGCAGCAAGGCCAGTGACACACTGAATTTACCTCTCTGGCATTGCATGACAAAACTCACAGCACACTCAACACAGCAGCATTAAACAAGTTTTCTAGAATATTCAGCTCCTATATACCTGCTATACAGCACATAACCACAAAGTCTTCCCAGCTGAGTGTTCAGAGACATCCTAGTTGTCCACTTTCCACAGGGTGCCGGTCCAGTTCATACACTCCTGTCCCAGATACTGCCTTTTTTAAAGTCCTCTTGAACATAAGACTGGGCTCTGGCTTTGGATTAAATGAACAATCTAGCTCATTCTTTCATGAGGTCCTGCACATCCTTACTGACTCCTTTCCTGCCCACCACCCCTGCACATCTCAGGTCTTCAACTCTGGTGTGTAATGAAGGAGCAGTTACAGGCTAGATCGAGTATCCTGGTGGGCTGTAGGTTTGACCTCTAGAATAGCAACACAACGACCACAAACCACTTTGGACACGCCTAAATCCTGACAGCAGCATGGCCGAGTACAGGGAAGTGACTGTCAATCATGTTTCTGATATTTAGAGGAGACACAGATTCTGTAAGTGTTAGCAACCAGACTGGGAAGTACCACCAACAGCCCACACAAGCAGTTGCCAGATTAAGTTTTGCTGGTCTCCAGTGACCTGGGCTAAGCAACAATTCAAATTCACAACTAGAGACAAGAATGAACTGCTGACATAGGTGAACAATACTATACCTTAACTTACCAGACCCGCTTCTGCACAGGTGATACGAAAGCCCTTCTGGGCTCTTCTCTCTACACATGGACCACCCAGGCTAGTGCAGATCTTTTACTTAAATTATCTTATAGACTTGCATACAAAAGGCCTCTCATCTCTCTGTGGCCATCCCATGCAGCATGGCCAAGAATTGCTAAGGCCCATCCTGAAAGTTAAGCTGCTAATTACCTCAAAGTTCTTCTGCCATTCTCGTTCTCTTTTAGCTTTCTCTTGTGCTTCAATTTCCTCTTCCCTCTGCCGCTTCCTGGAAGGGAAACCACACAGAAGTCATGAACCCACAAGCATCTACTTTAAAGAAACAGTAGTACTTTCAGAACATCTTGGAAAGCTCTTCTGATTTCTTGACAGACTACAGAAGAGATAGATATGCACACCTAAATAGCACAGCAAATAGAATTTTGTTTCAAATTTGGAAGAGCAGCAAGCAGAGATGATGGTTTGGCCCCACTGACAGCATGCACACAATTAGTGAATCAGCTTCTCCTGCTCAGCAAAACAAGTTGGACTCCTTCATAACTCTAGTGGTAAGTCTCTATAACTGTTGAGAGTACACATTTTGAGATGTTAATAGCCACTTGAACATGCAAGGTAGGAATTAAATTTTTAACCCCCTAATTTTCACCTGTAATCAAAAGCAGTGGCCTGCAGCCATCTCTCACCTCACTGACCAGCATAGAACCACTCTTTAGGAAGTGCATCCACAGCGAGCATTCAGGCAACATGTGATCAAAACATCTAAAATAGTTCAGGATCACACATGCCACAGGGTATTTCTGACACTTCATTAAGATTAAAAATCAATCCTTTGCATGCCAACAGCATGCAGAATTGTATCACCATTTCACTGTTGTGGCTGACCTCCATGTGTACACATAAGAGAATATAAGCATATCAAATATATTGATGTCTTCAACACAGGAGGGCAAATTTCCTGTGTGCTTTTCTACAACCCACGGGCTGCCCAGAGAAGTGGGGGAATCTACATTATTGGAGGTCAGCTTGACAGGACCCTTGTTAATCTAATCTAAGGCCTTAACTTCAGCAGGAGGTCATCCCTCTGATCCCCAGAGGTTCATTCCAACTTAGACTATTTGAAGACTCTACGGTCCCTTATCTTCTCTGAGGAAGCATGAGGGGGAAGAAGAGCCTGAACTGCACAAGCAGAACACTGCTTATACCTTTCATGCATTTCTTTTGCTTCTCTTTCTTTCCTCTTAATTTCCAGTTCAGCAAAGAGCTTCATTGTCTGTTTGTATACAGCTTGTTTGAACTGTAAAACACAAATCCAGTCTTAAAATAATGCCCATAAACATAGCTAAAGTCTGTTTTACATACGAATGTAAGAAGCATAAGAAGTGAACCATAGGTGTGCCCACATAACCCTTATCCTACCCTGACAGTGGACAATAGCAGCAGCACACAAAAAGGTATAAACCACTGCTGACTAAATTCTGGCCCTGGCACCAGGAAGCAACTACATATTAGCCTCATATTAGTCTTGTTTTAATTTGTATCCATGAAGTTGTGTCTAAACAGAACTGTTCATTTCAAACTCTCTTAAGTCTTGCAATTTTATATTTGACAAAAAAAGGCAAAATGGTCACTGTTTAGAGAGTAATTTTTCAGCAGATCTTCTTGATGTGTTGTAAAAATCTAGCATTGGCTTCCCAGTAGGAAATCGGTATACTTTAAACAACCTTCATTACTAAAGAACAGCAAGAGACTTATGAAAATCAATGGAAAATAGGATGGTTATGGGGTTACTGTGTTGATATCAACAGGAAAAAATCACTTTCCACAAAAAAAAAAAAGGTGACGAAAGTAAGACTAATGAAGTCAGTGTTTGGAAATCATCTCTCATTGTTACAGCCTCTCATATCACTTTTTCAGACTAGAACCCAGGTAAAAAGAACTAAATTATGCCATGCTTTTTTTAATACAAGTGATTTGTTGCAGAACAGCACGTCTGTCCTCCAGTGCTATATGGAAGAAACAGCCAGAACAGCTCTCACCCAAAAAACTCACAGAGCTCATTTTAGCCACGCTGCAGTGGGTCCTACACATGCCTCTGCAGGCAGCAGGAATGCCACAGTTCCAGCAGTCAGAAGACAACAAGAAATTAAATTCAAAAAAGACTGCATGATGCACAAGCAATGAAGAATTGCTCCAAGAAAAGAAGAGGGTATTTTGGTCAATATAATCTCCTGATATATTTACTCTTTACACTACAGTTAAACTATTTTCCAAAGTACAGGGGTATCACCTGACACATGGTACTCTACAGTGGCTAAGCAGAATTTGCTCTTCTGTAACTGTACAGATTTACAACATTAACAAGTCTAACAAATACTTCTTCACTGGTTTTGAATCTTAATTCCTCAAAACACGCTTTGTACTCCCCAGTTTCTCTGAACAGCTGTATGACTTACAACTTCAGGATCATCCTCCTCTACATTGGGAGGTTTTCCATCCTTCTTCAACTGTTTCTTTTTTTCTTTCACCTAAAGATTAGGAACAAAAATAAGAACCTTAGAAGTCTTATAGGCCTAGCACAATTGTATCCAAGTAGTTCTGCATTCCTACTCCAACACGTAGGAAGAAGTCCGTTCTTCATTGCATTGATTTTTTTATTTCAGACCAAACTCTTCTAGGCCCAGATAAACACTTACAAGATCACTATCACACAAACTGCAGTAATTAAAAGTATTATGTTGGATACTATTCCTTCAATACAATCCCTTCTGGGTATTTTTAACAGATATATTGTTATCAAATATACACCATCCAAACCAGCAGGAAGTTTATTTTGCTATTTGATATTCAAGTGACTAAAACAACAAGCAGAACATCAAGTGTCCCTTGTGTTAAGAGTATCTGAGTTCTCCCATATCATCTGCTTCCTCGAGCTTATCATGTTTTAGCCCATCCACATCACCCAACTAACTTCTTGGCCAGTGCAATCCAAGCTCCTTTTCTTATAGGTCAATATCCTCCAAACTTCCCAGTCTCCTGCTGTCACCACCTATTCTCTTCTACCTACACACATCTGAACTGCATCATTCATTCATAGACTTGGAAAAAAATATTTAGGTCAGATCATGTGATCTGACCTAATTATTTCAAGTACTGAATTTCACTGAATTATCTAGCACTGAGCTCAACAGCAGTCCTGCACACAGCAGACTTGTCCCTGCTGTGAAGAGCTTGGAGCCACCTGCACAGCTCCATTACAAGGTTTGATTGATTGATTTGATTGATTACCACTCACCCCCATCCCTAGATGTTCCCATACTTACAGTGTGTTCCACATATTCTTTTCCTGCCTGTATCACATCCAAGGCTCTCTTCTTTTGCTCCTGATCTAGCAGCAGCTTGTATGCTTTATCTACAGCTAACAAAAAGGACCAACGTTAATAGCACCAGCAGTCACATTCACAAGGCATCACAAGACTGCTACTTGTTGGCATTACAAATCTGGCTTCTAGAATTTGTGGGTGTCATTTGTTTGGTAGGTTCTTTTTTTTATTAAATACATCTAGGTAAGTGATAACATGATTAGTTAAATGTGTTTTAGGGTATAGTAATGGCAGGAACTATCCCATACCTTCTGGAGGCAGCAGGTGAAAGTATCAGTCCTACCAGCTGTAGTTATAGGGCATGAGGTGAGTTTAAGGTGCAGAACACCTCACTGTGATGCAAAGCATACATCTAAAACCATCACATTACTTCTGTTGTATGGTCATTGAATACAATCTAATGCACAGATCAAACAGCTTTTCTTGAACAATCCCAAAACCCCACAGAGGTGTCTGTCCCCGTTGTGACATGACGATGCCACTGTTGCCACCTAGTGTCATTTGCTGAAACGCCACCACCCCACACAGCTGCTGCTCCCGCAGCTGCTTCTACCCCGCTAAAGCACCTCTGCAGCAACCCTTGTCCCCTCCACCCCAACAAACATCTAAACCAGCACCAGAAAAGCAGCATTAACTACTAACCCAGAGCAACACAGAGTAAGGGTGAGTGTTACCTTCAAATGCCTTCTGGGCTCTATCTGCATCATCTTGGTTTTTGTCTGGATGCACCAATATTGACAGCTGCAAGAGAAAGGATTTTGCTATCAAGATCAATGTAAAAGATGAAGAGTATTTCAGAGATTTTTGAGAGGAGTGAAATAGTCTCAGACAGAAAGAATCCCAAGGGATCACATTCCTTTGTACACGGACAACTCATGCAGAAGTACGTGCCAGTACAAACTGATAAATCAAACAATCCGTCTAACAAACAGGCTATCCGAGAAAAGATGCAGTTTGGGAAGTGTGGAAAAATCTAAACAGCCCTCAGCTGCAGTGCCTGGGCTGATATGAGCCCCTTGGTCACACAGGTTTTGTATCCTTGGTCTTGACAAAAACCAAACCCACAAAGATCATGCTTAACCAAATTCTCCCAAGAAGTTCTCCAGTATCCCTAAGGTTGTCCAAACACCAAACTGTTCAGAGTGGTAAAGTTTTTCCTTAGGCTACTTTACTAAAAGTTAAGAAAACTTCTTCCTGTACTCTGGCACAGACAGGACACGGATCACTACCATCCTTAGGGCAACTTTAACTGTGCTGGAAAGCACATGTCCTCCTCCACATTCCTTTTCCAGACTAAGTTCTTTCAGACTTTCCCCATATAGCTATTTTTTTTAAATCTCTTATTTTTGCTATTGCTGTACAGATCAGCAACTGAAACTGCATTAGTGCCAAAGAATGCAAAATAACTACTCTACAGCTGCCACTTTCTAGTTCCCAGGGAAAAGGTTTGCCTTCAGTCCTGAACAGATTTACTTGCTTTTTTCCCCTCTGTTGGCTGTTCCACATACTGTATTTAGGTGTTTGATTTCTTCAATACACAATTCCATGCACCTTTTTCACTTCATCATCTTGACTTCAAAACATCTCCCTGTAGTATTTTACCAGCCCAAAGCTGAAACAGCCCCAGTTTATTGTCTCACAGAATCGAGAAGTCAGACACAGACCAAAAGTTTATCCTTCCACCTCCCATGTACAGGAGGAGCCCATACCCCATCACCAATCTGGCAGGCACATTCATCTGCCAGCCAGCACTCACAGCATTAATTCAGGTGGAGGCCACAGCCCTACAAATACCCTTTCTTTGCTGCATGCACTGATTAAACTCAAATTTTTCCTGCAGGTTTGTCAGCAGAGGGAAGCTGGGGTAATGTTTCCTTTGTTGCAGAGAGGTCAGTGAGGAGGGCTGCTGCTGTTCCCAGTAACCAAGCCACCAAAAATGCCCACTGAAATTCTTAAAGAAATATCAGAGAAAATACACTTCTGGATCTAAGTCCATACTATAGAGAAAAATACCTTTTTTCAGTTTGGTAACTGATTTCTGATGAGTTTTCATCTTCTCCTTGAAGTCCAGTTCAATAAGCTGATAATACATGGGCATATCAGTTTGCAGTAGCCCCCTGACACGCTGCACAGGCAAAGCAGCCAACCATGCATGGAGCAGGGACACTTCTGCAGCTCTCCTCTTGTTGATACAAGCATTGTTCTATGCATTTCTGCCAAAAATGGCCATTTCCTCTACCCAAGTACAGCCTTATCACCATTTTTCTTGAGCCCAAGCCCAGCTCCACAATCTCAACAGAACTTCTAGTTTCCTTCCAGAGACTTCAAGTGCAAAAGCCAAATACCTGTCGGAATCTTTTCTTTATCTCTTCATCTGTGGCTTCAGGATCCATCTGCAGCACCTAAAAGACACCATGAGAGCAAAGGAAGTTTGATGCTACTCTCCATGCATCAGGTTTCTGGCAGTAAGCTCTAACACTCTTATGAGGAGTGGCTGAGGCCACTTGGTTTGTTCAGCCTGGAGGAGACTGAGGTCAGACTTCATTGGGGTCTTTAACATCCACACGAGGGGCAGGTACTGATCTCTTCACTCTCATGACCAGTGATGGGACTCAAAGAAACAGCATGAAACTGAGTCAGGGGAAGTTTAGGTTGGATATCAGAAGGTTTTCCACCCAGAGGGTGGCTGAACACTGGAACAGACTCCCCCGGGCAGAGGTCACAGCATCAAGCCTGAGTTCAAGCAGTGTTTGGACAATGCTCTCAGGCACAGGGTGGGATTGTTGGGGTGTCCTTTTCAGGGCCAGAAGTTGGACTCAGTGATCCTGATGGGTCCCTTCCAACTCAGCACATTCGGTAACACTTGGTTCACTGGCACACAGACACAGGCCAGAAAGCTTCCTCCATCACAACATGAATTTTCATCCAGTAAAACAAAAACATTTTAAGAGTCATCATGTTTGTGACACTCTACTTCTACTAACGCCAGATTCCTCTGGCTATGCCAGTGCCCTTTCTACACTCAAGTCTTGTGTAGACAGCTGCCATCCATAAATTGGTCTGAACCTTCAACCAGTCCTGTAGCAATGCTCAGTCTGGCAGAAACAGAAGCGTATGGGGGCTTTGGAACACTGTCAGGTCATTCATAACTGAGAACTCTGGGCAGGAAACTACCATTTGTAAGAATTTATTCATTTTATCATTTTAAAAGAAGACTACAGTAGAGTTTTACTGTTTGGTTTCCATGAATGAGACCACTTGTCCACTGATCTTTATGGATGTGGCAAGGTTTAGGAGCTCTTCTGTGAATTAATTTACTGAACAGAAGATCTAAGCAACAAGTGAGCAGATTCACGGTAGTCTGTAAATAAAAAACACTCTCCCACAGGAAAGCTACAGTCTACTCCCAAATGGCTTTCTTAATTTACTCTCCAAGTCAAAGATCTAAGATCTACACAAAACTGAACGTTGTCAGAGTGAATCTGCCAACTGATCTGGCTGCCCAGCCCTGAACTGGGTCTACAAAAAGCACCTGGGGCTCTAAAAAGGCAGAGAAAATGACATTGGGAAGGAATATACACAGGGAAAGCCAGATCCAGCTGAATACCATATTAATTATTTACTGTGTTCTTCAGGCTACACAAGTTCAGTGGGATGAACACCCAAAATAAAACACACAATTAGAAATGCTGAATTAAGAAAGCTCTGACCAGAACTTGCCAAGCTGCCACCTCCAGCTGTTACTTTTCTGTTCAGAAAGTACCCAGCACTGATCTGCCAAATCTTCAAGTGATGTTGCATGAGGGAAATGTGACAAAAGAACATAGTTTGCACCGCCATAAGTGAGAAAGAGAGAGAGCACACAGACACCATCCTTCTGCTTCTGCAAAACTTCTGCACAGTAATCTGTACCTAGAGATTTTTTTTCTTTATGTTCAGTCTTTTACAGCAATAAAATGCTCAGGAAATCGAGAAGTTGGTAGACTAAGTCAGAAGGGAGGACAAAATGTTCAAACTAACCTCAAAAGGGTTCAAGTTGAAATAGGAAGATCCAGGTCGGGTCAGCCTGTCAATTTGGTTTTTTGATGTTAAAACAGAGTCTCGTTTTTCAATTTGCTTTACCTGAAGAACAAGAGAGACCTGCATTAACTGACCATCACAACATCCTTATCTGTTTTTCCATGTGATTACTACACCAGTTACACTCGTCCCCTACTACAATTCACGATACTTCTTGCTCGCCCCAAGCCTGTGGCTATTTTACTGAAGCTATAGCAAAGCATATCTTTGAGCCTTTTCTATAGCATAACAGTATTTTTAATGTTACATTTTAACCATAAAAAAACCCTGCAGAGCACTATCCTACAGCTTGCTCTACAGCTGTGCCTCTTCCCTTCCCCTTGCTCCTCTAGCAGCCCTGTCGCTGTGATTCCTTTGAAAACACCGCGCTATTGCTTTTAACCCGCTGCTGGCAGTACAGCCCTTTAAACACATGAAATGATACCTATGCAAATACACAAATCCACTTCACTCTGACCACAGGTTATTTAGTTCAGTTCAGTTTACTTTTTGCTCTTCATAGTACTACGCCAAAACCAAGCCACGTGTTTATATTTAATGTTCAGCTTTATTTAAAGAAATACGGATCTGCCGAACCGGCACGGCCTGTGTGCGGGCAGCTCAGGTAAAATACCCAGGCTGCGCCCCAAGTCCGGGCACAGGGAAGGGGCCCCGGGGACAGGTCCCCACACCCGGGCACGGGGTGCCGCGCTCAGGGCCGGGCGGCACAGTCTCCAGCGAGCCGAGCGCGGGGCCCCTCCGGGCACCGCCAGGGCTGCCAGAGGGCCGGGTCGAGCATGGACAGCACGGACCCCCCGCCCTCGCCGCTCGCCCGCCCCCCGCCAGCGCCCACAGCGGCTCCGCCCGGCCCGCCTGCCGGCGGCCCCCGGGCCTGGCACAGCACGGTCCCGCGCGGCCCGCGGGCCCCGGCGCTGCGGGGGAGGGCGGCGGGGCCGGGCAGGGCGGGGGCAGAGGGGCCCGGCGCGGGCGGT
>NW_020897758.1:1433384-1440881 GCF_003984885.1 Neopelma chrysocephalum
GCGTCCTCGGCCGCGCCCGCGCCGGGCCCTGCCGCCGCCATGGCCGCCGCACCACGTGACCACGCCGTCGCGCCACGTGACCCCGCCAACAGACACCGCCCCCGCCGGGCGCGCGGAAGGGCCCCGCCTGTGACGTCTCGAGGCCCCGCCCCCCGCCCTCCCGCTCCCGCCGGGCCCCGCGCGCGGGCGCAGCTGCGCAGGCGCGGGGCGGGGCGGGCGCTCCAAGGGCACGCGGCCATGGCGGCCGTGGCGGCGGCGCGGGGCGGGCTCGGCCTGCGCGGGGCTCTGCTGGCGCAGCAGCACCGCTGGAGCTCGGGCTCGGGCGCCGACCAGGTGGGCGCGGGGGCGCGGTGGGCGGGGGTGTCCCGGGGGTGTCCCTCCGTCCCTTTGTCCCTCTGCGCCCAGCACTCACCGCCGTCCCTCCTGCAGCTCGGCGAGCTGGGCAAAGGTGCCGGGAAGGGCGGCGGCGGCGGCGGCTCCATCCGCGAGGCCGGCGGCGCGTTCGGGAAGAAGCAGGCGGCCGAGGAGGAGCGGTACTTCAGGTGAGCGAGGCCGGGGCCTGCGGGGCCGCTCCCCTAGTCCGGGCACGGCCCGGTGTGGGGCTGCACCTCGAGCCGTCCTCTCTTGCAGGGAGAAGGAGCGAGAGCAGCTCTCTGCCTTACGGAAACACCACGAGGAAGAGATCCATCACCACCAGAAAGAGATTGAGCGGCTGCAAAAAGAAATTGAGCGCCATAAGCATAAAATCAAGGAGCTTAAAGATGATTAAGCTGGTGCTGTTGTTGTATGTGCATGACCAATACTGAATGTGGTGTAAAAACAGCGTTGGAGACTGTATATTTTGATCAGCATAATCCAAACCCATCCAATTATACTGTGGTCTGCAACATTGTCAAATAAACTACTCAGTCTCACTTTCCTGCTCAGTAACTGTTTAATGAAAACAAAAACAACCAACCCCACTGTCTGGTTTTAAGCTTCATTATTCTTCCAGAATAAGGATATACTCCTGAGTAGACAGACCTGTACAGAATTTAACTACTTTCTTTAGATTTATTTGAAAGAAATGACCATTTGTACCTAGTGGGATAACTTTAGAGTTAGGCTGATGTCATGTGTGGTGGTGCTAGTTCCTGGAGCAAGACAGCCGAGATCCTGACTTTGACATGAATGTTCTTTTCCACAATGACTTATTTGCCCAGTGTTTGGGGGTTTTTTTATTATCTCTAGTTCTCTGTTCCTTAGCTAAGTCCCTTTCCAAAGAAGGATGGATTAAGACTAATTTTATGCTGTTTTAATCACTTTTGCAATTTTAGTGTAAGAAATTAATCATAAAACACAGTAAGTGCCTTGAAATACTGTGGTCTTACTGCACTAAGCCCTGACAAGAAGGGGATTTTTTTATGTAATAAGAATGGGCAGGTAAGAAAACAGCCTTGCTTTCTACATTTGCACTGTTGCGTCCATAAATCTGCCTGAACTGGCTTGGTTTGCAGCACTGGTGAATGCCAGGCTGCGTTACAGTTGGTGAAGGGTAGCAACGACGCTGAACTGGGTGGGTACGTGCCTGGAACTGCCCTGTCTGAAAGTGCAGGAGGCAAATGATACCTTTGATGTAGAAAGTGGTTTGACAAGGGTGTGACTGGCTGGCTGAAGATGTCCCAGTTTCTCCTGTGTTACCTGGTGCACCCTCAGCCAGCTGCTCCCCTTGGACTGCTCTCACCTGAGGAACACTGCAGGTAGTGGCATGTCTTGTCTGCAGAGTAAATGACACCACTGTCACTCTAATGCCCTTAAAAAACATTCTTCAATGAAGATGTCACCCATGTGATCAGCCCTGGAAGAGAGGCTGTACTGTGGAGTATCCTTGCCTGGCTGTGCTCAGTCTGTGGGAGATGCTGTGGTGAGTTGTGCTGAGGTTGTGTACAGAGCTTCACTGCAGGCTTAGTCCCTTTTTAGTTGGGCCTAATTACAAAAATATTAGTAACTCCCCCTTCCCCACCTCCCTGAACCTCAGGGGAAGAACTGTGTCATGAAAAGCAATATACTATTGACCCGTTTAGGTTATACCCATTTAAAAATCTGATTTTTTACCCATTTCAGAATGGTTTTGCTATTGTATCTGTCAGCTGGGGTTGCCTTCCCCCAAAAGCTGCAGTCACTAGTGAGATGTCACCACTGAAGACTGATTTCTTGGCATCACAGCTACAGTGGACTGTGGAAGAGCTGAAATAAATATTAGGACAACTCTATATTCTGAAGGAACAGGTGAGGGTTTAAATTCACGGCTCTGTGATTTACTCTGCATTTTTTGCACTAACTATGCCATAAGCTCAGCCACAGAGCCTCTGCCCAAGCGCCTGTAAGGGAGGGGATTTGCTGTGAGACTCTGGGAGTGCTGTGATTTGGACCTCTGTGATGTATGGTGCCACAGAGAGAGGTGTTACAAACCCTCTGAAGTCCTCCAGAACTTAAATGTGCAGGTGTGTACCTTGCTACACTGCTTTTTTGTCCACCAGCACTCTCTGAAACGGGTCTCTCCTCATGTTTTAACTTTGCACCAGTTTCAAAGGGGCTCCTACACTGGTAGATGTGCTGGGACCCTTACCACCAGTTCATCAGCCCACGGCATTTTCTGGAGAGGAACGCCTGACTAACTCCTCTACAGCAACTCTGAACTCATACCAGGTTATGGCAGTGGAAGAACACAGGGACAGGCAGCTGCAGATCTGATGCAGCAAGTGGGCTGGGAGAGAAGCCCCTTTCAGCAATGGTCTGCCTGGCAGTCGGCGAGCACTCAGCTGTGCCCACAGACTGGCTGCTGGACAGGCTGAACGGATAAACCATGCTGCTGCTTAAAGCAGAGTCTCCTTCCTGCTTCCCCCTCTTCTCCTCCTTTTCACTGTCTTGGGCGTGTTGTGGGAGTCACTCAGCCTCTTATCGCACCAGCCCATTCATCTGAGCCCAATGAATTCACCCAGGCTAGCAAGGTGAATGGCTTCTGGAGTCCAAAAATGCTCAAATCACCACCAAGAAGTGCGAGAAGTACTGAGGAGGGTGTCTTCTCCCATCTCTTGACAGGCCCTTTGCTAAACTAGAAAGGCCTCTATTTTTATCCAGGTGGCATGGTAACTGACTTTGCAGCCATCTCGCCACTAGGAATCCCACCTGGCTATGAATCTTAGTACCTCAGTAGTGTCTGTTCAATTTGTCCTTGGGTTGAGGTTTCTTTACTGTGATCCACCCACTGACCTCCTCTTCCAGGGAGTCCCAAACCTCCCTGAAACCAGTTTGCTTTAGTTTAATGCCAGTGACACTGGCCATTCCTAGTTAACAGGCACTGCTTTATTTCCTTGGTGGTGTAAATATCTCTGCCTAGTAAAAGACCCCTCTCCTGAACTTGTCTCTAGAGATGACAAGCACCTCACCCACTCCACCTCTTATGCTGACCAGCTGCAATTCTGTGAGGAACTGAGTTCCTACCAGAGTTCCCAGCACCCCTGGTCACCTTGACCCTTTTCTTGTGATGGTTCTGGTGCTCTCTAAAACCTCAGTTACAGAAATGTCTTTTCCTGTTCCCTGAGGTTAGTAAGAAGCATGAATTGATATAGTGTCTGATCACTAAAAGGTGGTTTGAAGTAAATGTTCAAGTGGGACCTCTGCCTTTGGGCAAGGGAGATGTTAAATCATCTTGTTTTGTGTAGTTTCATCATCAGTGCATCTCTTCAGAGGTGGTTTTCTTACTTCTATTGAACTTCCAACTGTCTGTCTCTGCAATAAGTTACCAAATCACATAGGTGTTGCCTGTTCCTGATTCCTGTGACACAGCAGTTAACCAGCACAGGTGAGTGTACTGGATCTGGGGTGCATGGCTAAGGATTTTCTCCCAAGTGCAATGCAATACATCAATAGCACCAGCTTACAGGCTTGGAACGTGTTTTTTCTGCAGCTCCTTTGACAGTGCTTATGATTAAAAACATGAGACGAAAGATGTCCAAGTCTGAGTTACAGACAGTCCTCTTAGCAGAAGTATTTCAACTACAGGGTGTTAAAAAATTATTTGAGATGCATTTAGTCTGACGAGCATTTCACCAAAAAGGTTTGGTGTTCTGGAGATCACTGCAATAGCATTGGGCTCCTGACAAATGACAGGAGCATTTGCATGACTCACAGCAAGCAGTTTGTCTGGGTTCAGCCACCACTTCCAGGGCCAGCGGATGGAGAGATGCCAGGTCCAGCTACAGATAGTTTGCTGCAGGACTCCAGAGCAGGAATGCTGGGGGGTTAAGAAGGTAAAAGCTGTCTGTAGACCTTCCCAGGACTCTCCCTCAGTCCAGTGTGACCTGGAGGACAGGGCTCAGTTGTCTTTTGGCAATCAGTAGCTACAAACTGCCAGCTACTTCCAAGGAATTCTGTTTCAGAGCAACCAAAACCCAAAGCTGATGTTTGAAACTGGTAAGGCTGCAAGAACAGTGCTGAACTCAGACAACAGGCCATAGAGGAGCTTGTTCTGGGTTTCCTCAATTGCTCTGGAATGGCTGATGGCATGATTGGCTCCCCCTCTGAACCGAAGACACAAAGGAAGGGATTCTTTTCCCTGCCAGAACCGGTGCATCCTGGTTATTCACTTGTTCCTCAGGGTTGGACTGACCCCTGTTCACAACACCCTGACTCCCCACAGCCACTTACAGCGCAGTTCCATGAAGAACTTCTCTTCTTGGAGCAGACTTTATATCTCAATGAGATGCTTATCCTTCCTTACCCCCAGATCCTCTGTCCTTTCTGTGCTTCTACAGATCATGGACCAAACTGCTTGGCCACTGCAGAAGCAGGAAAAGTGAAATTTGTTTTCAGCTAAAACTGAGCTGGTGATTTTTGCTGCAGCAAACAGAAGCTGCTTCCCAAGGTGCTCAGTTTGTGCTGTATCCTACACAAATGTGACAGAAGTTACCAAGAATCCTTGGCTCAGGTGAGGAAAGAAGTGAAAAGAGAGGCGAGATCCAAAATCTTTAGCAAGCTGGTTTTAGTGCAAGGTAGCCAGGTTGCCCAGTCTGGTCTCTGGGCCTTTTTGACACACTTGTCCTCCCTACTCAAGAGCAGACAAGTGGGACAAAGACAAAGTATATGTGTATGTTTTTCCCAAAATTAAATACACTGGCTGTGTACAAGGCAAAATAAACATGCCCAGGGTAATAACAGCAGCATGGCCTCTGTAGGAAGAAATTTTCCTGAGCATTTCCTTGCTGTAGAGGTGATGGAACACACCAGGGGCACTCAAAGTTCCTCACTGGTAAGTAAAGCCTGAAGATTTTTAAGACAGACCTCCTCTTCCTGGAAGTCTGGTCTGCAGCAAACACATAAGAACTGCATAGCAGCAGAGCACTAGAGAACAAGATATTTGCTGGAGGCAGGCACATCTGTGACATGTTATCCATAACAGCTGCACTGATAATTGGTCAGGATAAAAAGTCTAAAGCATCAGCAAATGTCATATTCCATATATATGTTAACAGCTTACATACAAACTACAGCAGATTCAACTCTGTCATCTTGCCACTGATGTGGAAACAATGGAATTTCAGTGCAGTCACAGGAGTGACAGACTGACAGGAACAGGCTTAGCCTCAGCAAAAAACCTCTGGCCACTGAACACAGGAAATGTCAACAGGTTGCAGGGTAAATATATAGGGCTGTGGAAAAGCTGGATCCCTTCACTTCCTTTGCTCTGTCCCCTCAGGGGTTCACTCACCTTTCTCCCATGCAAGACTCTAGCCTCCCCACTGAAGGTACACCACCACCCCCTGCATGTCCAGGGGCAGTGGGACTGTCATGCCCTGCCAGACCAATACGTGCCAGCTTTCTGCAGCCAAGATTAACGCTCTCCTTGGTTCCAAGATGGTTTTTGTTCTGCCTTGGCACAGGACTAAATCAGATCTTGTGTAGCTTTGTGTCATTATACTCCATAATTTACTCCTGGATACTATATTACAAAGTATTTAAGAGCTTTGCAGGACATTTATTAAGCACCACTAAAGATGCTCAGCTCCCTCAATCCCTCTCAGTATTTGTGTTGCAAGAACTCCTTAAACCTATCATTCTTAACTCCCAGTAAAATAAACTGCTGCAGTGAACTGGGACAAGGCAATGAATGATTACATCTCCTTCCCTCTCTATACCACAGCAGACCCTACATCCAGCACTGAAGAGCTGGCTTTACTGCTGAGTCTGGAGAGGGAAGTCACCAAGGCAGTGCCAATTCCACAGGAGAAGCAGCATGTCCACCACTGGACAGGTTCAGCAAGACAGACTGAACACTTCCAGCATCTGCACAAGCTTGCCTCCAATTTCTGGACTGGAAGCATTGGACAACACACTTCTTCCCCAGTAGTGAGCTATCACACACACAGCACACACCTACATGCTGTCTTCAGGAGAGTCATTTTGTGGTGAAAGTCCTGGAAGGACCTTCCCTGAGAGTATGACAGCTGCTGCACTTCTTTCTTTACCAGGCTCCAGAGGGACAGTTCACATGCAGGTTCTCTGAGTTCACTTCAGCACAGGGCTCTGGGCTCTGCCCAGCCCAGCACACCTGGACTTCCACCTTATGCAACAGCACAAGCATACGAAGCCAGTGCCACACAAACGGTGCCAATGCACTGATTTTCCTCCAGAATTATGTAGTTATTGTGTCAACTCTGCACTCATCAAGCAAATCTGGTGAGCAGGCAAGTTAATCACCGATTAATTACAGATTAGCAGGCGCAGAGCCCCTCAGGCCACTGTCCTGAGAACGGACAGTGCCGCACAGCTTCCCCTCCTTGCCTCGGGCCTGGAGGGCAACGTGGCCCAGGGGGCTCCCAGGAGGCAGGGCTCGGACAGCGGGAGAGCCCCGCGGGTGAGGGTGAGGGTGAGGGCCGAGGCTCCCGCCGGGGGTCCCGGCCCGGCCGCAGCTCCTCCGCCCGGGGCCGACCCCGCCCCGCCCCCTCAGCGGAGGCCCCGCCCCCGGGCGCGCGGGGGGGACGGGGCGGCCCCGCGCTCTCCCTTTGTTCGGGCCGCGGGCGGCGCTGCCCCTTTAAATGCCCCCGCCCGGCCCTGCCGGCGCGCCGGGGGAAGGCGCCGCGCGATTGGTTACGGCGCTGCCTTCTCATTGGCCGGCGGGAAGAAGGGCGCGTCCCGCCTCCCATGTCCCATTGGCGCCGCCGGCTGCCCGTCCGGAGAGCGGGCTCCTGAGTGGGCGAGACGGCGGTCCCTGGAAACAGTTCCGGGAAACCCCGCGTGCTGCCGGGGTCGCGCCGCCGTCCATGAGGAGAAGGAGGAGCGCGCGCCATTTGCCGTCGCTGCTTGGGCCCGAGCTGCGCCGCGCCGGCCCCGCTCCGGTGAGTGCCGGAGCCGTCCCGCGGGGCAGGGGCGCTCCGCGGTCGGGCCGGGCCCTCCCACGAGGGCCAGGCCCCGCGGCGGGGCGGGCGGCGCGGGCCGCGGACAGGCCCAGCGCGGGCG
>NW_020897758.1:1445881-1525384 GCF_003984885.1 Neopelma chrysocephalum
CTCTGCGCGGGCCCTCCGGGCTGTGCCCGGCCCGCGGGGACCCAGCAACGCTCCCAGCAGCGAGCGCGTCGCTGTCGCAGGGCGTCCTCCGGTCTCAGACATCGCATGATGTGATAGAGTCGCTGTAGGGAGGGACAAGCGGCACCACCCGCAGCGCTCGGGTTTGCGCTTCGCGCTTCCATCGAGAAAATAACACTTGACAAGTGCTTGAAGCAGAAATTCTCCGGAGTTTTGTTGTTAGGACGTTGTTTCTCTTAAATTAACTTTTACCAAAGGCCTTTACTAAACCTTGAAAAATTTTGCTTAAAAGCATTAAATTTTTAAAAATTATTTTTAAAGTAAGACTCTAGTTATTAGGTCTCAGCAGCCTTCTTACCTGTCAGTATTTGAACGTGCTTACCTCCTTAAGTACATAAGCTATGCTGGACTACTCTATGAAACACTGTGTTAGGTTACCTTTCCCATGTATAGGGCACTAAAGGATCCCACCGGCACTTCCTGCTGCAAAGGACGTTAATACTCATGAAGCTGGTGGTTTGGTTTTTTGTTTATTTGTTTTTTCCTTTGAGATCACACTTTAACACCGGTTTGTTGTTTTGTTTTTTTTTTTAACTCCTAGAAGTAAAGGTAATAGAACCAGAATTCTGCATCTCGCAGTGTAGGGATTTTTTAACCTATGCAAACTGTGGTGGTTGCAAACGAGCAGTGTCTGCTTGATAATTCTGCATCCTAGAAATTGTATTTCCCATGAATATTTCATATCCTTGCCTCTCAGTTTTTCTGTCTAGGTGTGAACACTGTTGAAATAATACTTGAGCCTCCTGCTAACACTTAAGTTCCTAGTTCTGTCAAAAAGCCCCAGTGCTCCCTGCTTTCTTAGGCAGAGATCTGCAAAATTCTTTGAGGATAAATTCTTCAGAACAAAGCTCATTTTTGTTAAGTGTTGCTTTGAACTGGAGTGCCATAAGTGTTGTTCAGTACAACCCAAACAACCAGAGGAGCTATGAATGACCAACTCCAGTGAGAAATGAGCATGTACAGATTTTGTTTCAGGTTAGCAAAACATAGGAGCTCTGTAGGAGGAGGATGTGGTCAGTGTTGTGTTTTAATGGCACTGATGGGCATCTTGCTAACTTGCTGTGCTAAAGTCATCTCCCAGAGATAGTTGTGTGGGTATTGAAGCAGAATTTCAGTTTCTGTGAGGGCTGTGCTGGTCTCTTGCTTAGCATCATGCTGGAGGTTCTCAGATTTTTTTCATTGCATGGGGCTGCGGAGTGAGGAAGGCTGAGAACTCCATACTGGAGGGGTGAGGTTGCCAGCTGTGTTTTGGCATACAGATAGCGAGGAAACCTGGCTAATGTTATAAAGGTCTTCAGCCTGCAATTACTTACTAAATAAGTTTTCTTGTAATTAATTCTAAGAAATGTTTATTAAAGCATAATTAAACCATTAAAATGTACTTTACTGTGATTGAATAAGCTATAGTATGAAAGAAGTGGCTATCGTACAAAATAGTACATGACCTTTTGTACATGCCTTCGTGTACAGAAATGTTCATTAATGAGTGAGGTTTTAATAAATCCCCAGTTCAGTCTTTAAATGTGAAGTCTTATCTTTCCCCCACTCGTGTGTTTATCTTCCTGTTTTGACAAGAACATTCTGGAAGTGTGAGGCATAACTATAGGGATGATGCTTGTTTTCTTATGGTCAATTTAAACAACAAAAACTAACAAATGTCCCCCAAACTTCCTTCACTGTTATTTTTAATGTGGTATAACTTAACTGCTTGACACAGATAGTATATTGGATAGAAGGAGCAGTAACATAAGCAAGAAGAATGACTTCAATGCAGAGTTTATGTGTATGAATTAATCGGTTTCCTGTGCACTTGAGCTAAACAAGTTCAGTTCCTGTGTGAAACTAAAAGTTTTCAGCAGGAGGCTGAAAACAGTATTGGTGTATAATCACTGTGAAGTTGGTCATGGTAGTTTGAGATATTGTCCTTTTGCTAGAAATTGCCTTTCCCACTTATTTAAGCTGTTACTAAGCATGTTTTGAGTTAACTAGATTGAATTTATAATTAATTGGATGGAGTTATACTTAGATAGTCTGTAGGTGGCAACCTCTGTTAGAGGCATGGTATAAGATACAGGGAATAGTAACATCATGGCTGTTTAACCAGTGATTGTCAGATTGAGGCCGAGATCAGGTCTCTCTTTTCGAGATGCCATACGCTGTCAGGCTCAGGTCTGTGTTCATTTTTTTTGTTTTCCAGGAAAAAACTATTTGAGCCATGTGAGTTATGAAACACTGGAAGTACCTGTAGTTTTAACTTCCTACTTGTCATATGAGGGCTTAAAAAGGGGACCAGTCGCTTCGTAAATTACTCTCTCGAGATGCAGGAATTCTGGGTGAAAGACAATGAATGGCTTAAAATATGTTTTATATCATAAAGTATTCATAGTCTTCAGAAAGGTATTGTTGGAAAAAGTGTGAAGGTTGAAACAAGCTCCTTTCCCGTGTGCACAGTTGGGAGGTGGTGAAGCTAGGTAACCCCTCAGGCACCAGCGGGAATTCTCCTTGCCTATGTAAAGTTGTCCCCAATTTGTATTACTTCTGCTCATTTGGTAAGCATGGTTTTGTGTACACTGTTTTAAATTCATCCATTTCTGCATGTTTTAAAAACAAATACATATCCCACACATACTAATATACGTAATTCTTTACTTATAATCCACCCTTGAAATCTTTTCCAGTCAACCAGTCTCCCTCTCTTCTGGATATTTGACTGACTTAATGCAGATGAAAAACTTCTGAGTACATGCTGGTGCTCTGGTGGTGTGGTCTGTCATAGGCTGGGTCATGTGGACACACTGTGCATCCAAACATAGATGTCGCTCCTCTTTTTTTTTAAGGAGCTTTTAATATTTTTTTAGAGGACAACAAAAATGTTAATGAAATCATTGTGAGTTTTACTTGCTGATAAAATTGAATTAAAAATATTAAAAATTAAAAATATTTTTTCTTGTTAGCTAAATCTAGCTGATGTTACCTAAAGGGGGAGCTAAACAGTCTTTTTCAGCTATGACTTTCACCCACATATATCTGCTGAACTCAGAGTACAGATTCAGTATTGTAAGAGATGTAATTTTGCTTGTTGGTGATATTCGTGGAAGAAAAGTCAGTTTAATCTCAGATTTCAGGCCAAGCTTACAAAGCCATTAGGGAATCTATTGCTATAATTGTGAAAAGAAATATATTTCTTCTGGATGCTCTCGCACCCTGAAGACCTTAACATTTTCCACTGTAAATTTCTTTAAGAAAACCTTTTAAATTAAGTTTGTGTGACAGGAAATAGCTAAAATTTGAACACCCAAACCGATTGTGCATTACATTTGATTTTAGTTCTTTATGAGGACACTAATTCTTAAGCAAAAATAAACCATACAGCTAGTGAATTAAGATGCAGAGTCTTAATTGACATTGTCAAAAGCCATTGAGCTGTAGTGCTGTGTAGTATTCTGTTTCTTAGGGGTTGGATGTTGCTCCCCACACTGGTGTATGTTTGCGGTGAAGGCAGATACCTCCTCCTGGTGTTGGGCTGTGAATCTCACCTGTCAGAACTCCAGAGGTGGTATTTCTGCCTGGACACAGAATAGCTTGTCAACCCTTTGTTCAGGTATAGGCAACACTGAGAAAAGTGTTAATCTTTTGGGTATGTGACACTTGAAAGCTACTCTGGGTTCACAACAAACTGTCCATGAGCATCACCATAAGCCACTGTAGTTTAAAAGGTCCTCGCAAATGTTTCAGATAACTTTTCTGTATTTATGTGTTGCCATAGCCTCTCAGTTTTTTTGGGATTTTTTTTTGTGTACAGAGAAGACAATATATGTGTAAATAACTGATTTTTGTATGGCAGTAAAAAAGTGAACACAAAAGTACCCCTCTCTGTATATCTTCTTTGTGTGTCTCAGCCTGTGGGTTTTTGAGAAGGGGGGTTGAGAATGATGCTGTACCCAAAGCATTTTTGATGTAACTAAACCCCCTCTGCCCTGCACTGTTTCAAATTTGAGATCTTGCTGAGACTATCTAACAAGCAGACACATAGCTGAGTTTTGCTTTCTGTGATGTTCATAACCTAAAGAAACTTCATGTTCGTTAGTGTTTTGATAGTTAATACCTGTAAGGGTAGATAAGCATTATTGTAGGCTTCGGGTAGCTTTTTTTTTTTTTCTTCTGTAATTAAGCTACAGTCAGAGTTGCTTTTAAGTAAACTGAGTTGGTTAGAAAGCAATTTGTCAAGTAACAGAACGTGTGTGAGCATATATATATATGCTATGTGGCGATGGAAAACTTCCTTTCTTTTGCTCACTAATGGCTTAAAAGAAGTGGCATCTGACAGAAACAATGTGAGGCTGCGTTACATCTCTAAAATTTGCCTTTAAGTTAAGACAGCTTTAGTAAAATAATTACTGTCTGTAGAAAAATTATTAGTTGTTTTTTTTTTCCTAGTTCTAGCTTGCAAATCTTCATAGGCTGTCTTGCAACACGTTCATGAGCTGTAGTCTGGAAGGGTTGGGTATACAAGGGACTGCTAGAGGTGTGGTTATGCTTTGAGACTTGTTTTGTAGCATAGTAAATAGCTTGAGGCTTCAGCGTTTTTTAAAAAACCTGTTCTTGAATCATCTTCATATCTGTATTCCAGTAGTTAATTGCATCGCTCCAACCATGCTGCATTGTCTACCTGGTTATCATTTTGCTTCTGCTCATCGACTTCTGCCCTATCATTTAAAGCCTGAGGCTTGTTTCATTTCTGAACCTAACAGCTGATCATCCTGATGTTCTCTGCTGGGTAGTTGAATTGCCTCTTGTCAGCCTTTTTATTTGAGAGCACTAAATATCAGCTGGCTGGCTAATTGAGAAATTGAAACTGTTTTTAATGAATTGGGCAAAGCCCACTGGAATTGTCTGAGAAGATAATTGTGCATTTTTCAGTGCACGTATTTGGAATCAGTTTGTTAATTCTGAAAGCAAGTCTTTTTAATATAAGAACTGAAGATGCTGCAGTCATGGCTTCCTTTTAAACCAATAAGGTATATGTTATTAAAAAAGTAGCTGGAGTGATTTGTAGAGCTTGAATTTGAGGGAAACTGAAAGCATGGAAACTGTTATGTTGCAGCTTCAAATGACAATGTGCATTAGAGTGCAATTTTTCTGTTTCTATCCTCGAGTTCTGACAGCACCGTGAGAAAGCATGTGGTAGTCTTGTGCAACATGTTGGGTTTGAAGGAAGACATGGCAACAAGCCAAGAAAGTGGAAATAAGCAAACAAGTATTGACATTTTTATATCTTAAGCTACCCTGCAGGGTTATGTGTTCATTACATTTTAAACAATTGTTTTAAAAGTAGAGGAATGGGAAATGGAATAGCACTAGCTCTTCTGAGTCTTTGCTGAAGGTTGTTATTACCATGTCCCCGTACATTCTAGCTTCTATGGTAACCAGTTAACGACAATCAGCAGATGAAGTTTAGCCATCGTTATGTACATGAAGTACATTTTTAAAAAGTTATGTAAATTCTTCCATGTACATTTTCCACAATACTAAGGGTTGTACTTTCTTTTGAAACTTAGATCAGCTGCATCCAAAAAGTATTAAATAAAACTTTTGATACAGGTGATTTGCAGCATGTATACAAATTAGTTTAGATAAATCATGCATTGTCCTACAAACTAGTTATTTCTGGCTTATTGTAATATAGCTCCTGAATTTTTTCCAGCAGCATAATAAAATGGCTAATCAGGTGAATGGTAATGCGGTACAGTTAAAAGAAGAGGAAGAACCAATGGATACTTCCAGTGTAACTCACACAGAACACTACAAGACACTGATAGAGGCAGGCCTCCCACAGAAGGTGGCAGAGAGACTTGATGAAATATTTCAGACAGGTATAATATGCATTTCTTGTTTCTGATTGGTTATGAAAGTGAGGGCATACCATTTTCAAATTTTTATAGATTAAGGTTTAAAAATTCATTGTTTTTGATCTGTGTAGCTCTGAATGTTTTGCTACTTTGACTTCCCTAAAGGCAAATTGGGTTTGACATTGACTAATTACTTGACACATCTTTAGAGCTGTATGTGATATCTTAGTTGCTTTAGGGCACAGAGCACTAGTTTCTTAGACGTTTTCAAATGAAGATGTATATTTGCGCATACTAAACTGTACATTTTTTTTCTTCAATCGGAATCATCATTTTGCTTTTACTTATCTACTGTCAACTGCTCACAGTGGTTCTAAAACACTCAAAGGCTCGATAGGTGACTTAGTGAGGGAAGCAACTAGCTTGTCTTGCCTGGGACTACATTTGAATTGAGTCTGCCTGTGGATTTTTTGTTCTCTCTAGTTCTGAGTGGACAGTTTAATCCATGTTGGTTATTACACTGAAATGTTCAGCTTGACACTAACTGCTTTTTAACAAAGTTGAGGACTAAGCTATCTAGCAAGTCGAGTAATACCTTGCTGGTAGCAAGTGGTCTCTGCAACTTCTAGAGAGGTTTCTTTATATACAGAGGTTTTTCTATTTTGTTTTTATAACTACCCTATTATTTTGTCCTATAACAGAGGTTTTCTTTTACTCTTTAGAGTGTGTTCTGTGAACAGATTTACAAGAAGCAGTAGAACTGCTCTATGTGCTTATCTTGAATGCCTTGGTGGCAAGGTGTCAGTTTTTGTTGAAAAGAGTTAAAATTCCACTGATTAAATGAAGGCAGTTCAAAACCAATACCTTATCAATCCTCAGTGTGATACTCTGGCTCACGTGGGTGATGTCTTTTGGAAGTCATTCACAGTGAGCTTTCATCAAGCCGTTACCAGCTTTTATTGGCTTTAGAGATGCACTTTCCAACTGTGGGTCACAATGAGGTGCACTTGATGGTCTGAGAGAAGGTGTAAATGCCTGGGCAAAGGAACTTGTGGGGCTTTAACATGTGTTGCAGTTAGGTTGTGTGGTGAGGAGTTCTTAAGGAATTTAAAAGCTTTTTAGCCCAGAACCTGACTACCAAGTATAATTCCACTGCATGAGTAACCTGAAAACATTTATTCACACTTTGTTAATGCCACGGAAGATGTTTGCATTGTGCAGAGGTTTGTCAGTGAAGCAAACTACTTTTGACACGCAAGCCAAATTTGGGATTGAATTTAGGGATTTTTAATCTTCTTAGGACTTCTATGGAAGATACAGGTGCCTTCCAATATGCAGGATCACTTCTGAAATGTAGTCCTTGGGCTTGGCACTACTGTGCGTTTTTGAAATCAAGTGGCAGTGAAATAATCTGTGTATTTGGGAGATCAAGCTGTTGCAAAGTGTGTGGAGTTCTTGGTATCTGTCCTAAATTTGGATGTATCATTTAAAAAGTACAGATCTTAAAATCTGTGTCTCACACTCCACAGCTTATGCAAGTGCATTACAAAAGGAAAAAAATAACCTGTAAAGATCCTTAAAAAGAAAAACATGCTTCAGAACTGGTCCAATGTTTCTTGGGGGAGTCTGTACCTGTAAAATTAACATTAGCCTTTTTGGGTACATAGCAGGGCTCAAAATAATACCTTTTTGAATTCTGGCTCTTGGAACTGCATAGAGCAACAAAATGAGTTTAAAAACCCCCCAAACACTACATGGAGTCCACTGATTCCTGCTTTTTTGAAGTTAGAGGAAAGAGTGAACAAACTGTTTTGCTTCCTAATATTTTGTGGAGTACAGCTTCCTAAGTATTTGATCATCAGTTAGGTAGCTCCCTTTTCCCATACAGTAGGATACCTGTAATGTTGACGGTTCAGCTTATTCTAGAACAGCTCAGTTCGAGAGAAGGACGTGTGGAATTTAAAATGAAAGATAATAAAAAAAAAAAAATCAAATTATTAAAAGTGAGCCAAAGTTCATTGTTTCAGACCCTGAGTCTTATGCAGCAGATTGCATTCCTGAATGTTAGAAAACTGTTTAACACGGGGTATAATCTTGCACATCAGCTAGTGCTTAGGTATATACATTTTAATTTAACTTTAATTTTTTTTCATTGTTGTACTCATGTTCTTTCATATACTTTTGTAGGAATATGTAATTAAATGTATAACTCTGTTGCTATGGAATGTAACTTTTTTACTTTAAAAGCAAACTGCATAGTTCTTAGTTTGTATGAAATTCAATAGAAATCTGTAACTTCTTTATCTTTAACTTTTAGGGTTGGTAGCTTATGTCGATCTTGATGAAAGAGCAATTGATGCTCTTAGGGAATTTAATGAAGAAGGAGCCCTCTCTGTATTACAGCAGTTTAAAGAAAGTGACCTGTCGCATGTACAGGTAAGGTGAGAGCTCCAGGAGTGTGAGCACATAAGTATAAATAGTGTTCTGGCACTACTGGCAGGAGAGTTGTAATTTAGAAATTCATTGATGTTACTGTATTCTTATATTGCAAAACCAAATCCTAAGTGTGTTAAAAAGTGCCTTAAATGTGTAGGTATTTGAGCGCAAAGCAAAAGCTCCCAGATAATAAAAATGAGTGTGCAATTGAGAAAATGGGTTAAAATGAAGACTTTTTCAATCTGACAAGTTTATTCAATTAATTGTTGGATTTTCCTAAAGGATTCTTTTGACATTCGATTTGTTGCATTGGCTTGAAATAGTGACCTCATGGTATGGAGTGTAAGACTCACTGGATTCCCAGGGCTTGTCATACACACTATTGAATTGTTTTGTAAATTGTATCTACAGAACAAAAGTGCATTTTTATGTGGAGTTATGAAGACCTACAGGCAAAGAGAGAAACAAGGCAGCAAAGTACAGGAATCAACGAAGGGACCAGATGAAGCAAAGATTAAGGTAACACTTAGAAGATACTGGTTATTCTGTACTGCCTGATAAATATTATCTGTACACAGACGGGAGAAATTTTGGATGTACTCAGAAAGCATCAATACCACCTGGATAAGTATATTGACACTTGACTTTGAAGAAATGTATGTATGATAGAGATTCTAGACAGAGTGCTTGTTGTAAGTGCAGGTCTTTCTGATCACACAATTGCCAAAATATCGATATCTATTTAAGAATTGTCTTAGTTGTCCTTTTATATGAAGGCTTTTACACACATGCAGTACATTGAGACTGGTTGACCATTTCAGCAAGAACAAGGTATTAGTATATTAGGGAAATCTTCTGTTTTGCTGTGACCTGAGTACAGAGTGGGTGACAAGAATTACCTGGTGTTCTGGAGTGCTTGTTGCTACATATGAAATGGAAAGTAAGGGAAAAGACAAACAAATTCTTTCCAGTGACCTCGTAGTACAAAACAAATGTTGTTTATGATATTTTTTTAAACCCACAAAATAACAGGTGTTTTTGTAGGTTCTATCTCCATATATACCTTGTTATCGAGTGTGGCAAAGAGCAGATAAATGCTTAACTTGGAATGCATTTTTTATTCTGTATATTTTAACCCACAACCCTCTCCTCTGTAACTAGCCTGACTTTTTTTTTTTTTTTCAGGCTTTACTAGAGAGGACTGGTTACACTTTGGATGTAACTACAGGACAGAGGAAATATGGAGGCCCTCCTCCAGATACTGTATATTCTGGTGTTCAGCCTGGCATTGGAACAGAGGTTGGTATACACAGACTAATCTGATGGTTGTTTTGTATGTTTGTGCAAACTTATAAATAGGAAATAATTGAAAATAAACTGTATTACAAGTTTAATATATTGTAGAGGAAAGCATTCTTCTATGTGTGTCTAAATCAGTCTTTCTTACTCCTCAGTATTCTGCAAAAGACAAGAAAACATGTTAAAGTGGGGAGAAGCGGGTGGAATATATTATGAAAGGCTGTGCAAAATTTCTTAAGATGTGAAATAGATCATTAAGTTGTTAAACTTCGTGGTTCATCCTAATGCTTGTGGTCCATGGGTCAGTATACGTGTGACTCAGGTATCTGACTTTATTTACAAGAAATTGAATTTAAGCAATGCTAACTTGCTTTTATGCAGTGTGCTGAAAATGGAAGACTCGGGTATTGTATAAAGATACTGAAATGAAAGTTTTGAAGAGGACAGCTGAGATTAATAATAATTATGGATTTGTTGATTTGCTTCTTTTTCAGTCTATATGAAAACATCCTTGAGGATTGCATGGGGTGGATAGTGAAACTACCACACTAAAAAGAGGCTATGTAGCATGGGTGTTTTGGTTTTTTTTTTTTTTCTTCATTTCTGCATTTAGAAGGTGACTTAGAGGTTGTTTACGAACTTAGTGGTGTTGCCAGAGTGCTTATGTGCTGTATAAAGTGTCATTGAATTGCACTAGGGCTCCCTGAGGCAAGGAAGCATCTCTTTACCGAGAGGTTGGTCAGACACTGAACAGGCTGAGAGCTGGTCAGTGCCCCGGGCCTGTCAGGGGTTAGGAGGCATTTGGACAGTGCCCTTAATAACACACTTTAGCTTTTAGGCAGCCCTGAAGCGGTCAGGCATTGGACTGGCTGATTGTTGTAGGTCCCTTCCAACCCTTTTATTTGTGACTGAAAGTCCTTAACTACTGCTCTGAAGTATCTTGTCCTGTGATGGTTTGGCTCTTTAGGAAGTTGCAGGAAAACCGTAAAGTTGGCTGTACTTTTATACTATGAAGAGTATGTTTTAATACTTCTAAGTTTCCTGAAGCTAGAACAAGTAATTTGTGGAAACTCCTAGAAGAACATAAGTGCTTCTGCCGTGAATCAGCATTAAAAGCTGTAGTGAACCCCAGCCAACTAGTTATAGAAATGAGACCTCTACTAAATGAATGTATTGCTGCCATTTTGTGGGATTTAAAAGCTACATACTGACCTAGACATGTGGTTTGTTTTGACAGGCTGAGATGCTGAATACCTTGCTGAAACTGGTGAAATTTATGAAGCTTATTAAATATAAATTTATTAAATTTATTAAATTGCTGAAATTGTATGAAATTTAGGCTTTAGCTCTTGCTGTTGAGCTCTGAGGCACAGTAATCAACTTAAACAGGATGCTGGGATTTGGTGGTAGGCAGAGCATGTTTGCACGCAAGTGATGAGATCATTGTGGGTGCTTTTTTTCCCCCCACAATGAGGTGGGTGGGGTTTTGTTTTTTGGTGATGGGTTTTTTTCTTTGTTTTTCCCTTTTGAGAACCACTTCTATTTTGTTTTCAGCACTTCTGGTTATATAGGCGTGTATATGCTTCTTTTCTAATGTTAGAGATAAAAAATTTTAAAAAAAAGTATCATTTTGGATTGTCACAGTGCATTCTTGGAGTCTGAAACTTATTTAAATAACACTGAAGCTCTTGTAACTTGTGCCAGCTCAGATATGTTGATACCAGAGCTGTCACTGATGTCAGTAATGACAAACTTTTGGTTTTTGAGCATACCCAAATACTATTACTGATTTGAAGAAGCGTACTAGGTAGACTTTTCTCCCCTCAACGTGCATCAGGTCTTTCTACTGTTAATATTTGCACACCAACTAATTTGTCTTTTTAAAATATAAAGTCGAATTTCATTACATGTTAATTGTAGCTTCGGCTCTCAAGATGTAGTTGAACATTGTGCAGTAAAGCTGCATTGATGATTGATAAATAATCTTCTGAGTGTTCAGCATGTTGAACGTTAACAGACTGGCACAGTGAACACTTGGCTGAAAGGATTAGGTAGGTGAAGCAGTCCCATATATTTTTTCAAGTGGGTGAGCTTCAAGAGCAGCTGGACCTTTTTGGAATGTTTTGGAACAAAGTTACAGCTGTGCAGAGAAGAAAATACAGCTGTGGAGAAGAAAATAATGGCAGTAGGATTTGATAGTAATATTGAGTGTTCGTTTTACTGAAGGACTTGATGCTTCACTGTAAAGCGTTTTGCTTATAGTGAGGTCACATGATGTTGATACTTGGAGACCTGTTTGGGGTGTTTATCGATGAGAATGCAAACAGTTACTTGGGTATTTCCTTCTCTCCTTACACTCACTTTGTCATTTACGTCTGCAAACATTAATAAGTGCTTATCCTGAGGGGCTTTTGCCATGCTTCATTTTGCTTAAACACTTACCTATTCCTCAAGCAGGTGGTTTTGTAGTTTATGCTAAACACTTTGAATACTCTCAATCACAGTGTTGTGTGTGTTTTGGAGATTCTTCTATAAACCACCAGATTAAAGAAAACAGTCCACCTCTTGAATGTCTTTCAATTTATAGATTAGTTTTGCATCCTTTGAGATGCTGAAGCTCTTGTGGTTATTGCCAAGAAGATGCTTGGAAGCATCACAGTAAGGATGATTTCTAAAGGGAACATTTATGTTCCGTGAAGAAAAAGTAACTTTTAGTGGTGGTGTTAAATAATTAGCTTGAGTCCTTGAACTGAAAGATAGTAGCTGATTCACAAAACTTCTCAAGCTCTGCTTAGGTCTCCATGCTCTATGCTAATTGTAGTTTATCATTGTTGTGGTTTAATCCCAACTGGCAACCAAGCACCACGCAGCTGCTTGCTCATTTCCCCTCCCCTGTGGGGTGGGGAGGAGAATTGGAGAAAAAAAAAGTAAAATTCATGGGTTGAGATAGGAACAGTTAACAATTGAAACAAAGTAAAACGTAATAGCAATAATAATAGTAATAAAGGAAGGGAGAGGGAGAGAAGAAAACCCAAGAAAAGTAAGTGAGCCACAGTACAGTTGCTCACCACCCACTGACCGATGCCAAGCCTGTCCCCAAGCCATGATCAGCCCCTGCTTCTGAGTAGCTCCCCCAGTTTCTATACTGGGCATGGCACTCTATGGTGTAGAATATCCCTCTGGCCAGTTCAGGTTAGCTGTCCTGCCATGCTCCTTCCCAGCATTTTTTTGATGTACTTCCTCACTGGCAGAACATGAGACACTGGAAAAGTCCTTATTTAGGGTAAACACTACTCAGAAACAACCAAAATATTATCATGTCATAAACATTATTCTCTACTGAATCCAAAACACAGCCCTGTACCAGCTACTGAGGAAAAATGAACTCTATCCCAGCCAAAACCAGGACAAGCATTTCACTAAAGTGTATATGCAAGCAGTGCTGAAAAAAGAATTTTTTTGTATTGTTGAATACCATTTCTTATACAAAACTACATAAAGTAGTCTTACTGTGGTTTAAAATAAGCCAGTTGTTCAGCAGCACTGGAGGATGCTTAGATATGAACATCTACAGAGCCATTTCAGTAACTTTTGAAATTAAGTACAGACAAGATAGGGAAAGACAGTGTTACAAGTGCTTTATTAAATTCAGTGACAGCAAAGAGGAGTTTTGGTCATATGTCCACTACTAGTGAGGGATGATGAAGCTTTCACGCGATCAAGACAAGCGCTGCGTGTTTCAGTTGGATGATGCTGGGAGGTAAACACTATGTGTGTTCATGGGGAATATCTAATGAGCTTGAGCTGTATTTGCTAAGCAGGTTAAAATACAGTATTTTTCACTCCTAATCTTCAGTTTACTGACTGAGCAGCTTTTACTTGTTAAATTCAGGAAAATTGAAGAATCCTTATTTCACAGAGTCATTAAGGTTGGAAAAGGCCTCTGAGATCGAGTAAACCTATGACTGAACACCACCTTGTCAGCTAGACCAGAGCACTGAATGCCATGTCCAGTCTTTCCTTAAACAAGTCCAGGGATGGTGACTCCACCATCTCCCTGGGCAGTCTATTCTATATATATGTATCAATTTTTTCGTTCTCTTTTATTTAGATAGGGGGGAAGGGGGAAAACAACCTAACATGCATATGGCCTGTCCAGATTATTTACACCAAAAATGAAGGAGGTGACTGATGTACTTGATTTCTGTCCTTCACCTTCTGGGTGAAGGACATAATAACATTTAAGACCCGATTTGAAGAACAGGAGGCTTCATTGGTAACTGTGCAATACCAGCCCTTTACCTCACAACAATAGGGATGGGGGAAAGTACTTGCCAAAACTAGCACAGTACAGCTAACATGAAGAAAGTAATTGACTTCAGTCTGTCCTGATTACTGGATTGGTTTCAGTTTATGGAGGGATCTCCAGATAAAGTAAGTTCTAAAGTTTTGAGAGACTTCCATGTCAGTGTTTTTCAATGATGTGAAATAAAAACTTGAAAATTCTGTAAGTAGATTATTTGCCCACAATGTGCTAAGACGATGTGCAAGCTTAGCTATCTGTGTAAGAGTACAAACTGTATAAAATGGAGGAGTTCCTACATGTCCTTTTCAGGGTGGAGATTTACTAGATAGATATGTGATAAACATCTTTGAATGTCATCAAAAATGCAAAATTTTAGCCCTGTGAACAGTACTTCCATATTGCATTTGCTGCTGTGTGGGCATAGGGTCAGAATTTGTAACAAAAAGTCAAGGAATGGTTTTGAGGCTAACTTGTAGTCTGGAAAATGTTATGGAAAACGGGGCAATTTAAGCTTCTTTATCCATAATAATTGGAGTGGGAGGAATCGGATACTGTAGTAACAGTGCTATAATAACTGCTCAGAAGCAGTGCTATAATAAACTCAACAGGAGTTGAAATGGACAAAGCTGGGTTTAGTAAATAAATGGGATATTGCTTCTATACTGGAAGAATGGCAGGGTTCAAAGGTTTGTACACTGTGCCAGAATTTGTGTCCACTTCCATTATTTTTTTGAAAATGAAGATTGTAGACTTGGATGAGATGAAACAGTTGTGCAGCCTACATTAATTAGCAGTTAAATCTCGCCTTTGGGGAAAATTGACTTCAAAGCATATGAAGAAAACTGTTAAAAGGGGAGAGGTTTTGAAGAATCTCTTGCAATGCTGCAGTTCACTTCTGTTAGCTTGCCGTGACAACAGAAGAAGCTCAGTTGTTGAAATAACTGAAGGATGCATCATCTCGAGTGCAAAGTGGATTGCACTCCTAAATAATGCTCTGTAAAATTGTTCAGGAAACTGAAATTAATTATGAAAAGCCTTAACTAAGAAAAATTCAATCTTCTAAAATGGTAATAAGGAAGAAGTAAAATGTAGTACTTTGTGCAGGTCCTTTAGGAAGCAAAACTGGAAAAAGTCAGTCTCATGATCAGTGATTACAACAAAACCCCAGAATACACGCAGTTGCATCCTACTGAGACAGGATCTTTTATTGTTTCACTGATAATATTCCTGTTTCCAAAGTTTTTCCACAATATACTCATGTGGGACTAAAAAATGAAACAAGACAGCTGATACTTATGTTCTTTGGTATTTCAGCAACTTAATTCATGCTTATCAATATGTCTAAAAAAAAGCTACTGCAGATGTTTCTTCTGACCCATGCAAGATGTTCACCTGGTGTTTGTCGTGTTTAGTATTCTTCTTGTAGTCCGTTAACGTATTAAGTATACAGGCTCAAAGCAAATTCCCCTAGATGTGAATTTCTCCCACAGTTACCTAGTTCTTACATTATAAATGGAAGTTACTCTAGGATGTAAGTCAGATATGTATGTATTCAAATTAAATCCTTAATTCTGTTTCTCATACTAGCTCCTAGAGTGTATTTCCTGAACTGAGCTGTAGTAGCAGTCTTGTGGAAATGTTCGTGGTCTAAAGTTTGTAGAGAGTGAGCCAAAGAGACTGCAGAGAAAGGAGGATACAGAAGCTTTCAGGATGGTAAATCTATGGTAACTGACTGGCAAAATAGACTTTGCATTAGGATTGTTTCCCTCAAGTCTTCTGTTTTGGTGTGTCACCTTCAGTTTGTGCTGGAAGCAGTGGCATCTGAACAAAAGAATTTGAACGTGGACTTGTTTTAAAACCAGTTATAGTTTGTAGAGAGTTGACAGTTTCACTGACAGGAGCAAGTTGGAGTTCCTGTCTTGTGCGTCTCCATGATGGTATCAGGTTTTGTCTTTAAAACTGCACATGAATTTTGTAATTAAGTGTTCTAGAAATAATGACAATGGAAATACCTGTCTTGAGGAATATCTTAAGCTTTCTAGGGAGATAGTGGGGAAAACCTGGTAGGTCTGCCATTAAATTTTCACTCACTGATAAATCAGTTCCCTTCCCCCCCCAATAACTAATAAATAAAGTTCAGTCAACATTCACACTGAACTGAAAGAGGCTAAGCTAAGTGAAAGAAATGTTCTGTAAATGGAATTTCAGGAATATCTGTATAACATGAAGAAACATGTAAAGGTTCTGTCTTTCCTTTGGAGGAAAATTTGTGTTCCATGTTTTTCAAATCAAAGTCATGTTCTCCTCATGGGCTTGTTACATTGGTGCTTACATGGGCATGCTGACTGTCTTTAATTCTGAAATTCTGCTATACCTTCAGTGCCAGATACGCCTCGCTGAGTAGGAAAAGGTTGACTCATGCCTTTTTTTTTTTTAACTACAAAAAATATTCGAAGTTAAAATAAATACAATTTGATCTTAATGGGCGTTTGGAATGTTTTCCTTGTATTAGCAAGTCAGAGGTTCTGAGAATTCAGAGGAGAGCAGCAGTCATTAGATGTCCTGGGGGGCTCTTTCTAGAGAGACTTCAGCTGAAGAGATTAAACTCCTTAACAACACTTAACCCAAATTTATTGTAAGGAAAAAAATCACAAGAACTCCAGATTTTTTCAAACAATTATTAAACATTCAATTGGTGGAAGCTGAAACAAATACAGACAAGAAACAAGATTACAATACATATTCAAAGTGGATAATGTGCATTAGGCAATTAAAGGGATTTTTGTAGATTTATTTTTCTGTCTCTAGCTTTCTAAGGAAGATTAAGTTACAGAGTGATTTGAAAATACTGCAAGAGCAAGGAAGTGCTTGGCCTGCTTTAACACAGGATGCTCAGCTAGATAGTCTGTAAGGTCTTAGTTTTCAACTGCCAAAGTTAAAACCAAGTAAGAACCGTTTACCTCTTCAGTAGTGGAAACTCATAACCTCTTCAATATAAATAACAAAATGGTGTTTTCTGTATGTAAAACTTTGTACGAGCAAGGGGAGGGTGAGAAGACTTGGGACATACAATAACATTGGCCACTGTGATGACTGTGGTGTTTCTGCTGGGCTGGTTTATGCTGCACTGTTCTTACTTTCCCAGGAACTTTCAAGTATTAAAAATAAGTTTGGATTTCTGAAAATGCTTTATTTCAAGTGTCCTCCTCCTTTTTAGGTTTTTGTTGGTAAGATTCCCCGAGATCTTTATGAAGATGAATTGGTACCACTCTTTGAGAAAGCTGGTCCAATTTGGGATCTGCGCCTCATGATGGATCCTCTTTCTGGTCAAAACAGAGGTTATGCTTTCATTACTTTTTGTAGTAAAGATGCAGCACAGGAAGCAGTCAAACTGGTGAGTAACTTACTTTCAAACAGGACAAGACAAAGTAAACAGCAAACATATTGGTAGCCTCTTAGGTAATTAAGTCTTTGAAGTGTTTCCTTAAAGCGTCCATTGACAAACTCAATTTTACTGTCTTAAAAATTGCCTCCTGATTTCATTTAGTATATACAGATATTTAGGACTGTAATCTGCTGTAGCCTGCTGCAGCCTGCCAGAACACTTGGGTGATTATGGCAAGAGCGTACTTGATTCCAGCTGGAAAATATATTCTTTAAGTTTCACTGTGTTTAAGATTCATTACCCTTTACTGTAACAAGCTAATTGGACCTGCCTTGTTTAACTGTTGCTGCCATAAAGGAGGTCTCTGACTTTGTTCCTTTGGTGGTTCCCAGTGGCCTTTTGTTCTTTCCTGTGGCAGTCGTGCAGTCTGCTCACTGTGTGGAAGTCTGGCTTGCCTGCAGCTGTGCGGCTTGGGAAAGGACATGGAGCAATCCCAAGGGAGTTAAAGGGAGAGAGCAGTCTGACTGGGGCCTTGCCTCTGCCTGGGAGAAGGAAGTAGAACTAGGCAGATCAATGTGCATCTCCCAAGGTTTTGGATATGGTTGTGGAATACAAATTAATGGCTTTTTCTTTTTTCAGTGTGACAACTATGAAATCCGTCCTGGAAAGCACCTTGGAGTATGCATCTCTGTGGCAAACAACAGGTTATTTGTTGGGTCAATTCCAAAGAACAAGACTAAGGAAAACATATTGGAAGAGTTTGGTAAAGTCACAGGTAAGACTTCATGAGTTTTCCATGTGTTCTTAGAATACCATTCAGTCTCTCCATTTTGTTGGTCTAGTTCTTTGACAGATGTGTTCAGGTATCATTTAAACTCTTTCCAAATTGGATTCCAAGTTTGGTTTTGTTAGAAATGTTGCGTATGAAATATATCTTATGGTGGAATGTAAAGGGAATTGTGTTTGTTTAACCGATGGTTAAGTGAATGATGTTGTAAGTTTACAATTTGAGATGGAAATGGCACAAATGAACTCAGAAAAAATGAAGGTCTTGATTCTGTTACCTGTTCTTCAGCAGCTTCCTGTTACTGGATCTACAGGAGGTTCTGCTGTCAACCCTGAGAAGTTTTTTGGGGAACCTGAAACAAATGGGTTGCCTGAGCAGTGATGGGGAGGAGGGAATACTGAATCGGTTTAGGGGGAATATGACAGCCTAACTTTGTCCCATTTTTTCAGCATTGTTCCCCAGTATGTGCAGCAAGTAGGAAGAAATCAGCTCATCACTGGAAGGCTGCTTCTGATAAGAGATTGAGTCATTTGCTCTTGCTCTAATAGGAGAGTTTTAACCTCCTGCTTCTTTTTCAGGATTGCAATTTATTAGTACTTTAGGGAAGTGTTGAAAACAGAAGGTGAATATTCATTTACTTCTTTCTCCTCTTTTTGGAGAGATGTGGAAGAAATTCCTTCCAGGTCCCCCAGGAGGCAGGGGAGAGGCCATGTGTTAGTGCTGGGTGCTTTTCAAAGATGTAAAAATGGTAAAACAAAGTACAGAGAACTTACACTGTGTGAACTGCTTCGGTTGATGTTTTGCAGGGCCTAGTTGTGAGATTTGTTCTGGAGAACTTCACCGACTAGGTGACCTGTTTCTGGGTAAATTGGATAGATTTCTCTTATTAATTTTGCTTTTCTTGTGTTTTCAGGTGTTAATCAAATTAATTACAAAACACAAAAGAAGGCATTTTTGGGTAGACTAGACTTTTCTCTTTCCTTTCAAAGCTCAATACTAAAGACCTGTTTTTCAGAGGGTTTGGTGGATGTAATCTTGTATCATCAACCTGATGACAAAAAGAAGAATCGAGGATTCTGCTTCTTGGAATATGAGGATCACAAGTCAGCAGCACAAGCTCGCCGACGCCTGATGAGTGGGAAAGTAAAAGTCTGGGGAAATGTTGTGACAGTGGAATGGGCTGATCCAGTAGAGGAACCTGATCCAGAAGTCATGGCAAAGGTCAGTAGAGACTTCACTGGATGCTCTGGTGTTTTGGGAGGATTATTTCTTTATGCCACAATGGTGAAGATTTGTTCCAGCTGAGCAATGTGAGATTTGAGGCACAAAAAGTAGTGAGGGGATTTTCACAGTAAGCTGTGCAAATGGCACAACCTGAGCACTGTGGCTGAGTTGGCATTGGGAAGACATTGGGAACATACTGTTAACCCTGTACACTACTAGTTTAGATGTTATCCTGCTGGATTGACACAGACTATGCATTATCTGCTCTGGCTTTAATGAATACCAGGTGGGTATTGCATAAAACTGTTTTTCAGAATGAGAAGAAGGTGAAGTTCAATGTGGGGAATTACGTGCTCCTTATCCTAGTGTTTTGGGGTAACTCTTTACTGTCCTTGAGGTCTATTACTAAAATTTTACTGGGATTTGTAGCATCCCAGAAGCAGAAAATCAAAGTGGGATATTCTTCTGGTCATGGAAGGAATAGTGGAAGGAGAGAAGTTGTAGAAACTTCATACAGGTAACTACAAGGCACTTTTTTAAAAGAGTTAGAGTTAATACTCAAATTTTTTAATGCAACAAGGAAGGGAATAATATCTTGCTAGTTGGTAGTTTCCTTTGAGGTTTGACTTTTAAAGATTACAGCTTTTGTTCACATTTTTTCACCAGGTAAAAGTTTTATTTGTAAGAAACTTGGCCACTACTGTGACAGAAGAAATTCTTGAGAAATCCTTTTCTGAATTTGGAAAGCTGGAAAGAGTAAAGAAGTTGAAGGATTATGCTTTTGTTCATTTTGAGGACAGAGGTGCAGCAGTGAAGGTGGGTTGATAATTCTTTCCTAGCTGAGTTGATGTGAGCGGTTTGTTTTGTACAAGTGGTTTTTAAGAAATTTCTTTACAGTAATTACCTCAATAAGACAAACTAGAGCCCACTTAATAAAGTTCCCATTGTGAGAATTTTAACACTAATAATTTTGTTCCTGTGATTTCAGTAGCTAGGAGGATGTGAAACTTGAAAGGACAAAACTGTAGCAAGTTAACAAGTAGACTGGAAAAGAGGTGTAGAGCAATGCAGGAGAGTCTAGAGAAGAGGAAAATAAAAAGATCAACCTAGACAATTTTTCTGAGGAAACACTGGCAGAAGGTATCAGTTGTCTCTCGAAGACCTCTATTTAAAGGCTGTATGTAGCTTTGGAGTGACACAAGTATCAAATAAAAATTGCAACGTAATGAAAAAATGCCTTATGAAGTGGAGGAGGATGGTGCTGGCAACTCCCATAATGCATTACCTCTTTTTAACTCTACATGTGCCTGAGACGGTTTCTTAATGACTCGTTAAATACTGAAGGTCATTACTGTAAGCTTCAAGGTTCTCCTCCTTTGTGTTCACAAACTGTTGAGAAGGTTATTAGTATCTGGTGTCTGTACTTCAGTGTACTGAATTCTATAGAAGTTACTCCATCTGGTTTTTAAATCCATGGTTTATGGGGGGAAGAAGGAGGGGAGGAAGTGTGTTTTGCACCTGGGAGTTGTGAAGCAGGTATGTTGTATGTGATGTATGTGGCTACATGGGCAGTTCAAAGGCTCTGCACTTGACCTTGTTAATAATTTTATAACCATTCAATTGCTTACAGTTTTCCTACCCATGAGATTAGGTTTTAGAGTTTGGCTTCAGGATGAATGTCACTTGTATTTAACGAGGTTGAGGTTGGCTTGAATAGGTTTAGACCATGTCCAAGTGAGGACAAGAAATTGTTGACACAAGGGGTAAGTCAGCAACACCTCCGGACATGGTTTTTTGTAGTGTGTCTATAAACACTCTCCAGCCCCTTCCCACTACACCTTCCTGCTAAATACTCTACATTAGATTTCAGCAACCGGAAACTTGTAGGAGATGAGAAAAGACAGATCAAATACATCACTAATGCTCATCTGCTCTGAGACAAGCTGAAAACTACCACACCTGCCCTATGTGACTGTGTCATGGCCACTAAATTTTGTGAGATATTGTTGTGTGAATGGGTGTGGTTTGTTTTTTAATGAGATATTAAGATATTTATGTGTGGAATGCATGGAATTGGCTCATTGGTTCCACTGTCTACTGATTTTCACCTTCTTGGAAATAAATTGCCATAATTTCTAATGTTTTTGAGGCACGTAGCTGTAAAGACCTATAAAGTCTTCATTAATGCAAATATGAATACCCAGAAACATTAAATGCAAAGCAGATAACTCCAGGTGAAGAATTGGAGGGGGTAGTCCTAATTGTACTTTGTCTCTATGTATTAAGTTCTCTTTGCGAGTGCATTCGATAGTTAAAAGTTGCACATTAATATTCTGGAGGATTTGTGGCTCGCTTGATGAGATCACCAAGTTTCAGTAATTTTTTTTTTTTCCCGCCTCAAGTGTGTGTCCTCAGAAATACTTGATTTTCTCAGAGGCACTTCACTGACATTCAGCTAGCTGGGAATCCCAAACGCAACAATCCTTTCTCTTGCGTGCGTGTGCTCTAACAGGCTTTCAAGTACAGTGAATGCATCAGTGTGAGTAGTGAGAACTTGTGTATTTTGAGGTTTTTAGGGGATATAGGAACGTAATAAGTAATGGTGTTATGTCTGACCTTTTTAAAATTATGTTTAATATGTTTTAATCCCATTTTTTAACCTTATGATATGGAGAGAGCATTTTTTAAAAAATGCTGCTTCACTGTAATTGAGACATAAAAGAGTGATGTGTAGCATTCTGTTTGTGCAGCACAGAAGCAAAGCACATGGCAACAGCTCAACTTGGAGAAGCCCAGCCCTCTGGTTTCAGTAAGTTTTAGTTTCATTTTGAATGGAAACAAATTTTTAGTTATTTCTCTTCTATTTTTGTACAGGCTATGAATGAAATGAATGGGAAAGAAATAGAAGGGGAAGAAATTGAAATAGTGTTAGCAAAGCCACCGGATAAGAAAAGGAAAGAACGTCAGGCTGCCAGACAGGCCTCCCGGAGCACTGCGTGAGTGTCACCCTGGCACTGTGGTAACACTGCAGAGTGAAGTTCTGCTATAAAACATGGGCTGGTTTAGAATGATTTGACTTAAATTTTCTCTGTGTTGTGTCTTATTAGTCAAAAAGGGCAAATGTATACTTTGTTTTGGGAGGCTTTTGGAGATAAATAATTATGTCTTTCTTTTTCTTACTAGGTACGAAGACTATTATTACTACCCTCCGCCTCGCATGCCACCTCCTATTAGAGGCAGAGGCCGTGGAGGGAGAGGTGGATATGGCTATCCCCCAGATTACTATGGCTATGAAGATTATTACGATGATTACTATGGTTATGACTATCATGACTACCGTGGTGGCTATGAAGATCCCTATTACGGCTACGATGATGGCTATGCTATAAGAGGAAGAGGAGGAGGAGGAAGGGGTGGGAGAGGTGCCCCTCCACCACCTAGGGGGCGGGGAGCACCACCACCAAGAGGTAGAGCTGGCTACTCACAGAGGGGGGCACCTATGGGACCGCCGAGAGGAGCCAGGGGGGGGAGAGGGGGTCCCGCACAGCAGCAGAGAGGACGCGGTGCTCGTGGAGCCAGGGGCAACCGTGGGGGCAACGTAGGAGGCAAGAGAAAGGCAGATGGGTACAACCAGCCCGATTCCAAGCGCCGTCAGACCAACAACCAGCAGAACTGGGGCTCCCAACCCATCGCTCAGCAGCCGCTCCAGCAAGGTGGTGACTATGCCGGTAACTATGGTTACAATAATGACAACCAGGAATTTTATCAGGATACTTATGGGCAACAGTGGAAGTAGACAAGTGAGGAGGGATTGAGAATATTGGAAACATAGAATTGGCTATAGCTCTACATCCTTCAAAACAAAATTGGCTTAATGTTTCATCCTTAAGTAGCGATTGGCTGCCATTTGTATTGGGCTGAAGAATCACTCTATTGTGTATATACTCGAGTCTCTTAGTTTTCTTTTTTCATAAACGCACTTGGACATTACTGGGCTTGCAGAATTCCTGAACTCCATATGGGGTTTCAGTGCTTTTATCATTTTAGGCTTCATTTTAGCAGTTTAAAAGCAGGAATGGCACACTGTTCAATCATGATTTTGCAGAACCTCTGGTTTTGGACAGTTTCTTTTTTTTTTTTTTTTTGGATTTGGGATAGACTACATAGGAGTATGCTGTACATAAAAGTAAAAGCTAGTGCTTTGTCTTAGTAGTTTTAAGAAATTACAACAAATTAAGTTTTCTTGTATTGAAAATAACATGATTGTATGTTTTGCATTCCTAGAAGTAGGTTAACTGTGTTTTTAAATTGTTATAACTTCACACCTTTTTGAAAATCTGCCCTACAAAATTTGTTTGGCTTAAAACGTCAAAGCCGTGGCAATTTGTTCCTTGATGTGATTGTATTTCCAATTTCTTGTTCATGTAAGATTTCAATAAAACTCAAAAATCTATTCAAAACATTACCTATTTCAAATTCAATTGTGTCCTAAAACATTATTTCATTGGTAATTCTTGTGAAAAACATTGTTTTCAAAGTATAACTGCCTATGTGAGTGATCAAATTCATGCAAAATTTCCTGTGCTTTCCAACATGTAGCACTGTGGACATCAGACTGAAAACTAGGAGAAAATGCAGACAGCCCAAAAGGCACTCTTTGTTTAATTGCTGTTCAATAATTTACCAGCATCTAATTTTAAAACTTTTTTTTCCTTTTTGAAAGTGTTGAATTGTATCTAAGCATTCACAGAGATCTAATTTAAATCTAGTCTTCTAATGTAACGTGGAGAAGGAAGCAGAGCCTACAATGGTGTTAATTTTGTTCCTTTGATTATGTCCTGTGGAGTCCCTGTGGAGGCTGTTCTGGTAGGATCCAGCCTTACTGTATAATTCAGCGTGCAAACACACAGGGAAATGATTTTGATCTCAAGCATCTTAATCTAATTTAAAATAATCTTTGACTAGGAATGAGAATTACAACTTGGGTGCTGTGGCACAGTAAACTAACTTCTTGCTATGGATAACACAAACATACTCTTCAGATTCTGCTTATTTCTGTCTTAACATTTTAATTTGATGTTCTGCCATGATGAACAATTTGCCTTAGAATTCTCCTGCCTTCTAATAAAGGCTGTTTCAAAAAAAAAGTATCTTTTGGGGGCATTGCTAGCTACATTATATTGTGTTGCTTTGACCCTTGTCTTGGACATTCCCAGATGTCAATTTTAACTGGCAAGTCATGACATTACTCTTGTGTTGCATCTAAGCCATTCTGTACCCCAATGAAGAACATTTGCTTCTCAAGAAAAGAGAGAAACAAACGGATTTGTACTTTCTCTAAAGAAAACTATTGCTGGACCTCTAAATATCCAAATCCAATACATTGCTCGTACTTGATTTACAGCATTCCAAACACAGACTATTGAGGAAGTTAAACTTCAGTGGTCATACTCCTCCCTTTGTCTTCTATTCCTGTCTGGTGTCTCAAGTGTGTTAGGTCAGAGTGTACTCAGTAAGATGAGCCTCCCCACACTGCTGTGGATCTGGAATGGGATTGCAGGGTTTGAGTTCTGACCTGAATCAAAGATGTCTATCTGCTTCTCTAAAAAGGGTTTGCCCCTGTGTCAGGCTCTTCCAATTAATAGAATTGGTCATAAAGTACTCAAAAGTACTTCTAAAAAATCAGGATCTAGTATGTTGTTGCGGTTTTTTCGTTTGTTTGTTTTTTGAGGGCCAAATCCTGTCCTCTCTGTTCCCTGCCTGAGCAGTGAACTCAAGAGTGCTATTGCCTGGACTTCAGGCATTAGCTTGTTGTAAGGATCTGGCTTATAATTTTGTTTTAACACAGAGTTTTGCTGCCCTATCAGTATGACTTTCTGGTAGTTAAACAGCTATTGTGGTGCTGAGTAGAACCCTGTAGTCCCAATAAGTACTGGCTTTTCAGCATTCGTTGTAAAGGGAATCTAGTACAAGGGAGCTTAATTGGAATCACGTTTAAATCACTCTCCAGCCTGGAAGAAGGGTAGTGTTCCTGTACTGCACATGTTAGTCCAGGAGAGGTGAGATGCCAGGACATGGTGGGGGGGGGGAGTGGGGAGGAAGGAACACACTTCAGTTTTAGTGCTTACAAAACAGCTGAAAAACAAAAATGTAAAATCGTCTTTCTTGAGAACTGTAAAGCGGCATCTTGTATTTACTTCTTGTATGATGGCCCAGATCACCATTTATACTAATAGTTTTGTTAAATATGAGTAGTGAGCTATACATTTTATAGTTGAAAATTATAAGAATTAAAGTCAGTAACAGTTTATATTTAAAAGATTCACCAAATTCTTTGATTTTCATGGTTTATGGCTACTCAAATTCACCATTTAAATTTGCAGCAGTACTTCTAAGAATCCTTAAAGATAATGCGTGCTACAGCTTACTCAAATAGTGGTGTGTGCTGAAGTTGAAGAACTTAATGAAATTATTGTAAAAAATTACAGAGCAAAGATACTGTAGCACAGTGGAAAACTACCATGCCTGACTCCAGGGAAGAATTTCTCAGCACAGTTTTGATATATTGGAAAAAAAAAAAAATTGAATTTGCTCTTGTGCATCTGTTGTGATTGTTTCTTCAGTATATCTTAACAAAAATCCTTTATAACATGTTGAAAATGGATTTCAACTTGCACACCAATATTCGGCTTTTATGAGTGTCCTGCTGGCATTGGAGGAGGAGCCATGAAATGGGATTTTAATAATCATTTGATCACTCATTTATAGCAGTTGTTTAAATGTCTGTATTGATAAGGTGTTTGACTTAAGTAGTAGGTTATCAGATTCCTAGTAGTTCCAAAACTTGAGCAAAGTATTTTCATAGCTATTGTGTTATTATAGACTGAATTTCACTTTATTAACAAAATCAGTTTACTAAATTCAACTTATGATTTTACTAATTAAAGGTTTAATTTTTTCTAGCAATTGTTTATTTTCAGGTCTCAGCTTCTGTAGTGTGATTATTAAAGAATGACAACTGCATTGCTTAAACCTTTCCAAAATAAACTCAAAGTAGAAGATCACCGGATGATTTTGGGGACTCTGTATAAAAACCTGACCACTTTTTGCCCCCTCTATATTTGGACATGAAGCCCATTTCTGTATTTTGAACTACACAGACAAAAAATACAGAGGGCACTCTTATTATAAGGCTAGCAGGGAAGTAAGTTTGAGGTATTGAGCAAAAAGTCTTAAACCTTTCAGACATGTAGACCGTCCTGCAGATGTATGTAATTTTCAGCAAGTCTTAATTGTTGTCCAAAATACTGGTGGCCCATCCATAGAACAGCAAGGACCTGTCCTATAAATCTGTCATGAGCGATCTTTGATCATGCATGACTTGAGGTGGAGTGTGTGTGATTAAAGATTGCTTGTACAATGGAGGTTGTTCAGTGGAATTGTGACATTCACGTGAACAACGTGAGTAGCTCAGAGACTTACAGATATACCCCGTTGTGTTCCAATTTTTTTCTAAAAAAAAAACCAAAAAGAAATTAGAGCTTCTGTTAACTTAGAATTTGAATGAAACTGTTGTAGCCTGTTTGCTTAAATTGTCTTTTGAAACCCAGAGGGGTTATGTTGAGCGTGTATTAACTGATAAAATGTGTAGGGTGGGGGGGGAAATTGTGTTAAAGGGAAACCTTATGCTTTTGGTCTCATTGAAACAAAATAGTCAAGGTGGATCTGTGATACTTGGTTATTGATCACGAACTTCTGAAATTTTAGAACAGGAGAAAATCTCTGAAGACATGTTTTAACAACTTAGAGGTTACCAGAAGCTCTGAAAGACAGTTCAGAATATATTGCATCACATTTTCTGATGTCCAGAAATCTGCAAGTGTCAATTTTGTATTTTAACTCCTTCCTTTTACCTGACTATCAGGGAAGCGTGATTGAGGCTGACCTGACATGTCATGATGTCGACTTGCTAGGTGGGGTTCGCAGGGGACATTAACCTTGGAGTTATCGGTAAGACAACTTTCTTTCTCATTTCCTTCAGTAAGATGAAAGGGCTGGGGTGGGAGGGGGAGGAGATGAGCTCCACAGACTTGAGCACTGGAATAGATTTCAAAATCTGCCATTACCGTGGAGAGATTCCAAGTGTTTAAGATAAAGGTTAAGTTTAAATTTGTCCATGTTCAAGAGAGGCATGGCATAGGTTCTTCCAATTGAAATTAATTTGAAAATAAAGATGACTTGCACTTCAGAAGAAAGCTGGATGGTATTTTAGGGATGCTGGAAGCATAAAACAATTTTAACATTTAAATTTTTCTTCTGTAATTAAATCCAGGTTTGGGTTGGATTTTTTTTATCCCAACCATGCAAAAGCAAAGAACTTGCAGCCCACTTCTTCAAAGCCTAAGAATTCTGTTAGGAAATGTGTCCAGGTAGATCTCTGGAAAATAATAAAATTTCGTCTTGGAAATAACAACAAAACTGGCATATTTGAATCATTTTCAATAATTTGAGTCATTTATGTATTGAATGTGATAATGCTTAGAAGGCACTAATTGAGACAAAATTGTTTTTGAACAAGGGGACACTTGTAGTTGATCCCACTATAAAATCCCACTGGATTTTAGTAATCATCTTTGCTTTTGGGGAGGGCATGATATGTTAATTCTAGACAAACAAGTAGCAAAAGCTGAAGCAAGATTTGCAAATCAAACTTAAAATACTTGGACATGTTGAATCCTTCATGGCACCTGCTCATCTTGTGCCTTTCCTCAGCCAGCAGACTTTTCTTTTCCTGATTGTACATTCATGCAGTACTTGGAAAGGAGCAGAGGAATCGGAAAAGCTTACTAGGCTAGAGGAGCATTCCAGGTTCAGTCACGGTTTATCGTGGGACTGAATAGCCAGTTCTGACACCAGCTGCAGAAGAAATGTACCTGGTGAGTACAGGTATTTTGTAAGGATTTTTCAGATATGAAGTATTTGTTTTAATTCCAGATAAACTTTGCTTGGCCTACCACAATCACACAAGGTCATGAACGCATCTTCACTTGAAAGATCTTAAACAGAAAAAAGAGGATTTCTTTTAACTCTGGATTCTCCAATCTGCCATGGAGCTACTGATAGTGAGTGTAGTTGCACATGCTCAGGTGGCCTGTCTCTGGAAAAGGAAGCAGATGGCAAAGTCATTACAGGAGAAAAAAACCTCTGAGTGGATTGGCTTTTTCACATGTGGAATTTGGAGATAAATGGAGTGGGCCATGCTCCTTTCATAAAACAAACATTCTTTGCTTACCGGTGAAGTTTATGAATTTAAAACACAATATATTTTTATCTGATTATAAGCTGCCAAAGTGCATTACATGCAAAAAAAAAAAAAAAGAATGAAAAGCACACCAAACTAGTCCTACCCTCCTTGCTTCAGGCACAGTTTCACTTTTTTCCTTCCTTAGCACCAGTGAACGTGCAGTCTTCTCATTGGATTTTCCTGTTGAACTTTCTGCAGAGCTTGTGTAAGTGTAGAATACACAGTTTTTTCTCTCTCTGTGTTTAAACCTGTGAGAGGTGGTTGTATTTCCATTTTAATTCAAGGAATGAGCATCCATTGCATCAGCACCTGTTCACATGACAGTATTCTTTCTGCCATACCTTCAGACATTTCAGATTTGGTGTGCAGAAGGTTTATTCACAACTGGGGTTTCAGAGGGGATGTGGTGTAAGCATTAATTTCATGATAGGAAAGGAAATCTAATTCTGGAGAGCGTTCAGCTGTTTTAGCAGTGGAAGCTCCTTTGTGTTCCAAAGTTCCCTGCTGTGCTGCTTTAACTGCTGCAGAGAAAGGGAAGTGAAATACTGCACAGGCTAAAAGTCCTGTGGTTAAAAGTAGTTCAAGTGCCTAATGGTATCGTAACAGGTGTACTCAGGAGTCTGAATGCATGTTGCACAGGCAGCAATTTGATGTGTCTAATGCTCTTTTTTGTGCAGTTCCTGGATGCAGACTGCTCTCTGAAAGAATTCTTTGAAGCATGTTCTACAGTGCCATTACCATAAGTAATCAGATTTTAAAATTCAGTATATTGAACCAGTAGGACAGAGAATTAGTGTAACTTTTTGCTGGTAGTACCTATAGAACAAACACCAAAAGGGATAAGAACACCTTGTTTTAAGTTGAAGTCTGTTTTATCAAAACCAGAGATCTTGAACTCATCCCTGTGTTTTTTCAGTCAAAACCAATTGCAGTTACAGATTTTTCTCTCCATTGTTCTGAGGGAGCTTTTTCCTCCTTTTTGTTCTGCTCAGCACTAGCAGTAGCAATGCTGAGATCACAGGAGAAGAATTCTTCCTGCTCTCGGTATCATGCATCCAGGAGGTTGTAGGTGCTTGGAAGAACCACTGCAGTGAGCTTTATTGTCACGCAAATCTTTGCTGAATGACTTTTGCTCGGTTACAGAACCAGTGTGCAATTTATCTGCAAGAATTTAATATGCAGTTATGTTAAAATGGTACTGATCGTAACATCCAAACCATCTCAGTTGATACAATTCTCCCAGAGAGTCTGGCTGAGGTCAGATATTGAGCATGCAGTGTTCTGCTTGAGACATGGGAAGAAGTTACAAGCAGCTGAAAACAATCTCAGCAGCTTCACAAAATAGGTTGGTATTGCTGTTAATTCAGTTTTCAGTCACTGATGCCTCTACTTACCGAGGTAAACCTAGAGCATAAATGATTCTTCCTGTAAGACAGCAGGTCAAGCCTGTTAGTTAATACTTCATTTATCGCTTGATTTTCCACTTGAACACCCAGCAGTAGTAGCTATTCTTAGGTTATGGAATATGCATTCCCATCTTCCCCATGTTTCTTGTTTTCTTCGGTTTCACTGGCTGTCACTGTGCAGTCAGGTTGCTTCCAGTTGGAGGAGTAGGAGCAAATATGTTCTGCTTATTTTTTCTCTTGCAGGTATTAGAAAGAGGTAGAAAAGCATATAGCTGAGGAAGTCCAAGCCTGCAGCCCAGAAGCAGCAGCAGCTGTGAGGAATCCTGCATCTAGTTAGAAGAAAAATTTCCTCTTGCTGCCTCCTCTTCTGATAAAGTTCATAAAGATGAGCTTGAGGTCATCTGGAACTTTTCACCAGTCTGTTGTAGAGTTGTGCTGTGAGCTTGCTCCAAGTGGGAAGTGCCTTGGAAACTGCTACTGGGAGGCTCCTAAGGCAGATTTCTTTTTTTTTCAGTGTGAAGGATTACTTCTTAAATAAAATGACATAGTTAAATGCAGAGCAGACTCTTCCTGTTGGTGTCTTTAGGCAGGTTCTAAATACTGTGCATCAAATACAAGTAGTGTGGTGAGATGTCTGTGAGCCAGGCTAAGCCTTCCAGTCAGCTGCACACATCTTCCAGAGCTCGATTGAGTTGTCTGATGCAAGTGCTCCATGTCAGCGGATCATTTGTACAGGAGGGGCTTTAACATCTTTGGAGTACACTAATCCATGAATAAACGTATGGGTTAACTTTTGCAACAAGATTAGTTTTTCCTTTGAAAATACAAGAAGTCTTTTGACAAAGTAAGAGAGCTTTTGGCTACAGCCAGGTAATACTGCATAGACACTTCAGCTCTGATGTCTTTAAAGGGCTGTGTGTGTTCTGACTGATATTCTGTCTGTGGTGAATTGCAGTGAATTAAAGTAGTCCTAAGGTTTTTTTGAAACTAGTTTTTATCCTGCTGCACTTGCCCACAACTTACCTATTGCTCTGTTGTGATTGGTGTTTTGAGGAGATGAAAGCTGTGCACTGAGTATTTTGCACCCAGACATGGTGGCTTGCTCCCTGGCTGCATGATAGAGGATGAGTTCTTATCTGCCAGCTTTTGAAAGGTTACTGAGCTTCCATCAGGAACGCTTTTGAAAGAAAGCAGTGACTTGGGATGTTGGGATGTACAGACATACATACCAAGGAGCTACCTAAAAAAGTTAGGTTAGACTAACTGGGGGAATTTCCAGACAGGCAAGAGGCAAATTTAGCCTTATTTATAGAGTCACTTAAATAATTTATATTCTTGTGTATAGAAATTCCATCCTTAAAGCACTGGGTAACCAGTTGCTTAAGTTTGTTGGTGGAGCAGTAACAATGGCATCTTAAAACTATTTTGTTATAAAAAATTTATATGGGTAGGCAAAAGGCTTTTTCTCCTCCAAATAAGCTTTATTTTAAGTACTTCCATAAAAAGCTAAAGGAATATAACCCAGTTTAGATAATCTGCACAGTTTCTATGCAATAATCTTTCCATTCATATGATGAGTACCCAAAACTGGCTACTAGGAGTTTTAGTGCCTTCAGAAAGAGGACTGTGTGAAACAAAATTCTTGCAACTTATAAAAACAGATCTTCCTTGGGGTGAGAGAAGAGAGCAGACCATTGGGAAGAATCAGACCCTGAATTTTATCAGTGCCTAATAGTATACAAAAGTCTATTTCTAGTCAAACCCTTTTTCAGGGCTTTTCCAGTTTAAAAATGTAGTTGTTAACTAGTTGAAACTTTCTTGTCTCATTTGAAACAACTTATGAGGTTGGGTCAGATCTCTTAAGTTATAGTTGATGCCCTCAGACCTGGAACGGTCATGGATTATTTTTCCACTTAGTTAAATTAACATTTAGTGATTAAAGCTCTTAAAAAAACCCAAACGCAAGCAAACAACCCTACAACAAACCCAAGGCCATAAAGAAGGAAAGCCAGCGTGGCCATGCCTACAGCACCCTGCAGACTGGGCATCTTTTCCTTCTGCAACTTGGAAGGGCAGAGGAATTGCAGTAGTGGTCAGGTGGTAGCTGGGCAGGTTTGGGAGCACCCCACTAATGCAGCAGTTCAGGAACAGCCGAATCATTTTTCATTAAACGTGAGTTACTGGCAAGGATAGCTCTAGTCCAGCATGAGGTTTGGGGACTCTTGCCAAAGTTTGCTGTGTACTGCTCCAGGAAGAGGAAAAGAACTGAATTCTTTTTGCTTTCCATTTTTGCTGGTGTGGCCACTTTTCAGGTATTTGATAAATCTGTTTGTGCTCCAGTCAGCGCTCTCTTACCACCTTGGAAGTGTCCTTCATGGAGTGTCAGGAAGGTCAGAGTTGGAGGGGCTGTGTTGAGGTGTTCATTGAACTCTGCTGGGAGTCCAGAGATCTTGTACAGTGCTAAAAATTAAGCCAGGAGAATGCTAACGCACTGGCATTCCTGAGGATTGCAAGTCATGTTCAAGAGGGTCGAAAACTAGAGGGAGTGTATGTCATAAAAGGATCCTTTGATAGCCAGATAGCTGACCTGTACGCTCATAATAAAGCGTGATCATGCTTACTACGTTGTGTTTACTCCAGGAAGTTGAGCAGCCACCTTTATTCTCGTTTCCAAACAGTTCTAGATTCAACTTAAAAGTTTTGGTGGACACAACTTTAAAGACAACTCTTATTCATAAGCATTTCTGTCAGATTTGTTTTTCTGCCCCACCAATTTTTTTTTCAGCTATTATTTAGGGGTTCACTACAAAACCCCTACTGATGATCAGTCTTTATGCCATATGTGTTGTTTTGAATTTTTGTAGCTTTGATTTTTTGAATTACTGTACCTTTGCAGGATGCTAATACATTGCATTACATCTAATAAGCAGTCTGTAGGCTTTTTGGTAGAGTATTGCACGTAGGAGAGGCAAAACTAAATTTCAGATTGCAAACACATAACAGTGTTTCCCAGTTAATTTGCCAGCAGGATTTCTCAGTTACTTTTCGTTCAGATTCAAACCAATGTTCAACCATCAGCACTGTTACAATGAGGTTACTCTCTTTGAGCAATTCTTGCTGCTCTGATACTAGTAGACATTGAATTTAAGGTTCCTGAGAAATGAGGATGCTTAAAGCCTTAACAGTGGCTTCTCTCTTCAACTCTTCCATTAGCTGTACACCTCTACTTGTCTTCTTTTGCAGAGATAGAGAAAAGTGTTCCCTGCAGTGTCTCGGATCTGTACAGCCAGCAAGCTGCAGGTGCAAAGGCCAGTTGCAAGGTTTGAGATTTTTTTGAGTGGACCTTGCTGTTTTTAAAATGACTTTTTGATGTGGTATGTAAAGGTAAAAATACTGCAGGATTCTTCAAATTTCTTTGATATTATTCCTTATACACGAAGTATGAGATCTTGAACTCATTTTCTAGATTTCTATCATTTCTAGATGATAGATGTTGCACAGCAATGTAGGCATACTCTTATGAGCTAATTTGCATTAAATTTGCCCATTTTATGCAAATAAACATTCATTATTTCTCATGTCTGCAAAGCATTAGAATATGCATTTTCTTTAATGTTTCTAGTAGACATTAAATCTTTTCCATGTTTCTCTAACGGCTGTTCATAATAAATAAATGTGCTTTTTTCCCCTCTCCTTTTTCGTTTGACTGACTCTTGGTTGTACAGTTTTAGCCTTTTCTTTCATGTCAGATAGATGTTTTCAGCTGCATGCCTTAGCAATGGGTTCAGAAAGGTGTGCAGTGTAGCATGTAAAATCCAAAGGTCACAAATTAAATCTATTTCACTGGGCCAAAGTGGGGTCCTTGCAGTGAAGGCTGCACCATCCCCACTGCGGGAGGCTGTGCGACCAGAGAGGCAGCTCTGCCAATGTAGGTCATCTTTCTTCTTCCATTGAAAATAGCTTCAAAAATCCTTTTAGCAACTGAGCTGAGGTTTAAAATAGAAGCAGCTAAAGAACATCAAATGTGTGGTTGCATCAGTAGAAGTTGCTGAAATGAGATATAAATGTGCAAGAATTTGAGTAACTCAGTGATTTTTCTGAGATGAGATGTGTGCAGTGTGGATTGGCAGCATGTTTGTGTTTATACACACGGAAGAAAACCAGTGCAGTTGTCCAGCTCTTAATTGCTGTGATTAGCTCCACCCCCCCCTTCACTGAGGAATAAGTAATAACGGAAATTTGAATTAAGACATAAATAAAAAAACAGTGTTCTTTTGTTATAGCAGAAAGTCTAGAGTCTAGCATAGGGGGTTCAGAGTTCAATTCTGCAGTGGGAATCGTCATCCTTCTCAGAAGCAACACTTGAAATGTTTATTCCTTTACCTTCAGGAATTTTCACTCGTTTAAACTTTTTATAATAATTCTGTGTTTTCTGTTCTCTAGTTATATAAAGACCATATATTTGAATTCTTGAGACTGAGGTGTGATAACCTGGCTTTCTATGAAGATTTTTTTTTTGCAAGGTAGAGGTTTTTGGCAGTCTGAAGAAAATTGGTCTTCTGAGCATAAAGATTTCGTACTGAATTAGGCTTCTTTCAGTGCCGTTTTTATGAGAGTGAAGAGTTGAAGTGAATTAACTTGGAAAGTTTTCTACTTTGTACTTCTACAGAATGACGGATCTGTGGAAAAAGGGGACATCAGACATTTAGGAAAATAGTTGTACATTAGACTAGTTAGCCAGTCATCTTCACTAATGGAGTTTATCCTCCCTTCTGAAGGTCTCTTAGCAGTGAAGTTTTTCTCAGAGGTCTGTAACTTGAGTTGGAACAAATATTTTGTGAATGCACATAGGTCCTTGGGAGCAAAATTGAGGTCACTCTCACAGTGGGAGGCTCTTCCCATTACTTTGAAAGTGGCAGCAATACTTAAATACGCAAAATAATGAGAATAGTTTCCAGCCCTTCTGGCTTATTGTCCATAGGCTCCAACTCCATTCTGTGGGGATCTGCTGGTGTGTAGGGTGTGCTCCAGAGAGCTGCAGGTGGGGAGCTCCAGAGACCTCCCAGGGGAGGACAGTGACAGAGACCTGGGGTCCTCCCACTCCTGTTGTGACACTTTGTTCATCCTGATGCACACCTGTCTGGCACAAAGTGGACTTCGAGTAACTCTCAGGAAACTCTCAATTTGTGATTGAACCCTTCCCTGATCCGCCAAGGTAGAAATGCAGTTAACTGAAGCATCTGCCGGTTCTGTTGGTGGTGTCACTGAAGGGACTGCTGTGAAAGCAGCGTGCATTGACCTGTGAAATGTGTACTCTGTAAGAATCCCTGTCTATTAAAATGCAGACACAACAGTAGTTTCTAAACTGAGTAAAACCATACTTCAGAGTATTTCTGGAACACTTTTCATATCTTAAACCACCTATTTCCTTTCGAAGAGAATGCAGTGAGCAGCAATGTTTATTGATCTTCGACACCCAGCCATTTTCTCCCATGAATAGACTTGTTTCTCCCTGCTTCTGAGTCTTCCCATTTTAGTTTTTAAGGTGCACGCAGATGTATACTTTAGCCACTGGAATAAAGCCTCTACAACTGATATATATTCTGCCCTTGCTAACACCATACATGTGTGTGGATTAACCAGAATTAAAGTTACAACTCAGAGAACACACTTGCTGTACCAAGTTTAGCAGGAAAAGAAACTGAAGATAGTGTGCCTGAAACGGTGTAAAGTACACAAACAGGCTTACTAGAGTTGATAAAAGAACCATATTCTCCTAATATTCTTTGTTTAGTACAATATGTTAATTCTGGGTTATTCCATATAGTCATACAAGTCCTTCCTTCCTGCTGGTCGTATTGGGGAGCTTCATACAGACGTGAAGTAAACAGAGACCTGTTTATCTGAAGAAATTTCAACAGTCAAATATTGGAATTTTTATTAAATTTAGGAAATGGTTTTATTTTTTTCCTGTTTTCTCATCTGAACTCTTCCATTTCCTATCATCCTTTATGGGTTAGTATCTGGTGGTAGGTAGTTTTACAGACATTTGAGTTTGTCAGTGCAAGGAACAGTCCTTTCTAATGCAGGTGTTTCTCTGCTAGTGCTGTCGTCTGCGTTGGGGAACTCCTCTAGGATCACAACAACACTCTGGTTTCTGGTTTGGCTGCAGTGCAGGTTTTGTGTAGAGTTGGGAGTAAGACCCGGGGAAGGACCAGGATGCTGCTTTTTGTGTGCTCTAGGTGGATGCTGTAGGAGAATGAACCATACAAGAAGGTTGAGTGTGGTGGATCCCATCATTTGCAGTGTGACTTTCCAAATGGGAAACACTTCTGCTAGTCTGATTTTACTGGGAGTGTGTTGGTTACATCTCCTTGATGTTGCATGTAGCCATGATTCCATGTCAGGCAGGCAGCCATTCCGAGGCAGAACGAGTAGCTACATCAAAGGAACCATAAAGAAGTTTCCAGGAATTGAGTAGGAAGGCCAAGACAGTGAAGTAGGTGAAATGGTTTCAGGTGTCCAGCTTAAGGTGCACGCAGGTAATAGTGGACTGTTCCTCAGCTGAGGACAACCGCTGAGGAGTTATTTGTAGGTTTTCCTTTCAGTTAAAAAATAAAATAATCTGGTGATAATGCCTGTGTACAAGGCTAGAAGAAAGGAGTGATGCATGTGGGATGCAGAGAGCGGCTGCTGTTTCTGGCAGCTGTAGCAAGTGACACAGATGTGTGGGTGAACGGGGGAATTCCATCCAGAGACGGGAAGGATGTGGCATCTCTTGTGCATTACAGGATCTTGTTGAAGGACTTAGACTGCTCTGTGTAAATGTGTTATGGAGTCAGCTGGCAGGCAGCATGCTGGAGGAGCTTGCTGTTTGACTTCAGTCTCCCTGTAATATCTCTAAAGAATACATTTGGACTGTGCTCCTGGAATGAGTCATCTTGCTTTTCTAAAAGTGCCCATCACAGACCAGTAGAGTTTATTAGAGTGCTTCTACTTCTGAGGTGTGCATGTCAGGCAGGTAAAGTCATCTCAGATTTTTGAGGCAAAATGCATGTGAATTCTGAAAACCCTGAATTGCAGTATAAGATTCCAGGAGAATTTTTCATGGGCACTCAAAGGACCACTTGCAGTCATGCCAAAGTTGCATTAAAAGAAATCTCATGTAGTCAGATGATGTAGTCTGGATCTTCTGTGTTTGTAGGTCTTAAATTTTTCTAAATATGATAACTGGTGACAAGATAGGAGCAGTATTTGGATAGGGAGAAGAAAGCCTCATAACGTTGATGGTGGTTTTTAAAAAAAGTAACACAAGCTTGTTTTTTTTGTTACTAGAATGCTTCCAGTGTGCTGTATCTTTCCATTTTCATCTCTTCCTCTCAGCTCAGTTAGTCCCATTAGGAGTGCACCCTTTGGAGTAAGGATACAGGGTAAAACTGCTCTGCAAGTGTATGGTGAAAATCACAGCAGCAATGGAACAGCTTTTTCCTAGCATGAAATACAAATCCAAAGTAATAAATTGCTTGTAGGCTGAGTAACCAGGAGTGGAGTAGCAAGTACTAACACTAAATGATATCTGTGCTGTCTTCGGTGGGTGTTTCAGGTTGAGCTTCTACAAGCTTGGAATGCAAAGAAGTTGTGTGTTTTACATATTTTTAACCATCATATATTTCTTACAAAGCCTCTAGTAATGTGTAAATTAATGCAAGACAGACCACAAGGATGTTTTGTGTAACTTAATGCATATTTTTCAGATACTGAGCTGGATCTGACCATAAAGACTGTGAACTTTGCTCTTCATGTAACAGAAATGTGGGGGTACATAGTTCACATTGATTCTCCATTGTCAGTTAGTGTGTTGGTAGGTAAGAATTAAACGATGATGCCTGAATTGATGAATCCTCTGGGCACTGAGGGTCTGCTGTGTATAAATTTGTAAGAGGACCCCCAGGAGGAAGTGTGGGATTAGCAAAGCCAGGTGGATCTTAAGCAAAGATAGACTTCTTTTTGATGCACAGAGCCTCTGCTTGTGTTAGCAAAAATTCTTCTCTGTTCCAAACTGAGACCACAAAATCTTTAGTGAGGAAAAAAAACCCACAATCAGACTTTAATACCAAGAGCCTGGGAATGATTGTAGTTACTTAGAGAGATAGGATTGCTTGATGAAAATTGAGATGTAATGCATGATTAAATGTTCATTTGGTTGTTACACTCATGGTTCAGTCCTGTCATTACAACATTTCAGCCACTGCAGGTGTCTTACTGCTGCCTGGAAGATGACAGAATGAAAGGTGAAGCAAAAGCCTATAGTGTGTAGAATGCCTTTCTTTTTGTCAGTTAGTTCTCTAAATCAAAAAAGCTATTTTAGAAACTATAGTTGACTAACAGCAATCAAAAATTAGGCTCTGAAAAAGTTAAAACTCATTGTTATTTGATATCTTCAGTACACAAATGCCTGGACCCTTTTATTTACTAATGATGTTTTAGCTTCCGTTCTCATCTCTCAAAATAACCCTGAAGAACATTCCAGATGCCGTATGAATTGAGCTGGTAAGTTACGTGTCTGTACCTGTGGAGAAGTTTGCTGGCTTTCCTGAAGGGATCTCAGGAAGGATTCCTTCCACTTCATTTATGCCATCTGGTGTTACAGCCTCTGCACACACGCACACGGATTCTAAAGCTGTGTCCTAGTGTCAAGTGAACTGGAGCCTGGATATGCTTTTAAATTTACAAAAATCTTGCAAAATTACTGTTTCCCTTAGGGTGACTCCCAGCCTGTGGCAGTGCTGTGGGTCGTGGCCTGCAGGGCAGAGCTGCTCTTCATCTCCTGACTGATGCAGCTGCCAGATGATGTCTGGCAGAATAGTAAACAGGTGGAAAGGGATTACTAGAGCACAAATATCAATCACATCCTGGGTTCTTGTGCTGGGTACCATGCTCTTATACTTGCTGGAATAATACCTGGTATAAGCAAGCTATACTCCACTACTTAAATCAAGCTTAATTTTAGTCCAGTGGTTTTTGAATTGAAATTGCTCAGGCAGAACTTGTTTCTGAAATATTTATAATGGCATCTTAGAGTTTTGCACACAAATTTCAGCTGTATCCGGACTGAAGAAATTTGGGCCTTCCAGTAGGTGGCTCTTCAGTGCCCCTTTGCAACCTACGCTAGGGGAAAAATAAAAAAAAAAGAAAAGAAGAAATAACTTACAAGTAGAGAAGTGGGACAGAAGATTATAGGTCTCTCTAGTTTCTTTTCAATATTTATTGTTATATTTTTTGAATATTTTTCCTTTTCTAGGTTTCCTGGACTTAGGCTCCGTCCCTCTCAATCTCTTCTAGTTCATCACGAACCCAGTCAGCACTATCAGAAGGCGTGGCTCATATTTACCTCACAGTTTAGAATTGATTCTCCTTGCAAACATTTAAAAAGGAAAAAAAACCAAACAAAGCAAAATGGTATTTCACTTTGTCCTGTGTTTCTGTATTTTAAATTGAAGTGTTTAGGAAATTGGGTCTTAATGAGCTTCTAGTGGAGGTGAGATAGCGAACTGTTTGTGTAACTACCCATTATATTTGCCTGAAAATACCTTTTTGGGTGTCACCTGACTCAGTGCTTTGTCAGGTACCTGCTGCTTTGTGAGACTTGACATGCAATTTTTGTGAGACTCAGTAATAGCCATGACAAGAGAGGCAGAGCAGGATGAAAATCAGTTGTGTTCTCGTAAGTGGAGCTCAGTGCCTGCTTTTTTTGCTTGTGATTTGGGTTGGGAGAAGAATTGAACAGTTCTGGTGTTTTGTTCATTGATGCCTGGTGAAGAGCAGCACAGCACTGCATCTCCTGGCTGAAGGAGGGCAGCCCTTGGGAGCTGGAGAGAGGTAAGGCACTGGTACACCTTTTCCTTGCTAGCCTTAATGCATCTGGCAATGGTCAAAGTTTTGCTTTTCTAGCTTGTTTTTTCTGATGCTTTGCCAGTATTACAGATGGGACATATTAGCATGTCCTTAACAACAACCACCCCCAAAAGCCCCCAGCACCCACGACATACAAGCTTATGAGAAGATGGAATTTTTTCACTGAAGCTGTTACTGTGGACGTGGTGGGGAGCTGGGACGGGGCCCCTGAGGGGGCCTGTGTGGAGCCATTGAGCCTCCTGAGTTGAGGTGACAGTGCTGGATTGTCACGTCTCAGGGCTGATAGAGCAGTGTTAGGTCAGGGTGTTCATGAAGTGTTGCAGCTGTTTGCAGAGTGGCTGTCACTTTGAAAGCAGCACAGTCATACTTATCTTGTGCTTGACCTGTGCCTGCAGCCTCTCCTGCTTTGGTCACAAGGTGTCAGGCCCCGTACACCTGTGTCCTTTCCAGTTTCTCTCAAGAGCCTGGTGACAGGGAGGTTTCTGGTCTTGCCAAAACCCAACAAAAAGTGTAGTTTTTCCTGCGGCTTTTCAGCTTATATATGTTTTGCCACAGAGGTCTGTGTTTGTCTCTTGGTACTTCTACTTTATGTGTGACCCTTTCTCCTTTGGGCTAGGATCTTTTCCTCTTTTCATGATGACTCCTCAGAACTTGGTCTTCCAACCTCCTACCCGCCGTATGTTTATAATAAATAAAATATTTTTGTTCCATTTGTTCACTTCGGTGGGTTTTGTCCACGAATAGAACCTCCTGACATCCCTCAGAGTCTTGGGTAATATCTGTGATGGGGCAGTAGTAGGTGACATTTGAGGTGTTGCTGTTTGAGGTGATGCTGCTTCATTGACTCTTAATACCTTCCTGTTCTGTTGAGATCTTCCCATCTCTGTAGTGCTGCCTTCCTAGCACTGCTGAGTACCAGCTTGGAAGAGTTTCCAGCTTCTAGAGCAGTACCAGCGGTAGCAGAAAGGATGAGATCAAGCCTTTTCTGGCTTTGAGGATTTGCTCTATTGCCTGAGTCCTTTCTAATAGAAATGTCGCTTCTTGTGACCCAAGAGTTTTGGGTCCAGAGGTCAGCTTGGTTTGAGTGAGTTTTAGAGGTTTAGATCTGCACACTGACAGGAGGATCCCATCAGCCATCACTGCTTCTTGGAACAGTTGGTCACATCCATTTGAGGCAAGTGATTTTCTTCTGGGTTCTTTGATCTCTGGTCTCTGGCCTATGCTGGATCATGAGCCTGGCTTAGCTTATGTCTCTTGATCTCTTTAGGGTTCAGGAAATGAAGATTTCTTTGGCTTCATTCCTATTTTAGGGAAATAGGATGTTGTGATCACTGCTCTTGAATCTTAAAATCTGTAGATTCTCTGAAATTGGTGGGGTTTTGTATTCATGGCTTTTGGCCATTAGTCTTAGAAGATGCTCTCAGGGAGAGCACTGCCTCCTGCAATGGCACCTTCTTGGTGACATCTTGACAGGTATCATCACTTATACTTGCGTAGGCAACACAAAATCTTGCAGGCTGCCTGTTTGTCATTCATGGGAGTACATCAGTCATTTAGGAATTTACATCCTTGCCTGTTCCTAGTGGATTTGTCTTAAAAAAAGTGTGAGTAAATGCCAGTTAATGTCACTGCTCCACAACATTATGAAATGCCTAAGTGACTGTTGTGTTTTATTTCATCTGCAGAATGTTCAGGTTGATCCATCTTTGAACAGTTTCTCTCTCCTTAATGGGCAGTTTGGAAAAATTAATGATCTGTTCCAGAGTAGCTGGGATTTCTTTTTATTCTGCATTCTCAAGAGAAGCATCCAACACATGGCAAGAGGAACAGAGTTAAAAAGAAGAAAGATTTGCTGCTAGAGTCAAGAAACTTGGATATTTATTACTTAGCACGGACCAACCCTCCAAACTGGTATTCAAAGACTGAGGTGTAGAAACAGCTGAAATCAGCTCTGGCAGTACATCACATTTCTTTTAGTGAACTGAAGCAGCAGCTCAGGTGAGCATCACCTGCGTTCTGGTTTCCAGATTCAGTCCTGTGTTTTTATAGATAATTATACAGATGCAAAGATTCGTAGCTTATTTTGAAAAAAACTATGAGGATCTTTCCAAGTCTACCTCAGTAATTCAGGATATTTGGTGACATGTGAAATAGGTGACTTTGTTTCACTTACCTTTGGCTTTACAGAGGCAGAAGGACAGTTTAACACCTGCTCAGATTCACTGCAGGACTATATTAATATTTACATGTTAATATTACTAATATTACTAGCAATCTCAAATTATTCACCACATTAATGAAGAGCCTTTTCTGAGATTGTGAATTCTATTTTGTTCACTTTTACTGCTTTTGTATCTGCTGAATGCCAGCTCCCCCTTTTCCATGGGGTAGGATTGGAGGGCCTGTACTCTGTTGTAATAACTTTCTCCTGTTTGAAATGCCATTATTTCTGGTCTGTTTTTAGATGATGAAGGATAGACACTGCGATGGGCACTAAAGCACGGACTTGCAGTGTGCACTCTGATGGCAGGTACTCCTGTCTGCTCCTGGTGGTCTGACATATCTGGGGAAGGCTTAGGCGCTTGCGTGTCTTAACTGTGGTTTTCTCCATTTATTAATTTCAGTGTTGATTGAAATGTTTGTCTTTATTTATAGCATATCCAAGAGCTGTGTTGCAACAGAGAAGGTAAGTTTACAGGTGGGGGCCAGGGGAGGAATGAGTTGACAGCCAAGCTCTGGATAGTTAATCTGTTCTGGGGGTTTTTATGATATAATCCTTGAAGTTTTATGGACAGCTGTCAAATTGATCAGGCAGCTGCTGAAACCACTACAAAAACAATTTGAGAATTAGATTTTTAACTGTTCCTGAAGTATTTATTTATCCTTCAAGATGAAGACAGTTGCAAAGTCACCAATCTGTTCAGTGAGATATTTTTCCTGTTCATTTTCCTGATTGAGAATTACTGTTAGTGTACCACTTGTTACTAGAAACTATTGAGCTGGTCATGCTCATTTTTCTCTGTGGTGAGCTTGTGCTCTCCTGCTGTGAGCTCATGCTCTCCTCTCTGTGATGGGGGAGTGCTGGTTGCTGTTAGCTGTGCTCTAAAGACAAGAATTCCTGGTTAGGTCAAGTTTAGGTCGTGTTCGTTCTGAAGCCTAATAAAAGCATTAGCTATTATATATCTTGGTTCTCTGGTTTGGGTTATAAAGGACTTGCCTGCGAATGCACGTGGGTTACCTTGTTTTGACGGGTCATTAAGTCTGGGTTTCTTCCTTAGGTAACCAAGCAAACAGTCTCAGATATGCTTTGCTAGGCAGAACCATGTGTAGACAGCAAGGTTTTATTATCCCTGGGGAAAAATGTACTACAAGGGCATGAAACCTAAATTACCTTGAATGAAATATCTTAATGCCCCAACTTGGAGAATGATGTAGACAATCCTGGATATGAATTTTGTTTTAACCATCATTAAAGTTCTGTGTACAATCTGTACTTCTGCAGGAATATGAAACATCCCAGGGATTGGCTGGCTGCCTGAAGAACCCTGGCACCTGCCTGTTGTGGCAAGGGACCTGAGCAGTGACGTGCCCACAGTAGCAGTTCAGGTGGGTGTGTTACCTGTATTTGAAGCCTTTTCTAGTTCTCTGCATTGTACCAGAAACTGCACGTGCCTTGTACAATCTGTTTGGTCCTCTTGTAATGTCCAGTTTTCCTAATAAACATCTTTAGAAGTCTTTGCTTTGTGGCTGATTTCCAAGGGTATGAGTGTTCTCATGTTTTAGTTACATCCTTGCGATGTGTTCTTTGGATCATGTAGGAAGGAGGAGAAGAGAAACTTGTGATTGCTTCCTTTGACTAGAAACTTTATTTGAAGCTGCCAGATCCATACAAGACCTTTGCTTGTAGCTTCTCTGAGTATTTTCTTGGAATGTCCTGATGCTTCAGATCAGACAGAAAACCACTGTAAGCAAAATGGAAGAAGCTTCTCATGAAGAAAAATTAATTCCGAATGTTTGTTTGGGAAATGATGGTGAAACAAATGGGAAGTTTTGATCTTGGGTCCTGTCCCAATTCAGCCTTATGAAGTTCAGCTACCTTGCACTTACATGAATACCAAGCATTTGGCTACATCCTGGTTGGTTAGTTTTTGTTTCAAAGGAGGACTGAGAAAAGAGCAGAATGCACCCAATGGTCTTTAATGTGCAGCACTTCCCTGTGTTTGCAATATTCCTCCCTTCAGTTGTTTCCAGGGAGGAGGGAAGGTGGCCTGTGTGCCTGCACAGATCTTGTTTTCAGGAGGTGAAAATCTGTGCGTGTGTGCATGTGTGTATTTACTTCAAAATCCCTTTCTTCTGTAGCAGTGTTCTGGCATGTCCTGGAGTTCAACTGGACACTGTTTTTTAGTTCAGCTGGGGAGACATTACCAGAATCCCCCCAAAAGACACTCTTTTTTCCCATGCTTAATCCTTTTTACAATGTGGCGTTTACATGTGTACTAGTCTTGCTGAACAGCAGGAATGGACAGTTCCTAACAATAGCTACTACAGAAGTGTAAGTTCAGAAGTTGGCATGAGATTATTTTGGAGACTTGGCCAAGAAAACAGGATTAGAGTTTAACAAACATACTTGGCAATTTAAACAAAATCCAAAAGATTTTAGGTTTAACTCAGCTCTAACCCTCCTCAAACAAACAAAACCTTCTTGAACACCTCGATCTGACACCTTGCGGTGTCAATGCTGTGTGTGCAGTCCCTGAGGGCAGCTTCCAGCTCCTCACTGGTGTGACCTGCTGGCAGGCAGCTTGTTCCCTGGGTACAGGATGGTGTGATGTTGCATTCAATCAAAATTCAGAATGTCTCCTGTTATGGCAAAAGTTTTAAGTTTGGGTTTACCATCCTGTGAGTAACCAAGCAGAGTGCTTTCATGGGGAAAGGGGAGATGCACTTCAACTAGGACTGGCCTTGAGAGAATCTTCAGCTACAGATGAGGAGCCATCCCCTGCCCTACAAATCCACCAGACCTTGAATAAACTTGTTTTATGTTTATGCTCAACTGTATGAATTCTGACTTTTTGCAAAGGGGCCTGTGAATTGGAAATTAATCTTGTGTGTAAGTTGTATCCACCTCTGATGTCCCCAGCACAAGGAGAACGTGATGCTGTTGGAGGGAGTCCATAGGAGGCCACAGAAATGCCCTGAGGGCTGGAGCCCCTCTGCTCTGGAGACAGGCTGGGAGAGCTGGGGGTGTTCACCTGGAGAAGAGAAGGCTCCAGGGAGACCTGAGGGCCCCTTCCAGTGCCTAAAGGAGCTCCAGGAGAGCTGGAGAGGGACTGGGGACAAGGGCCTGGAGTGACAAGACAAGGGGGAATGGTTTCCCACTGCCAGAGGGCAGGGTTAGATGGGATATTGGGAAGAAGTTCTTCCCTATGAGGGTGGGGAGGCCCTGGCACAGGTTGCCCAGAGAAGCTGTGGCTGCCCCTGGATCCCTGGAAGTGTCCAAGGCCAGGTTGGACGGGGCTTGGAGCAACCTGGGCTGGTGGAAGGTGTCCCTGCCCATGGCAGGGGGTGGAACTGGATAATCTTTAAGGTCCCTTCCAACCCAAACCATTCTGTGATTCTGTGATGTGGTGCAGGGCCTCCAGGGCTCTCATGGATGAGGAAGGCTTTTGGAGCGTTGGAGCGTGTTGTGCATTTTTAAAGTAAATGCATAAAGCAGCAAAGTCGGGCATGTGGCAGCCTGGGGCACACACTGTGATGCAGGGTGAGAACTGGGAGCACATCTGCTTTCCAGGGTATTGCCCTGCCCTAGCACACAGCCTACACCCCTCCCACAGGGCTTCCCCTTACCTGGAAAAGAGGTGCTGGAGCTGGGTGTCGCTGGGCACTGCTCAGGTGTGGTGCAGGGCTGGATGCTTTCTCTGCCCAGCAGGGCACTGCCTTGATAAGATGCCTTGCTGGGACTGAGGAAAGATTGTAGGGAGGGAGCTTTGAACTGTGAAAAAAGAGATTAATTAATTAATTAATACACATTACAAGACTTTTTCAAAGTAGGAGTTCAAAGTGTTCCCCCTGGAGCAGCCAGCCATCCAGGAACTGTTGGGCTCTGCCTCCAGAGCAGTGCCACAGTGCTGGACCCAGCTGCAGGACACAGGCTGGCTCCATCCTACTGCCTTTGGGCTGATGTGGAGGGATGGGGACTGCAGGTGAAACGTTGGGAGTTGCCTCTGCAGAGCCCCTCACACATGGCCCCGGGGACTACAGACATTCACTGTTGCGCTTCCGTGCAGCTGCAGCAAAGAGCCAAGAGTGGGGGCAGGAGATTTCCAGGTGCCTGTCTGTCCTCAGGTGGCAGTTCAGGTGGTTCAGTCAAGGCAGAACCACCACCTGTGGTTGACTTATGTTTTGTGCTTTTGTAAACTGCAGCCACGTGGGGTTGGCCCTGCGTGATGCCTCCTGAGAGACAGGGAACAGTGGAGAGAGAGATCGGTGTAGGACCTGTGTTGTGGTGGTTTCTTTGGCATCTTGGTACAGGTGCTGCTGGGCAGTGGGCCTCAAGGGAATAAAAGAGGTTAGGGTTATTTGAGAAATAACCTAGTCTTTCCTTATCCCTCATAAAGCAGCGAAACTGGATATAAGCCATTTCTTTTTTTCCGCTGCACTGAGTTGAATTTTAGTGTTGTGGAGGTGCACGTACCTGTCCTTCTGTGGGCCTGCTTGAGGTGTATCATCCTTCCTGTAATTCCTAAATAGCTTCATGTTGGGGGTCAAGCTTCAGGCTTTAGAGCTGTCCTGTGCAGGGCCAAGAGCTAGACTCGATGATCCTTGTGGGTCCCTTCCAACTGAGGATATTCTATGTTTCTAAGTTTACTCCACAACAGACAGTTCCATTGTTCTTTATTGCACCCCAAATACAAAGTTTGTTGTTGGAGTAACCTCCACAAATAACTGGAAACTGATCATTGGTAAATCTGGCAGCAAAATAACTGTAGGTGCAGAGAGGTGGCTGGGGGTATGTGCATGATTGTCTGCCAGTCCTGGTTAGAAATCAGAGCACACTTGGTCCTGAACTTCAGTGAACTCCCATCATCTCTTCTAAGAAACCACCCACATCCACGTGACAACTCCTCTACCTGAGTATTGTCTGCCGTGATGATCTGTCTTATTATCTGTCTGCCACAGCTGCTGTCATTGCCTCCCACGTCTGAGTTCTGCCACCCAGCTCCCTCCTACATCAAAGCTTCCAGAGCCTTCAAGGGAGAAGGTCTTCACACTGAAATTCTGTGAAATCTGGTACTTTCTGTGCCCTGGCTGCCTCAGCTGGGACCCTGTGGCTCTGCCTGCCTTTTGCATTGGTAACCTCCAGTCTGGGGTTCCTTGGCTCTTTGCACCCCAGTGCAAACTGGAGCTGTCTCCTGCAGGGCAGCGAGTGTCTCCCATCAGATTAGAGATCCTAAGGCCCCTGAAATGCATTAAAATTTTTGAGGATTCATGGTTTACATATGCAATTGCCCTCATCTTCCTGAGCAACGTGGGAATGATTTCATGCATCCTGTGTGCCTGTGCCTGGTGCTGCAGCAGGTGGGATGCTGGGGGGCTGCTCCCCAGGGCCTCATCCAGGGCTCTGGCTGGGCTCCCTTGAGAACAGCACTGGTGAGACCCACTCCAGCCTCAGAGTAAACCTGTGCTGGGGCCAGTGCTCTGGTTTTCCTCTTTATTAGCAAAAATAAGTGTTTTCTTGGTGCGTGGAAAGTATGGCCCCTGGCTGCAGCAGACAGAGTGGCTGCTGTGGGATCTGTCTAGACAGAGATAAATATATTCATATTTAGATCTGATATGCACGTGCTAAACCCAGAACAACTCCTGTTCCAGGCAAAGCCCAAGTGGTGGCTGTGCCTGGAGAACTGGCTAAGCCAGGCCCTGTAGGCAAGGACCCCCTCTCCAAATGCTCTTCCCTTTCAAATGTGATGTAGTTTTCTTTTACTCAATGGGCTGTATGGTCTAGGTGTCCTAGAATTTGTAGAAGTACGGGACGTACTGCGTTCCCTCAGGATAAACAAGACCCAGCTGTCACCTCCTAAGCAGGGGTATGCCTACAGTTGCTGGTCCAAATGCAGCCTGTGAATACCCTGCTAGACCTCTTCCCCAATGACCAACCTCCCTCAGAGGTCAGGCTGGGGGCAGCTGTTCCAAAATGCAGGCGTTCGGAGGAGTCTCTTCCCTTTTTCCTCTTCTCCCTTCCTTTTGGATAACCCAAAGGGAGGTGTATCCCTATGCACAGATGTGGCTGCGTGAGAGCTCACAGCTGCAGGAATGCCTTTGGACTGTGGATGCCTCCTGAGCAGCAGCATCCTGGCAGGAGGGAATTGCTGGCTATAACACGTGCAGTGAGGATGCTGTTTCCAGGGATATGTGTGCAATGGAGATGCTGTGACCTGAACTCACAACTCCAGTGCATGGCTGGAGGCGGGACATGACTTCGTGTCCTTCAGCTGGGCTGAGAGCTGCTGAAGAGAACTAAGTGGGGAGGTTTTTCACATGAGATCTGACTGTTTGGCACATTTGGAAACCTCTGAATAGAAGAGGTTAATGCAGGATCTCTGTGTTCACTCGGAGGTGCTGTTTCATTGAAATGTGACCTTGGCATCTCCCTGGCATATGAGTGCAAGACCTCTGCTCCCACTCCCCTGGCTGTCAAGGGCAGAGGAGCTCATCACCTGTGCTGCCCTAGTCCTTTTGGTTACAGGTTTGGAGGAAGCCACACTCCTACTTTGGGAGGTTTGTGTGCAATGGCAACGTGTCCTAGTGGTGCTCAGTCGGCAGCAGCTGGGGTTGGTGCTGCTTGCCCAGGCACTTCCCACCAGACACTTCTGTGAGGAGGGAAGGAATAGAGCAGGCTGGACTTGCAGCCCATGCTCGTTATCCCTGTAAGAACTGTGCAGGACTGTTGCAGCCATTGCACGTTGTAGATGTTGCCCAAATATAACAAACATCATTCATCCAAGACAGTGGGGCTACAGAAATACACCCATCCTGGCTGGTTAAAAATCTTCAGCGATTGTGAGGTGAATGACTTTGCAAACTCCCTAGGGCAGACATGCAGAAAAGTGGCCTGCAGGGTGAGGCATCCTGGCACCACGGATGGTGGCTGCTGTGAGGAGCTGCAGAAAGTGACCCAGGACTGCCCTTGCACTACTAGACCGTTGACTAGAGGCTGTCCTGGGGAAGACATGAGCCCTGTCTTGTTTCTTCCCTGGAGGCAGGGGACAGGACACAACAAGAGCCATCCTGCTCTTGGTGGCTTTCAGGGTTCTTGACACTTCCTGCAAAAGCCCCTGGGTCCTCCCGGCTTGTGGCAGTCATTATCCCACCTGTTCCTCTGCTCCAGAGTTGTGGAGTTCAGCACAGCAAGGGTCACCTGGCTGCAGCTTTTTGCTCTCAGTTACAGGTTTCTGAAGTGTCATGGTAAATACAGACCGGGGTGAGGCAGAACACAGCCTGGGTGCAGTCAGCTGGTCTGTGCCAGCTGCAGGCAGCACCAGCCGGTCAGTGCTTATCACAGCCAAGGTTTTGCTTTTAAGTATAATTTTTCCTTTGTTTGTTTGTTTGTTTGTTTTAATTGTACAGAGAAGACATAAAATAAAACACAGGTATTTTCTCATGTTCATATTTTGTCTCTTCTCCTGGCTCTGTCCAAGGTGATTTGGGGTGAAGTGAAATCAGAACATGAGTTTGGGGGAGTTCCTGATGCAGGGTAGGCTCTTAAAATATTTTCTGTGTAGTCCTGACGTATTCTGATCAAATGCTGTGGTGTAGCATCCTGGGGAGGGTGGTACAGAGGAGACTGCATATCAGAGAGGAGGAATTTGATGATTTTGAGGACTACAGAAATAGAAGTGGGACAAATGCAAGTGTGTTGAGTGAGAGGAAAGGACGGTCCCTTCATGGGGAGATTTTACACCATTCTGAGTCTGGGATGTGACACGTTCCAAAGAGGCACTTCTGAAAACTATTATAAAATGCATTTGCCCATGAGGCTCCTGCTAGAGCCATCTTTGTACATGCCTATCTGCCTGATCTAATGTTTACATAGACTCTTGTGAGCCTTTTGAGGAGCTCACACGAAGGTTTGGGTGGTCGATGTTAAATCAGCAGCAGCAGCGGGAAGGCTCTGCCTGAGCAGTATCTGCAGTGGGACCAAACTGGGACCATGGCCTGAGTTGCACAGGAAGGCTGAGGAAGCCAGTCCCATGGAGCCATCCCCTACCATGTGCTACTCCTGAGATGACAGCTGGCAAGCTACGGAAAACATCTGGGAATTGATGTGCAAAGCAAGAATCGGCAGGATCAGCTGCAGATGAAACATGAAGAAACCATTGCCGGTTCTGTAGCTGCTGTGGGCCTCGAGGAGCAAGTGCCAGGTGCATTTAGGCAAAGGAGACCTTTGCTGTCACTGTCTTGGACTACTCAGGCGTTCCCATCACCTCTGCTAGTCCCATCCAGGCCAGCTCATCGCCTGTTCTCAATCATTGTTCTGACCGTGGGCTTCAGGACTCTGGACTGGCTTTCTGCTTTGAGCAGGAGTCTGTCTCTTGCCAGGATAAGGACATGGTGTAGAGATCTCTTTCCACGGGCTATCTCCCAGTGGGTCAGGTGTGGTTGAGTCTGGAGTGCTCTGCTGCCTGGCAATTCCAACAAGGATCAGGGAAATCCTGGCTCTAGTACATTCAGGGATGTGATGGGAGGACAATGACCAAGCTGCCACTGTGGACACCTTTCAGCAGTTCCTGGACTGGGCTGAGAGGTGTCCCCAGGTGAGGCATCAAATAGCACAGGGTTCTGCTGCATCCAGCGGAAGAGGCTTCTGTATGGGAGAGGAGACAACCTCACTTGGAAGCTGCACTTGGATCCAGGTTGACATACAAGGAGAATCAGAACACAAGGAAGGGCCAGGATGGGGTGTGCAAATATCACACACGCAGCCCTCCAGAGCCCTCTAACACGTGCTGCTGCTGGGCCACCAGCACACACATGGCCATGGGGCTGACTCGGCGGCCCATGCCCCTCCACATGGCACTTGTGTCCATTCCTGCTTTGGGCAGAGCCGAGTGTGAGGGATCAGAACACTGAGGACAAGCTTACGTGGCTGTAGTTCAAAGTCAGCTGCTGGGATTTAAAAGGAGTATTTGATTTAGGAGCAGGTGCCTCCGTGATGGCCAGTAGAATGCTGGGAGGCTCTTGGGTAGCAGAATCCCAAGTTACAGGAGCTGTGATGCTTCACATTTAAGGCCCAATAGCCTCCAAAGTGCCTCATTCTTCCTCACAGATGCCAGAAGAAAAGGGCTGAAAGCCTAGTTTTAAATGAGGACATTAAAAAGCACATTGCATCAGCCACCTGGTGCGAGGAAGTCACTCTGATGCTGGGATGCACAGTATGTAACACACCTCCAGTGTCAATGTCATGTGGTGCCATGTACTAAGGAAACAGTAAAATAAGTGGCTCAACAAATAACACAAGGCCCTTCTGGAATGAAGTTACAGGCCTAAAAGCTAACGGAACAGTGGGAGCTGGCTCAGGACACAGAGGGATGTTGGAAAGGCTGAAAGCAGGAAAGGAGGTCGCAGATTTCTCAGCAGGGACTGGATGTGATGCTGAAACTGACTTTATGAACACCACACACAACGAGCAGAGAATAGGTAATGCACGAGAGAAGTGACTTTTGACATGGCCTGGTTGAGCACAGCATTTGATTCACCTGTATTTAATATGATATTGTGCAGGGACACTAAATTGACAAAATAATCTGCAGTAGTGTTTGATGACAAGTAAAAATAAAAAGTCCTGTTAAAGATGTAATAAAAGAACAAACCAAAGGGTACAATACCTGCAGAAGGTTGTGAAGCCTGTTTGAAGATAAAATAGTGGAGTCTTATACCTTCTTGGCTACTCAGCAAGGCGGAGAGAGCTATTGGAAGTGAGAAGCCATCAGTGTAAAAAAAGTGATCATGATTTTGCCCAGACTGCAGAGGCTCTAAATTGGAGTCAAATGCTAGAAACTATTGGAAAAGTGCTTAAAAAGAATACAAGACGTGTTTGCAATGCTCTTTAAATCCCTAGCCTGTCTGTATAGTGATGCAGCCTACAGCATCCCAGAAGAAGGTAAACTGACAGGGAGGAGTTCAGAGAGGAGCAGCAAGATAACAGAAATTATGGAATAACTTGTGTCAGAGAAGTGACTGAACAGAACAGGACAGCTCAAATTGCACATAAGATACCTGAGAAATGTGTTCAGGATTATCCCATGTAGATTGGAGGGCTCAAATATCCTATTTACCTCTTTCAGAATAAGAGCTGGGGATGTCAGAAGAAACTGGTGGATGTTAACCAAAACACAACTAGTCCCTTCTCCCCTTGGCACACAGTGAAGCACGTAGACATGGTTGGTTGTGGTAGTCCAAAGGGTGAGGGCTCACATGTTCTCGGAAACTCGTCTGAGAAGAGAACCCTGTTACAGCTCATGAGCCCCTGAGCCCCAGATGGGTTGCAGAGGGATGGGTTGTCTGGGAAAGCATCACTAAGTGCTGCCTGCATGATACAGGCCACCTGAGCTGCTTCACAGAGGTAGAGGATGCTGTGACCCACATCATCCCATGAGAACATTGTGCCTCGAAAAAGCTGACTGTGGCCAGTGGTAGTGGAAGAAGGGGCCTGTGCAGCCATGAGCCGGGTGAGAGACCTGGAGCTCCTCCAGCTGCCTCCTCTTCCAGCTGATGGAGGAGGTCAAGACGGCATCTGAGAGGGAGGTCTCCCAAGTAGCCTGTGTGCTGGGGGAAGGTTGCCTTGGAGGGAAGTGGATCATGCTCTTCTCTGTGATTAGGGGAACCACAGCCCAGCATGTGGTGGGGCAAGATGACTAAATGTGCAGTAAGGACTGGGAGAAGAAAAACTTCTTCCCCAGGGTGTGCAACCCCAGGCCAGATCACCAGAGGGGTGAGGCATCTCCAATCCTCATCAAGAGCTGGATTAGACAAAGCCATGGCCAACCTGAACTAGTTTGGGGGATAGTCCTACTCCACATGGGAGGGTGGACTGGAGACTTCCAAGGGTTCCCGCTACAGCACTGCTTTAATTCTGTGACCTGTCCCTTTGGGTGAGACATTGGCTCAGAGGGCTCCTCAGGCAGCTGAGACACCACTTGGTGTAAGTGTATGAGGGTGTTTTCAGGCTGTGCCTTGCTAGGTGCCTGGTTAGAACCAGCCTTGAACATATCCTGCAGTACCCGACTCACTTCAGGAAGTGCTACCTGAGGTGTATTATTGCCAGGCTGCAGAGATGGTGCCTTGTGTTTGAACCTACTTCTTACCCAGAGGACACCCCAATTCTCATATCTCAGTCCCTCAAATAGCATCTTTAGCTGGATGTTTTCCACAATGTTCCTCTGTCCCAGATGTCTCCAGAACCATAGGAGGTTGGTTCAAAGATGACAACTTGGATAAAGGAAAGTGTATTGTAACCACACCATGTTAAATAATACAGCGTATGGACAGCATGGAAGTTAATTTTTAAAATGTTTGTGTGCACTAGTTCCTGATTGCTTTCTCATCTGTGGCATATCCTCCGACCCTCTTCCTCTCCGTGTTACTCAGATGCTATTGTTTCATGAGAATTTCTTCGAGTTACTGGTACTTTAATGTCTTTTTTCCCTGTATATAATCACTGTTGATTTCTTTCTGCATTAAAAATAAGATTATTGTGTAATTTTTCAACATAATGTCTTGGGTTCTTATGAGAGAACAGTCATTGAGTTAAATTATTGATGAAAGTAACATTACTCCTAGAAATAGAAAGTGCCGTGGCATAGCCAGTATGTCTGACTTGCTTAGGATCGATACAGGCTTTTGTCCTACACTCAGTGTTCAGTGTTGACCTGGAGCCCAGGACCTGTCACTTGCAGGGTGTCAGGTGGACACTGCCATTCTCACAGAGCAGCAGGTCTGCTCCCATCACATCTCCATCCTTGAAGGTTTGTGTTACCGCCTCAGGGTCTTGCAAGCTTCTGGAGGAGGCACTGAGATGAAAAGGGGCAGGGTCCAAGAGCTCCACCTTAGGAATGAGCAACCAGGTGGTTTGGTCAGTTCAGCCATCCCAGTCCCTACACTAGCAGGGTCGGTTGATGCAGCTGTTACAGCCCTTGGCCAGGCTCTTGGTGGGAAAGCTGTGTTCCAAGGGTGGATACTCACTGCCAGAGCAGAAGGGTGCATGGAAAAGGGCAGCCTGGAAGGATTCATGCCTCGTCCACTCCCATTAATAACTAGTGCCATTGTGGAAAATGGAATATGGAGCAGGCAGAAATTTGAAAAAGACATTATGACACATTGTAAAGACAAGGTTAAAGTTCCAGCTCAAGTGTGCAAACTGGAGATCTATCTGAAAGCAATAGAATGCTCTTTGGTAGACATGCTGCCTGTTATCTTCCCATTCCTTCTATAAATACATTAATAACAAAAGGAGAGGCAAAGAAAACCTCCATTCTTTGAGGGACTTGGAGGGAAACATAGTTAATAAAGATGAGGAGAAGGCTGAGGTACTTAACACCTACTTTGCCTCAGTTTTTACCAGTAGGACAGGTGGCCCTCAAGGCAACTGGCCTCTGGAGCTGGTAGACAGAGATAGGAAACCAAATAGTCCCCTTGTATTCCAGGAGGAAATAGTTAGTGACTTACTGAGTCATCTGGATCCTCACAAGTCTATGGGACCAGACGGGATCCATCCTAGGGTAATGAGGGAGCTGGCAGAAGAGCTTGCCAAGCCGCTCTCCACCATCTTCCAACAATCCTGGCTCACTGGGGAGGTCCCTTATGACTGGAAGTTGGCAAATATCACCCCAATCCATAAAAAAGGCTGCAAGGCTGACCCGGGTAACTACAGGCCTGTCAGCCTGACCTCGGTGCCTGGCAGAGTTATGGAGCAGATTATCCTGTGTGAAATCACACAGCAGCTACAGGATGGACAAGGGATCAGACCCAGCCAACACGGGTTTAGGAGGGGCAGATCCTGTTTGACCAACCTGATCTCCTTTTACGATCAGGTGACCCACCTGGTGGACGAGGGAAAGGCTGTGGATGTGGTCTATCTGGACTTCAGCAAAGCCTTTGACACTGTCTCCCATAGCATACTCCTGGAAAAGCTGGCAGCCCACGGCTTAGACAGGGGCACTCTCTGCTGGGTCAGGAACTGGCTCGAGGGCCAGGCCCAGAGAGTGCTGGTGAACGGAGCTGCATCCAGTTGGAAGCCGGTCACCAGTGGTGTCCCCCAGGGGTCAGTGCTGGGCCCAGTCCTTTTTAACATCTTTATCGATGATTTAGATGAGGGGATTGAGTCCATCATCAGCAAATTTGCAGATGACACCAAGTTGGGAGGGAGTGTCGACCTGCCGGAAGGCAGGAGGGCTCTGCAGAGGGATCTGGATAGACTGGAGAGATGGGCAAACTCCAATGAAATGAAGTTCAACAAGGCCAAGTGCCGGGTCCTGCACTTTGGCCACAACAACCCCCTGCAGCGCTACAGGCTGGGGACAGAGTGGCTGGAGAGCAGCCAGGCAGAAAGGGACTTGGGGGTACTGATCGACAGGAGGCTGAACATGAGCCAGCAGTGTGCTCAGGTAGCCAAGAAGGCCAATGGCATCCTGGCCTGCATCAGGAACAGTGTGGCCAGCAGGAGCAGGGAAGTGATCCTTCCCCTGTACTCTGCATTGGTGAGGCCACACCTTGAGTATTGTGTTCAGCTCTGGGCCCCTCAGTTCAGGAAGGATATTGAGGTGCTGGAGCGGGTCCAGAAAAGAGCAACGAGGCTGGTGAAGGGACTTGAGCACAAGTCCTATGAGGAGAGGCTGAGGGAGCTGGGGTTGTTTAGTCTGGAGAAGAGAAGGCTTAGAGGCGACCTCATCACTCTCTTCAACTACCTGAAGGGAGGTTATAGCCAGGCGGGGGTTGGTCTCTTCTCCCGGGCAACCAACAATAGGACAAGGGGACATGGGCTCAAGCTCTGCCAGGGGAGGTTTAGGTTAGATGTTAGGAAAAAATTCTTTACAGAGAGGGTTATCAGACATTGGAACGGCCTACCCAGAGAGGTGGTGGATTCACCATCCCTGGAGGTTTTTAAAAAGAGATTGGACGTGGCCCTTAGTGCCATGATATAGTAATTGGAGTTGGATCAGGGGTTGGACTTGATGATCTTGGAGGTCTCTTCCAACCCTACCTATTCTATGATTCTATGATTCTATCACTGGAATAATCAATGCATAAAGACAGCATAGGAAACATCGGTCTGGGGAGCAGCCTGATGGGAAGCATAGATTTGTTGTAGACCTCCAGGTACAGCTAAAACAGCTGGAAATGGCAGGCACAAAATCATCTTCCTTTGCAATCAGGAAGGAATCCAGGAGCACCCAGTAGGCAGCTGAGATGCCCACAAGAACATGGCCCAGGGAGCCCCTCAGCATGCCTGGGAATTCCATGGCTCTGGGATGAGGGCTGTGGCTGGAGGCCTGAGGATGCTTCCTCAGTCCAGTTGGTGAAGGGGAAAGGAGGGGGTGGATAGTTGGATCTAGCACGTCCTCGCTGAGTTAACTAATCCTGGTCACAGCTCCTGGGCTAAAGGACTCCAGTATTCTTCCTCTTAGAAGTCCTTCTCAGTGCACATCTCAATCCCTCAAAATCAGGGTTTGCTGCTGGCAAAGCACCATTTCAAGCACAGTGACACCAATTCCATGAAGTTTGCAAAGCATGCAACACTTCAGTTTGTTTCATTCAAATATAATATCCGGTCCATTTTAACATGCATTTACTGGGTCAGAGGAATAAGGACTTTTCAGGAGAGACAACAGTGCTGTGGGTGAGATGGCTCTCATGGCTGCGTGTGGGCAGTTTGGGAGGGACAGGGGGAGGGTGGGGGTGCTCTGTGCACAGCAGGGGGTGGAGAGCACCCTGTGCTTGGGGACAGGTGATGGGCCAGTAGGAGCTGGTTGGTGAGGCTCAGGGGACGGACCCACACAGATCGAGGAAAGGAAGCAAGTGAAACCAGGGATGCACTGCTGGCTCTGTCACTCAGAGACAAAGAAGAGGTGGCGGAGATCAGCCTTTACAAACAGCAGCAGCAATCATAAGGCCATGGAGTTTAACATCCTGAGAGAAGGGAGCAAGGCAAATACAGAATTACACCTGCAAACACAAGCCCTGTGGGGGATGTTTTGTCACAGCAGGTTCTTTGGATTCATGTGACTAATTAAGCAAGGATTTATTCTTAGAGATGAGGACTCTTGTCTTTCTCATCCTGCCTCTGATTACCTGGGACTGTTTGGCTAGGAAAGCCTTGCCTCTGGTGATGCTCAAGTGTAACAGGGAATAAGAAGGGCCAGAAGATTCCAGGCAGGTATGGGCTCCCAGTACTCGAGGCATCCCTAGAGGGAACCTTGGGCCTTGGAAACAAATGAAACACTCAGCAGTTTGGCTGCTGAAGAAGGTCACTCTGGTTTTCCACTTGAGCGATTTCATGTTGTGAAGTTCAGCTGCCGCAGGTGCTGCCCGGTGTTTGACTGCCCCTGAAACAGGACCAGATGTGATGCTGCCCCTTTGGGCCTGAGTGTAGCATCTGCAGTGAAGAGGTGATGGAGAAGTGATGAGGAGAGCTCATTTAAGCCCCAAATGAGTTAACTCTGTCTCAGTCTGCCCAAAGTAAACATGGCTAAAGAGCACCACTCCCCTTCTAGTGCTCACATCTTTATCCCCTTCACTCCCAAGGCTGTGCTGGGACATTTGAGTCCCACAGACTGCAGTGTTTTTGGTGGGCTTGCCCCAGGGTCTGCCTCACAAACCGTGCTGGTTTTGGAGTCCCCAAGCCAAATCTGAGCCTGGAGAGTTTGGACCACTCGCTCAGTCCCCATGTGCTCCAGTGTGTGGTCTGTGAGTTGGCAATGGGGAAGGTCAGTGGGGGCTGTGTGGCTCAAGGGTTTGTGAAGGAGAGAGGGGACCATGGTGTGGAGAAGACCAGGCATCACATCCTGAACCGCAGTGAGCTTTGGAGTCCAAGGACTTATCTCTTCTTTTGTGTAGAAATTATTGTTCTTCACCCCCCATTTTCCCCCAGAGAAAAACTGTGCCTAAGGCAGCTGTAACCACCATGAGGGCAGAATACATGACTGTGTCTGGTAGACAGTGAGGGGAAAAACCCCTTGGCTTGAAATGCATGGGTGCACCCATGGGAGAGAAAGGGATGCTCTAGAACCCTGCCCTCTACCTCCTGACTCAGCATCCCAAAGAGGCTGAAACAGCCTCTGCCCAGGAGCACCGCTTCTCCTGGCTGTGGTCCATGGCACTGGGCTGGACTGTGGGGGGCTGTACAGTCAGCAACTGAGAACACAGTCTGAGTAGTAAAGACAGAAGATATATAAATGAAAAACCCCAGTAAAAAGAGAGAAAGGGTGACTACCTCTCACAGTCTAGTCCTGGAAGGGGACGTGCTGGTTGGAAGGAATGTGGAGATCCAAACATGTGCAGCAGCAATGGGGCCAGTGGGTGCAGCTCCTAGAGCAGGCTGCAGGCAGCATCACATGTGAATTCAGTGGGGTGAACCACTGAGCCCTTCTTTTGATGACTGGCAAATAAAATTGAAGAGAGGCAACACTGAAAAGAGCAGCACATCAGAAGTATTGAGACAGCTCGTGCCTGAGGGACACCTGGAGGGTCAGATCCTGAGGGCAGAAAGGGCAGGGAACATCCCAGGTGGATGCTGTTCTCCCTGCTTAAATAACCCAGCTCAGCTCAAGGGCAGTGCTGGCAGGTTTGGGTTAAACTCACAGGCAGTTTAAGGTGTATTTAAGTTGCATGTATATATTTTTCCCAAAACAAGCAGGAAAATGTCTGGTCCACACTGACCTCCTGACCAGCCCTACCAGACCCAGAGGGAGGCAGCACCCAGCACCCCCCAGGTACTGCATCAGCCCTGTCATCCTCTCCACACAGCTGGGCTGGCCAGTGGTACCCCTGCATGGCTGTGGGGCTCACGACACTATGAATTTATCCTCATTCTCTTGGTAAAAACTAACTATAGCAATTAATGGTGTTAGACTCACTGCAACCATTCCTAATGGAGGTTCAACTCAAGCTTTCCTGCACACTGGGAAAGATGCCTAAACCATCATCCCATGTGTGGGATGGGACTGCTTCCAGCCACAGACTGGCAGCATGTGCTGAGATGTGAAGGTCTGTTATTGCCTGGTGGTGAGGACGGTGGTGTCTTTACTGGAGCACGAGGAAGAACCTGGTTGATTTGCTAAGTCTAGCTGACCGTCCTGCAAGCAGAGGGTCACTTGGTTCCTGCCACATGCTGACCTTGCTGCACGTTGCAGAAAACACTTTGGCATATTCATGCCTCTGGCACCCAGAAGGTGGCAGGAAACTCCTGACACTGCTGCAACCAGACCCATCCCTCTGCCATGTGCAGCCCTGGCCTCCAGCCATGCAGGAGGTGGCTGTAGCTGCCATGGCCAAGTCCCTGAGGATGGGGCTGCCCCTGTCATTAGCAGGAGACAGACGAAGTCACAGCCCTGTTGCTGCAGTTATGGTCGTGTGAAATGTTACAGCTGAGCTAATTTTATTTAGCTCCACAGGACTGCAGAGAGAGCAGCGGGGAAGGGAGAAGACCTGGGCTACCTGCAGGGAGGTTACAGTAGGTGCTTGCACAGTGGCAAAGGTCAAGGGATGCTCTTGTGGCACACATAGTTCAATTCTAGTAGGCACTTCTGAAGGACTGTTTGGAGACCAAACAAGTGCATGGTCACGGTGGGTGGTTGACTGGAGCTCCATGAGGAGCCAACCTGCCACCTGCACCTCACGGGGCCCTGCCCAGACAGACGAAAGTGATTCAGAGTGTTTCTGAGGTGCAGGGACTGAAGTGTCCGCCTTCGATGTGAAAAACCCCAAAGGATCCTGCCAGGCAAAGGACAGAGTAGGAAGGACAAAGATTAAGAAGTGCAGAATCTGGGCTGGGGGCAGTAGTTGGCTGTGTGACAGGGCACAGCTCCCTGCAGATTTCTGGAGATGAAGGGGGCTGAGCACCAGCACTGGAGGTGTGCAGGAGTAGCTGGACAGAGCTGCCTACACTGGCCCCTGGGATATGGGGCCTGGCCAGGGCTTCACAGAAACTCTGACAGGAACAGTGATGAGGTGAGGGGATAGTGAGGGTCACAGCATTGCAGGAGGATTTCCCCTTCTTGCAAGTTGCCTTGTACTGCCCTTTCTCCACCTGATATCTCAGTTTTGAGATGTCACAAGAACTAATAGTTTTTGTAACAGAACATACCATAGAAAATTATTATGCCTCAATGTAATGAAATCAGCCAAGCAAGGTGAGAAAACAATGCAGAAGGGAGCTGAAGCAACTGAGCAGGCAATGCTGGGTTGACGTATAAGCAGGAGTATTGTCTTAAAGAAGTTCGTAAGGCAGTCACTAAGAACTTTGGGGGCTCCAGACACAGATGACCCCCAAAGACCCTTGGTGAAGCCCCTCAGAGACCTTATAAGGATATGTATATATGCTAATAAGTGTTGGGAAATGTCATAAACGTAACAGGAATGTGAGGAACAAAAATGAATAATCATGTAATGCAGGCATATAAGCTGTGACTGAAATGTCACAGGGTGCACTTTGGTGAACTGATTCCCAGGGCACCAGGCATGCTGAAATCATTCCAGTGCACCTGACAAAGAATGCCTGGCTTCTAAAACTCGCAAATCGAGCCTTAGAGGTTCCTTTTAAGAGCCGATTTCAGGCAACAAACCCAGAGACTGCATTCACCCTGTACCTCACCTCTTGCTGCCTGAGATGAAGTGTGTTTCCCCCCAGTCCTCCAACACCAACAGCCTGTCATGACTTCCCAGCCATGAACTGAGAACAAATGATGTCTCTCTTCTAGCCTGCTCCTGCCATTGCAGCAAACAAATGCCACAGCCAAACTCATCACCCCTTGCCCTCCCGAGCTGCCTGTGCCACAGTGTAGGCTCTCCCTTGGTGGGCTGGGGTGCAGCAGCACCAGTGCTGCCCACGACACTGCTGCATCATCTCTGCCACCACAGGGCATCTTTCAGCCTGTTGAAATATTGAGTTGAACATGCTGAAGCACAGACACTTTATGTCATCCCAGACAATAAAATCCAGGACAGAATACAAACAGTCTGACAAAATGTATTTTTACATCCTTCTGTGCTCTCCCCAGGGTGGGAATCTTTGGGGCTGAACAGGGGGCTCACACCATGGTCAATGTCTCCGCTCTCAGATGTAACCAGTGCAGGGAACATATCTTGGTGGTATTCCTTGATTCTGGTCCTGCAGTTTCTCTTAAATCACACTTGAACGGACCAAGCAAAGTCTCTGGACAGTAACTGCAGTACCCTAAGAAAGGAGTTTAAAAAATGCCCTTCTTGGCCAGTGTTGCAGAGTATCTTTGTGTGTTATGTCCTTTGGTCTCTCTAATTGCTCAGAAAAATCACAGGATGTACAAAATTAGATATAGATTTTTCAACACCAAAGGACAGAAGCAACAATGCAGAGGCAGTAATAACACAATACTTAAGAAAATTTTCCTTATTTGAAAACAAGATTCAATTCATTATATTTAAAACTTGCAGACAAAAAAGATCTGTAGAGGGTGCTTTTGTGATTGATCTGCATGAAATCTCTGACCAGCTCTCCAGTTGACCTTCGCATCTTCCAGGAGAAGCTGCATGCACAGGGCCAGAATTTGTAATGAAAGAGCAAGCAGAAAGAACAAGCAGAAAAAGTATTGATTTTTCTAAGCCTTTCCCATCCTTAGAAACAGAGTAATTCACAATTTAATTATTTGCCTCTGCATTTCATTAATGATTGTGATGTATTAAAAGATAGTAGAAGAAAGGTTTTTATGGCAAGACACAGTTTTATCACTATAACACAGTAGTAGCAGGCACTGAGTTTTCCCCCGACCAGCTAGATGCCATTAGAACCCCACACTTCGTAATGATGCCATGGCCCTACATAATCAGGTTCAGGGCTCCCACACTGAATTGCTGGTGGTTTTAATTTTTATCTGTAAATCTGAAATGGAGAGAAGCGACTTCCCAGCAGGGAAGTGCAGAGGGTTCAACAGCACCTCCACATCCAGCTTCCCTGGGTTGATCTCCAGGCTAGAATTACAGAATCACAGAATATCCTGAGCTGGAGGGGACCCACAAGGATCATAGGGTCCAGCTCCTGGCCCTGCACAGGACATCCCAACAATCTCACCCTGTCCCTCACAGCGTTGTCCAAACATTCCTTGAGCTCTGGCAGCCTTGGGGCTGTGCCCACAGCCCTGGGGAGCCTGGGCAGTGCCCAACCAGCCTCTGGAGGAAGAACCTTTGCCTGAGATCCAACCTGACCCTGCCCTGACACAGCTCCAACCATTCCCTGGGTGCTGTCCCTGCTCCCCCAGAGCAGAGATCGGAGCTGCCCCTCCTCTGCCCCTCATGAGGAAGCTGCAGGCCCTGATGAGGTCTCCTTTTCTCGAGGCTGAACAAACCAAGTGACCTCAGCTATTTCTCATATTGCCCCTCCAGACTCTTTGCCATCTTCATAGCCCTCATTGGTTGGTCCTGTTTGACCTTCTCACACCACTGCTAAGTCTCTGAAAGCCAGCAAAATCAAGGTATAAGCTGAAGAGCTCACCTGAACCAAGACACAGGGAGGGTGGAGTTGTCCTCCCAAGTGCCTCTTCCCTTCTGGCCAAGGACTGGATGCTCACAGAGGAGGAAAAGTGAATGTCTACTGCCTTGAGACATTGGGATTGGGAGATTGGGAGAGAGAGTATTTATACACAAGGGAATGGGAATAGCAGAAATGAGTGCTGGGAGAAGGGAGAGCTCCCTTGAAGCTCAGGGCTTCAGTGGTTTTGCTCTTTTGTTCCATGGGTTCCCCTGTGCCCAGTCTTGGTACTCCACCTTGGGTTGGGCCTCCTCCTGTCCCCATTGCAGGGACATCACCATCCCATCCCCTCAGAATTTCTTGCCAAAGCACACCCTCTCTGCATTTCTCCACAACCTCACAGCCATATACTGTTAAACAAATGAGCTATGATTTGATAAACAACTCTTGCTGCTTTCTACTATCAACTCCTGTGTTAATATGGACTTAAATCTGAGAAGCCATGCCAGTAGTTCAGGAATGTGTCAGAAGCGGTGCAGTCAGCCCTGGGAAAGACAGCTTCCATTTAGAGGTTCTCAATAAGCTGTAGGGTCAGTAGGGATCTTATGAAGTTCAACACTACTCTTGCCCATGGTATGAATAACCCCATGCAACCAGGACAGGTAGGGGACAACTACTTGGGGGTCAGCTCCCTAAAAAGACCTGCTGCATAAAACCGCACAGGAGTCTGAATCACAGCATCCGTGTAGTGAAGAGGGCCAGGCACATACTGAGTATTGGTGAGAAAAGAGCCAGAGGTCTAGGGAAGTGATTAATCCCCTTGACTTGGCACCTCTGAGACACACCTCAGCACTGTGCCCACTTTGAGGCTCCCCAGGGCAAGAGAGATCTGCCAAACTGAAGAATCCAATGGAGGGACAATAAGATGATTGGGAACAAGAACGCACAATGAACAAGAAGCTGAAGCGAAGAGGTATTAGGGATGATCCAACTTCTGTCTTCAACTACCTGAAAGGAGGGTCATAATGAAGATTGGGCCAGACTTATCTCACAGGTGCACAGCACAAGGACAAGAGGCATCTCACACAGATTGCAGTGAGAGGAACTGTGATTGCCCGTCAAAAAAAAATTGTTAGCCAAGAAGACATCAGACACTGGAAGAGGAGCCCAAAGCTGGTAGAGATTTGTATCCTTGGAGATTTCCAAAACCTGACTGGAGAAAACCCTGCTAGATCTGCTCTGGCTCCAAAGTTAGTCCTGCTTGGAGCAGAAGGTTGTACAATGTGACCTTCAGAGGTCCTTGCCAGCCTGAATCTGTTTGTGATTCTACTAGGAGATCCAAATATCTTAGGCATGGGAAATCCAGGCGTACAATTGGTTCCTTATTAAATTCAAAATCATTCATATATATATGGCATCAGCCATTCCATTCTGTCATGGTGGCAGGCAATAACTGCAGGAGTGAAAACAAGGAGCACAGCATGACTCAGTTTGGCAGGGATCAGGAGTCCTGAAATGAAGTAACAAGATTTTTCATGCACACTTTTTGTTTTTATCCTCAGTGGGACAGAGTTGAAGCTCTGTGAGGTGCACAATTGTAATGACCATTCACTTAACCCTATGGATCTCCCTGATATCTTGGTGGGCCTTGTGGAGAGCTACTCAGTGTAAGACAAAAAGACTAGTCAAGACACCCACCCATGTGGCATCTAGTGCCCAAGTTGGGGTGGATGAGGCAGTTTGCCAAGGTGCTCTGATGAAAGGAGGGCTCTTCATCAGTTCAGTCCCTTTGGCTTTAAAAGAAATGAGTGTTAGGAGAGGCATTCAATGTTCTCTGGTGGCGGCACATCCTCTACACTGCAGAAAGAGTGGCTGCAAAAGATTGTAATGGAACAAGACAGCACAATAAGGTGTTAACAGATGGGCAGAATGTGTATGCTAACGGGAGCAGAGGAGTGAGCAATCCAGCCCTCTGACTGTGCTGCACACCTACATTGCATTCTTCTCCTGCAGCACAACATTCATTGTTTTCCATTACGTGCCCTCTACAGACCTGTGTGACTCAAGATCTGTTTTGATGCCTTTCCAAGGTCAAGTTTTGCTTGTGATTCAGATAGGTAGTCCCATTTAGGAGGAAGACATTAATCAAATGCACCTAGTCTGAGGAGGAGCCAATGGCTAAATGTAGCTAGCTGAGGCAGAGGCCATCAAAGTCCAGAATTTCCTAAGAACGCCTTTTGGCTCTCAGGCAGTGCTCCTTTCTGGCCCCCTCCACAGTGACCTTGGATTCCTCCTTCTCCAAGTCTTCACATTCCCACCTTGGGCAAGTCCCATGCAGAAGAACCCCTCTGAAGGCTGTGCATTGGCAGGCACTGAAGGGAAATGCTGCAGAGGAGTGTAGCAAAGGAGACTTGTTCAGGGCAGGATACATATTTTGCAAGGAAAGAGCAACTTGTGGCAAAAAGAGTGAAATATCAGAGGGATTCACAGATATGTGAATTGACCTTTGAACGCCTGCACTGGGCAGATACGCCCAAACTGTCATCTCCACTTCTGCCTTCACCGAGTCCCTGTGGGTGAGCTCCTCACCCACTCTGCATTTCCATTAAAAAGCCCTGTCTTTTCTGGCTTCATTATTTAGTTCTACTTCAACAAGAATTTTAGCGAAGTCCATGTGGACGATATTTTCCATAAAATCAAACGGCAGAAGCATCAGGTTCAGCCAAGTTCAGATGTCAGCAGATGAGCAGCAGGTGGGAGCTGTTATGGGAAGGAGCAGAGATGCCTCATTCTGGACTTTCTCCTGAGGTTACTGGGAGATGAAATGGAGCTGTTGGGGATGTCTGCATGAATGGCGAGCACAGGAGATGGGATAGCACCGCCTTCTACCTCCTTCCTTGGGAGCTGGGCCTGCTGGCTACAACAGGAACATCCACCAATGATGTCCAGAGGGAAATGGATCCTATCACAGTGTACCAACATCATTTTCATGACTGTGGCTGCAGGAACCACCCCTGTTATCTTGGTCACTGTCTCTTCTGCTGACATACTCAAGTGTCTCCCAGGCCTTGTACTGGACAGGACATGGTGGTAGCCAAGCACTCACAGCTGCCCTGTCAACACTGGGGAGCAGAGGAGCCCACCTTTCTGCCAAGACACCTGGGACCTCTCTGACTTCTCAGCCAGCTGCACACAAAAAGGCTTCAGAGACAGAAGGAAAAGCAGGAACCCCTCCATCCACTCTTGCTTGACCTTGCTTGGCCATTTTTGCCTTCACTTTCTCTCTCCTCTTCTCTACAGAGGAAGCTTGTTGTTTGCATCTTAAAAAGGGAGATACATTGATCCTTATGGGTCCCTTCCAACCTGAGATATTCCATGATTACACCACCCTAGCCCCTCATGCAGTTCTTTTTCCTACGATCTCGTCTCTCCTTTCCTCCGAGTGCAATTATCTGTTCTCTCTCATCAGCCCCCACAACCCTTTTGGCACTGGTGGCAGAGCCAGAGGAGCGGTTTCTCCCTTTTTAATTTCCAGCACACAGTTCCAAACACCCATCTGTGAATCCCTGTGAAATTTCACCCTTTAGCCGTTCACAAGTTGCTTTTTCCTTGCAAAGTGCCAATCCTGTCCTGAGCATATGTGAGGCTGCTCTGACATGGGCAGGTAGAATGGAGGGGAGGGAAATGCCTTTCCAAAATCAGTCTCCCTTAACAGTCCTCCTTGTCCAAGTCAATCTTCAGAGACAGCTGAACACCAAGCCCACTTAACACAGGTAGATACAGTAAGGGACATCACTGCCTGGACCTCAGGACACATCATTGTCTCCTAAGGTGGCAGGAGGATTCAGGGAAAGAAGTACTGGGACCACAAAGGAAAACGACAACTCACTACAGGGTCTGTGCCTGCGCTGCAGCCATGGACCACTGCCCTTCTTCCTTGCTAGTGGAGGTTCCTGGCCAAGAGGCAGTGGAGAAGGGGTTCCTGGGGCATTGTCTTCATCCTTCTCACTTACCTGGAGAATCTTGGTGGTCAGATGTCCCTGAGCACTCTCCCCTCTTTCCTACCACCACTTCCCTTCCTCCTGCATCCACGCTCAGGAGTTTGGTCTACCCTACAGGGTCCCCAGCTGTCATGGGGTGTCCCCTCACCTGCCATGGGGTGTCTGCCCGTGCCACCCGTCAGACTGCTGCCAGTTTCCAAGGGCACCCTGGCTGCATGCACTGAGGCCTAAACCTCCCCCCCAGTATGTGGTCCTTAGCCCCTCTGCACCCCTAGTCCCCCATACCACCACTCAGCAGACACTGAGAACCCCACTCCGACCCAGACCCCTGACCTCTGTCAGTGTCTCCAAGCCCATCATTCTCCTTCTTCATTAGTGATCCTCTGGAAGTGTCATTGTGTCCCCCTTGGTCTGAGTGCTGGGTGGGATCATGTCGGGGGTGATGCTGTGCCAGGGGTTTGCTCCTATTGATAATGGCGTGGGAAAGCCTGACACAAAGGTCACAAGGCTATTTAGAAGAAGCAGCACCTTAAGGGGGTAAGGAGGGTCCTTGCACTGAGATGTGGGTGAGATGCTCAGTCTTCTGATATATTTAGAGGACTTTCTGGCTAGGAAGGTTTCCAAGGGAAAGTGCTCTCTCCTAGTTACCTTAGCCAAAGGCACGGGGCAGAAACAAGGCACAAGGCATGGCAGGCCATGTTCCTGATAATGCTCAGGGAGCCAGAAGGGAGCCTTGACTCATCCAACATGTCTCCTGGCACCAGCACTGCAGTGTGCTTTGGATTTGGCCCCATATGCCTCTGCTTTCTCAGCAGGGAGAACAAGGGATTAGCTCTCTTCACAGCACATCATGAGACTCGCCCACCTGTGAGAAAGCATTTTGGACTCTCTGTGCTCACAAGACTGTTTTTAGTTACTAATGAATGAGTCTTACAGTCAGTAAGGCTGTCTGGCTCCATTTGAGGGCTCCAGTTTTCTTTTCCTGTCTTTTTTGATATACTTTTCATCAGTGCCAATCTAAAAGCTAACCAGGGTCACTGCAACTCCAAAAGCAAGCAATAAAAAGGTCCTGAAAGTCTTACAGAGGACAGTGTTCCTCGAGATGTCTTTGTTGCCAGTAGAAATGATGTAGGGACACAGTCTATGATGGGAACACTGCTTGGTGTTTCAAACTACTTAAAAATACAAACTTAGATCACTAAATTGAAATTAGAGCTCAACAGATTTATGTTTCTCTGTTTATATTTCCTTTGGCAAATCTGCAAGCTTTGGAGTGGCAGAAAGTCACCAAAGAAGTTAATGTAAAATGATGATAAAAATGTGGAATAGTGAAGCGGACTCTGAGCATTCAAAAAATATTCCACTTGATCTGAAATAAAGCGTTTGCCTTTGAAGTATTTGTAACTAATTAAAAATCAGAGATCAGCTGTGTTCCTACAAATGCTTAATAGCCCAAGCCTTCAGGACAGGCTGTGGTCTCCCTTTATTCGTGAGAGGATGTAAATTTTTTCCGTCTCAGAAAAGGCAGGGTACCCTTACTCTACCTGCAGAAGTGATTTCCATATTTCTCATTCCTCTTTGAAAGAGTAATTTTCCATTTATCTTCTGCTAACAGAAATTTTCCTGAGCTCCCAGAGCTTATTGGTCAGCAACCTCTACAATCAGGGGCACCTCTACAATCTTGCAGGGCATCCTGGGAGTGTATTTCAGCAAGTACCTTTGGGGAAGGAGATAAGAAAACCAATCTCTTTCTCACAAAGGAGAGGTAGACTGAATTTTTAATACTGGCCTATTCAACTGAGCTTTGTTGTAACCCCTCTTCATAAATCAGATATCTGTCAGGAAACACTAGAGTTCTGTGCCTACTGATGACATCCTATGTTGCAGGAGATGCAGGTTGCTACACAATCTGTAAAATACAAAATACTCTCCATTGTGCATGGAAAGCCTCAGGCACTTACTGAAGCACATAGGGCTATCCTTCCCAGCCCACCTTGTCAGAATTTGGTGACAAGCTTCTCAAATGGCAAGGACTCTTCATAGGATGGTGCTCTGATTGTACCAGTACATGCTCCTCTTCTGCTTGGCAGATTCAGCAGCCAAAAGCAAGCAGTAAATTTTAATAGCTCAAGTGGGATTGTCAGTGTGATTGTCAGCTTTACTCCACCATCTTCTGCCTCATGCTTGAGCTGGGCAGTAACAAAGGCTGAAATTCCTTATGCCAGGCTTCACCCTCTTTCATTTCAGAGTGTTTGTTATCCCTAAATCCAACCTTTTTGGCTCCCTGAGCACAGGGCAGGCTTCATAGGGACAGTAGCCTCACAGGAAGGGGGACAGAGTGAATGGGGAATGGAAGCCACACATGGTGGAGTTTACTGTTCTTATTTTTTAATTCAAAATCTGACAGATCTTGTCCCAAAGATGAGATGGGAGGAAAGTCTGTTTTGTGAATCCTGTCAAGACTGTGACATAAAAAAGGTGCTGCATGTGCATCACTGCAGGGGCTGGGAGGTAGTGTATGCCTGGCAGTGGGCATGTAAGTGGTTAGAGTGATGCAAACTTACAGGCTCGTGTGCTAATTTAGGGTATATAAGTGTTAGAAGTAATTTAGCACTAAGTTACCACTAAAAATCCACCCTGCATCTGATGAACTGTCATGACGAAAGAAAAACGGTTTTCAAATTCTTTTGAACCCTTTGCTGAGGAAGTTTTAGGACCCTTGTCAGAACAACATTCAAGAGTTCTAGCAAGTGGTGCAACTCAGGATCTGACCATTTCATAAAAATTGAAGGCCAGTTCATAGAATCCTAGAATCTATAGATTTGTAGAATTATAGTTCCTCCAGGTTTCTAGGAAGTTATTAGTAGGCTGAGCAAGCTCACTTTCTGTGGACGGTCTGGAATTATGTCTGTTCCACTGTAGGAAATGAGGTCATAACTCTAAGCGCTTACTGTGGGTGTCTGAGTTTGACAGGTTGACCTAATTCTTTTGCTCAAAGATAGCAACCAAGACAACTCCAGGAACAACAACTTGGGTACGGCTTTTCTTATCCATACTCAAGCTTCCAAGCTCAACTTCCAAATCTAAGCTGTCAACATGATATTATTGGAAAATTCAAGTTACCTGCACTAGGAACTTTATTTTTCTTATTCCACATTAAAGCTGTATATATCTCATGTAATCCCCATGCTGATCCTTTTCTGAAATATTGTGTGAAATATTATATTATTATATATATATTATATTTTCTGAAATATTATGCCTTGCATAATCTTGTTTATTTCAAGTTGGTCTCTACAGCTTGAATATATTCCACAGCAATTTCCAGCAATATAGGAAAATATTTTTTTTGGCAGTAAGTTCTTCCAATCTTTTCCTGGAAGAACTCTGGTATCCCACATCTTGGTAAAGAGCCAGGAAGTTGAGTCAGGAAAAGTTTTGTATCATGCAAAGTGGTGACTCTGGGAGAAAATTTCATCCTCTCCAATCTACTTGAACCTCTCACAGCTCCTTGCCTCACTAGGTAGTGTTTCCACACACGGGCTGCTCTCACTGAACAACAGCCAAAGGCAATGGGCACAAGTGCAGAAAGGGAAAGCCTGAACAGGCAGAACCAAAAATAGACTTACTTGGAGTGGCTAAACACAAGGGCAGAAGCCTACAGAGGCTGTGGGGGCTCCATCAATGGAGGTGTTCAGAACTTGACTGGGTCCTTAGTGACCCATTTTTTCATCCAAGCTAGCCCTGCTTGAAGCATCCAGCTCCTGGGACACCAGCTCTGTCTCTGGCTCCATCTCCTTTTGGTCCTGACCTGGACTCCAGGGATGGACCTTGGACAACGTTCACCACTTGCCACGTCTGTCACGAAGGACCCCATCACCAGTAGCCAGCCCTGCCCACTGTGCTAAGATCCTGTCAGTGAGGGCATGGCCTGTGCTGGGATCACCCTCCGCACATTGGCCCTCAGAGAGCAGCATCTTCTCCAAATCCTGCAGCAACCAGGAAGCCCAGAACTATGAAATCTGGTGAAGTGCCTGTCTCAGATGCTGGAAATAGGAGCAGAAAACTCATGGAGATGCCACACTCTGATAGCTCAAATGATAGGTGCCTGTATCAAGATAAACTTCTGCAAATTACAATTTCTTCTTTTTTTTTTCAAATTGCTTTGTTCAAATCATATTCTAATTAAACTAAATTGAAACAATAACTAGATTTAAACACCTAGGTGAGCTTTCTGCAGAGATAATAGAAATCCTGAGTAATTTGAATACGAATGAATGAACTTTCTGCCCACTAGGCAGTTCGTGGTGCCTCCTGCACTCATCAGCAGTCTAGAGATTATTTTGCGTTCATACACCCTGTTTACCAACAATAAAAAAACCTTTGCAAGCAAAAAACCCCCTTATTGTATATGCTTTGTTACAGTTCTTGCAATAACACTTCATTTGATTTTGGCTTCCCAGGGGGCCAAGAAGGTGAAGAGAAGCTTTGAGTCATGTTTTGATCTGTGGGTCCTACAGGTAGCTAAAGCTGCCCATCACTGGGCATGGTTTAACAATGCATGCTGGGTGCTTAGCTAAGGGAAATCAGTATTTTTTCTACATTTAAAATGATTTACATCAAGCTAGAGATGTAGGAAAAGGGTACTGCTTAAATATACTAGAACTATAGAAAATAGATACAGGCTTTAGTAGGGCTACTGGAAAATTTGTCTATCAGTTCTCTCAAATATTTTTAACACAATTTGAACACATGAAACTGTTGCCCACTTCTAGTCATTGAAACACACAGATTCTGACCATCCATTACTTTTGACAAGAGTTGTTCACGGGCCTGGAGTTGATATCAAGGATGCTGCACAAGAAATAGGATCCAGCAGAAATTTCCAAAGCAGTGACTGCTGGCGGTGGACAGTTCTTTTGAGGGTAGTTTTCAAATCTGGTTTGTCACACTTCTCGTCAGAAGAAATGGAGTTGAAAGGGATCTCCAGGATCAGTCATTCAGCCCCAGAACTTACAGATGACAGTAAGCATCCTCTTCATCAAACCCTTGAATCAGCTGTGCTGTTTCTTTCTGTCCTGCAATGAGGCAGTTCTGGGCACTCACTGATCTCATGCAGGGCACATTTTCTTCCTAGTGTAAATCTAGTTATGAGCTACTAACACATAAGTTTTGAGCTTAAACCCATGAGCCTCAACCCATGGGTTTTGAGCCACCTTTGCCCTTAGGTAAGGTAGCTGAGCCTTTCTCTGCTTACCCACCTGATGTACCCGAAAACATGATCCAGTTGCTGCTCTCTCCCTTTCTGAGCCACCATTATTCCCAGGGCTTTTTTGAAGCACAGGAGGAACACAGCAGTGGCTGCTGTTTCCTAACTGTTGCACGTCATTGTTCTTCCCTCTGGCACTGCTACACGCATCATTCATGGTTTCATCTCGTTTTCGATCTTGCTTATGGTCTGGCCTTCATATTCCTGTCTCAAGATGTTCTCTTTAATTTCCTGTCGGAGGAAGAGACTAGTCCATTCTTGCATGTGGAAGAATCATATATAGGTTATTGAATCTATTTCCTTACGGATTGCCAGCTGGATGGATTTTAAGGACAGAAGTGCCCGGTCTTTCAGCCAAAAGCCTTTGCTCCATAAACAGAGGTGAGAACCTGTGTTAGTGATGCTGTCAGATGAAATAAAACCCTCCAGTACCTGCTCCTAATGCACTGTGTGATGCTGCCAGTTCATTTTGTACCATATAACTACTTGTTCTGTGCCAGACTGGAAGAAGATAATGCATAATGACTAGCTGATAGTTATTTTGTCTTTAGAACTTCTTGAAGTGACTTGCCAAGACTGATTTGTTATAATCACCTTTCTAGCATTTACCAACCTTCAGTCAATACCTTGCTCTTCCCCTTATACTGCACAGCAGGACATGGAAAATCAATCATGTATTTCTCAAGAAACCCACCTTGAGAGACTGGACCCCAAGAACTGGCTCTATTCAAGGTCTCTGTGATTCACAGACTTCATGACCAGAAAAAATGGTGACAATTTATTTTCACTTGGCAGCAAAGTCAGCAAATGTCCTGTTGTCTCAGCTTGTGACCCACTGTCAAAGGAAAAACCAAGCATGGTTGTGGACCTGTGGTTAGTGTGGAGCTGCTCACTAGCTTCCATTGAAGAGACTCTTCAGAGAGGAGGGTTCTCACCCTGCTACCCAGACAGTCTCCTCGTACAGGATTTTCCAAGAACACTGTTGACTGGAATCACATTTAAATATGACCATGATTTGTGATCCAGGGTGGACAAATGGACATGAGGCCCACAGAGTAAGAACCATCCAGGTTCTGCTCATTTTTATCTTTCCCTCCTGGGAGTGTCCTTTGGCTGTCCACAGGGCGTGATTTGCCTGGATTTATCAGCTCGTAGGTTTGTGCAGCTCCCTGAGTGTAAGCACCTGGCTTTACACTGGGATCTTCCTCTGACTCCTTCACCAGCAAAGGAGTTTTCCTATCACTCCTTCTTTGTCTACCTGGGTTACTTTCTTGAACACATCAGGAGTATTTCCTTGCCAGGGGGAGAGTCAGTATCTCCATCGTCTCCTGAGGGAGGAAAGCAGCCCTGGGAACGTTAAGGAACCCATCTGCTTTGGCATATGAGAGTTGCTGCCTGCCTGCTGGTTGGGATGCACAAGAGCACACAAACTGGATGCCAGGTGTTTGGCTTCCACCTAACCTTTCTCCCAGACCAGGAATGAGTCAGGTGTTATTTTAGTGCCCAGAGAGGCCTAAACCAGAAAGAGGCTGCATGTGAGAAGATGAAAACAGCATTTGGGACCACTAGCTAATAAGCTCTTTGACAAAGGCAGGCATCATTTATTTGTGAACAAAACAAGAAACATGGTACAGAGAGGGTGATTTCATCCCATATGTCCTTTTCAAACTTCTGGAAGTCCATGCTTTGAGAACACCCTGAACAAGGGACCAAATTCAACCACAGAATTTATTTTCATCTAATGGATTTTTTTCCTTTGAAATTTAACACTGTTTTTCCAGAGCAGAAAATTTTATAATTAGATTGACCAAGTGTCCCTGGTTTTAGTTTTAAGCCCATTACAGAGTAACTTTAGGGGAAGGCCTCTAGTCTTTGAACTGTGAGAAGGTAAGTAATTGTTTCCCTACCATCTACTCTGCATCTGTAGTTTCTATTCATCCTTCCAGCCTGGTGGCTCCTGGTCTGTTTATTCTCCTTTCACCGCAAAACTATTCCCATGCTTATCTTTTGTCCTTCCTTTCAGAGACCTTGTAGTCACTTGAAATAGAAGTACCAGAACTCCACCCAGCATAGGTGTGTGCACACAAGAGGTGGTGGTGACACATGTGTTACCATTTGCTTTTTGTTCTCTGTTCTTCTACTCGCAATTCCATAATCTGATTTTGAGCTGTAGGTGAGCACAAAGCTCCTTTTTTTCATAAAACTGCCCCCAGAAACTACATGTGAGTAAACAATTTCTCACTGTTGTGAATCTTCAGAATTGTCACTGCTACATCCACACCTATTAAATTCAGCTGCTGTTTTCACCTCCTGTCACTCCATGCTGGGGTGTGCTCCGGCAGTGTGTCCCAGTTCCAGCCAGGATGGGGATAATTTTTGCAGTAGCTGGGAGGGGGCATGGCCAGGACCCAGAGGTTATTTTATACCACCTCAGATTGTGGCTGGGGCAGGGGGTGAGTGGGAAGACTCTCTTCAGGGGAGAAGGTCAAGAAAATGTGGCAGGGTGGCGGAGGGGGCATGTGTGTCTGTCCGGTATTGTTTATTGTTGCAGGGTTTCTGTGTGAATCTTTTCTTTTCTTATACCTTTTGTTATTAATGTGGTTGCTGTTACTGTTCATTTTCTTATGTCATTACTGTTTCTAGTGAATTGTTCTTATCCCAACCTGTCATCTTTGCCTTTTGTGCCTCCAGGTGGAGGGATGGGGAGGGGAAAGGAAGCAGTGGTTTTAGCCAGAGTACTCAATTGGAGAATACCATTCCTAAACCACAGTAGCCACCCAGCACTGCTGCTCTTCAGTCTTTGGGAAGTCAGGGTGGGCAGCTGAACTGGCAGACTGAAAGGCTGGCCTCCTTCCCTGCCTCATGGCAGAAGAAGACTGATACCTGTGTCGATGCAAAGAGAGAAGCAGCATCTTTGGTGGTGGCATGAAGTTTAGGTGGCCTGCTTGAAGCATCACATCACACCTTTAGTCCAAGGAACAGGGTGCCTGAAACAGTGCTTCAAGAATGAGTAGGAAGAGCTCCAGAAATGCTGACTGGGTGGCACTGGTTCATTTGGGTGGAAAATGCTGAGTAAGACAGGTTCTGAGTGCTACTTTAGATGAAAACAGCACATTCTCAGTTGAGCACTTGTGTTTTGCATTTTGTGCCATTTTCTATTTTCTCCTTGTGAGTTTTCAGTGTTCCTGTTTTACTGATGCAAATACCCACCCAAAGCATTCATTGAGCTGGCTATAATGAGCATTTGGCTGCTGAAAATTCAGGATTACATTTGAAATTCTAACAAAAATGTCTGTCAGTTTATTCCACAAACTGTAAAGGACTGTTTAATAGATCGTGTATGGAAGGAGCTGGAAGGGACCAGTTGTAACGTTTTGCTTGGGACTTTTTCCAGTTGGAACCTCTTGACAGGCTAATTTATCTATGTGACCACTCACTCAAATGACAGAAGAAAGCCTTTCACATATCTAAGACAAAATAAGTGATTTTTGACCCTACAATCTTCAGACTAAATAGCAATTTGTGACTGTTATTATTAAAATGTTCTGGATGATAAATCTTGCCCTAGGAAATCCATGATATCACCTCTGGAAGCCACTTGAGAACTTCTCTGAGTGTGGTTATAAAGTTCCAAGAAAGAAAAGAACACCTTGGACATCATTAGTCCTCTGACCATCCTATTTTCTGATCATCAACTGCAAAACATTGACTTAATGAAGATATGAATAGGAAGATTTGCTTGCAAAGAGTAGGAGTGTGTCTCTGCTACCAGGAGGGAATATGAGAATTTGCTGATGAAGGCAGTAAGTGGCTAAACAGGACATCAGCTGGCTTTCAAAGAGCCCTGTGTATCAGGTGAATGGTGCTTTGCATAGGAAGGGAGCAACAATTCCGGCCTTTGTGACAGCTTAGATGTCATTCCCTGAATAGTCACAAAAGAGTTTCACCCAGGTTTGGATGGCAGGTCAGTCTTCAGCCAGGTCCAAGGAAAACCCATCAGAGTTAGCTGATAACAGCTCCCTGAGCTGTTCAGGGTAAAAGTGCTCCAGGATTCCCCAGTCTCCAGAACTGCAAGTATCCTTTCTGTCCAGTTCTTCTCTTCATATGATCCTTTTCTGCTTGTGCCTTCTTCAGTTGTTTTACCTTATTCTGCCAAGAAAACACTTGTCTAGTCTTATAGAGTTGCCCTAGAAGTTTTAGCAACTGGTAGCTCTGCAGGACTGCTGAAGCCTGCCAGGCTTTGCTCGTTTGCCTGAAACCATTGGGGCTCCCATGAAGGCAGACAGTGTAGCGTGTTAATCATGCTGTGTCTCCAGCCATTGCTGCATGCAAGCAGCCTTCAATACGTAGGTGCCTTAAGCAGCTGTAATGTAAATGCCAACAGTCCAACAACAGATATGCATAGCACATCAAGAAGATGCCCTACCAGTTCCTCTATCTCTGCTCCATGGTCAGTGAAGGCTACCAGCCCTGTCTGCCCTTCCACAGCTTTCTTCCATTGCCCACCAACTGCTCTGGCAATATGTATTGCAACCATTTAAACCAACAAAACTAAAGGGAGGTACCTTGGAAAGCCTTGTCTTTACTGCTTTTCCATCATCAATGACAGTTTCGTTATTTTCTTTGCTGAGGAAATCACTGACACCAACTCTGTTATCCCCAAAACAGCTCAGTGCCAAGATAAGTCCCTAGGTTCCCACTAAGGGAAGCAGAAAATTCAAGCTCATGAGGGTGTTGTTTTTATCTTCACAGTGGTTTTAACTCAGATATGAAAGTTCTCTTTGTACGTTTCCTACATTGTCAATGAAGGGAATGAAAATCAGAGTGGGATTACCTTGATTCCTTTTTTTATGTTTTACACAAACTGAAGCTTTAAAAGAGGTAGCTGTAAACAGAAGTGACAAGGGTACACTGGACGTACTGCTTTTCATTTACAGGGAGGCAAAACTTGATGGAATGTACAAATAGCTGTTCCAGGACCAAGTGCTTGAAAGTCACCAGTCATCACTGTTACAGTTGCCTGTTAGACATAATAAATGCTGACACACCAGCAGTGCATCACAACCCTTTCCAGCCTGGCTGAGAGGCCTTTACCCTTTGGTGAAGTGTAAAATGGACTAGCAAGGCAATGAAGCAGCCAGGTCTGGGCAGCTGTGAAATACATCCTGGTTCAGAGGTTTGTAATAGAATGCCTGTGTGTGAAAGCACCAGGAGAAAAACAGGGTTAGAACCACGTGATCAAATTGGTAACACTTGGAAAAATGTCACTTGTATCAAAAGAAGATGCAGATGAGTTCAGCAGAGCACACACACTCCTAAGCAGCAGGATGACAACAAGGTTTCACACATCAAATACACCTTTCCTCTTCCTGTTATGCTGACTGGGAGATAGATGACTGCTACAAGAAATCCAAAATGAGGAAGCACAAAAAAAGGGCGGCAGCTTTGGCTGAGATACATGGAGAATGGAGTCAGCACAATAACTCTTTACTCTTAAAGGATCCTAGGGGGGAGCACTGTGTTGGTTGGATTGCATGATAGGACTGGGAAATAGAGGCTGTTTCTTGGCTATAGTAGAAGGATTGTCATCTAAGAGATCTAGAGATGATCTGGAGTCCAGGGACTGCTCCTGCAGCCTGTCAGGGGGAATACCCTGCCCCACTCTGGTGACCCTGCAGATGCAGCTTGTCCTGGCTCCCTGAGCATCGTCCTTTCAGACCAAGGTTTGTTCATGAAACATTTCTTGTGTTGGTGTCCTGTTACCACAGGTACCAGCCTCTTGTGCCTCTGACACCAGAATTTCTTGGCCTTCATGGATGGCACAGAACAAATCTTGTGCTCTCCCATTCTTTTGGTAGAGGTGCTCCAAGGCATCCTGTTCTGGGCAGCGGCAGGATGTGCATAACAGGGTCTTTCCCAACATAGTAGTTCAAGTTTTTTGAACTACCCTATTTCCCTTCCATCAGGGCTTGGACTGGACACTTGAAATGGAAAATTAAGCAGCAAATTCTTACAGCTGCTGAAACAGAGATAAATGGTTTGTTGGAACAGAGACCCATCATGACAAGTGGATTTTTTTCTGACATTTTGAAACAGAAGCATTTCTTTTTGACATTTTTAATATTATGGCTTCTCCCCCTCTGTTTTTGTGTTCAAATTTTTAATTTAAAATTTTAATTAAAATCAGTGTAAGTGAAAGGCAAACTGTCAACAGATATAGGCAAATACGCCTCCCCCCCGTACATCCTTCCCACCCCACCAATCCTGCAGGAGGAAAATACTGTATTTCAGATCAGACAGAATTTTCTGTTGGTCCCAAATGAAATGTTTTGCTTTTCCATGGGGCTGAAACTAGATTATCTTTGTTGCCCCCTGTGCAGAAGCCGATGTTTCAAAGTGTGGGAATCTATTTACAGCACTGTTGCTCCAACCCCACCAGACCAAACCATCTTCCTTTAGGCTGAACATTGAAAGGGAGACAGTCCCTAAAGAGGAATATGCAATTTCCCCCCATAGGTTACACACAGCTGCATCTAGAAATCTCAGCAGGGTTTCACTGCTACTGGGTTTCTCTGTTCCTCCAAACTGGTCCTCTCCCTACAGCTCTGTACATTGAGGTATATTGCTCTTAATCCACAGATTAAAGAGGGCACCACACACAACTGTTTGCATTTGTCTGCTGCAAAATTTCTCGATTCTACCTGGACCCTTTGCCCTCTTGTCCTCATATTTCATCCTCCAAGAGCATGGTCACTGAGCCCCTCTAGAGCAGGGTTGGGCTGTGTGAGAAAAGATGAAGCGCTCAGCGGGATACAGCTACATTCACCCTGTGGGAATAAGACCAAAGGTATCCAAAGGTATCCAAAGGTCTCCAAGTGATACTTTTGCCAGTGAAAGTCTTGCTGCTTAACTCCTGCGTGTCAGTTGAGTCTTTCAGAGCAGGTTTCTAGCAGAGGCGAGCCCTGTGATGCAGCATTTGCGTCTATATTTGCGTGCACAGATAGGAAAGTTCACCCACTCCATGTATAGAAAACCTAAATGTGTCATGTGTGTCAACTGCTTTTTCTGTACGTGCTCACATACCCACTGCGACAAATTTAGGCTGCGCTACAGAGTCATCCCTTCTCCAGACATCCTAGACACATGTTAATGTCTTAGTTCCACAGTGACTGCATTGCACAAGACAGAAGAGCCAACACAATCATTCCCCAAAATGTGTCTACATCTAACCCTGCATCACCCACTATGAGTCACCATTACCCAGATCTCATCACACAAAGGAACATTTTTGACTGTGTGGTCAGTCCAAGCATCTGACTGAAAATTCAACCCAGATGAAAGTCAAGCAGAAATTTTAAGAAGATTTTAAACTTTTGAGTAAACCTGGGGTATTTTTCTCAAGCCATAGTGCTGCAGCTGGGATGAAACAACCCTGGGTGTACGTAAAGACTGGGGAATGAGATGCTGGAAAGCAGTGCCGGGAAAGGGCCCTGGGGGTTGTGGTCAGTGGCCAGTTGGCCCTGAGTCAGCAGT
>NW_020897758.1:1525394-1677872 GCF_003984885.1 Neopelma chrysocephalum
GGCTAAGGGCTGGACTCTATGATCCTTGTGGGTGCCTTCCAACTCAGAATATTCTGTGTTTCTGTGATCATGAGAGGCTTCTGATACTGAAGTCACAGTTTTTTTCTAAGAACTGTGGTTTGTGCTGCTTGAGATACAGCCTGGATCTGCAGCCTGGAAGAGCAGCTCCTTTCTTCTTTCAGGAGGATATTTGCTTTTCTCATGGAAGATCTCTTCATCCTCTAGATACTGACAAGTCGAATCCTGGGTTCAGTTTTGGGCCCCTCATGACAAGAAAGACATTGAGGGGCTGGAGTGTATCCAGAGAAGGGCAACAGACCAGGGGAAGGGTCTGGAGCACAAGTCTGATGAGGAGTGGCTGAGGGAGCTGGGGGGGCTCATGCTGGAGAAAAGAAGGCTCCAGTGGGACCTTCTCACTCTCTGCAACTCCCTGACAGGAGGGTGGAGCCAGGTGGGGGTCAGGCTCTTCTCCCACGTAACAAGTGTCAGGACCAGAGAAAATGGCTTCAAGTTGTGATTAGGGAGGTTTAGATTGGATATTATATTTCTTCACTGAAAGGGTGGTCAAGCATTGGAAGTGGTGGAATCACTGCCCCTGGAGGGATTTAAAAGATGTGTGAATGCGGGACTTGGGGACATGGTTTAGTGGTGGCCTTGACAGTGCTGAGTGAACAGTTGGACTCAATGATCTTAGAGGGCTTTTCCAACCTCAAGGATTCTGTGATTCTATGATTCTAAGTCACCCCAAGGAGCAAATATTTGTGTTAAGCGTGAAGAGCTGCAAATTCAAAAGTGTAACTAGCTTATTAGAAATTCACTGAAAAAAAGAATAATAATTCAGTGAAATAAACAAAATAATCCTCTGTCTCAGACAAGTCTCGCAATATGCTTTATCACACTGGGAACATGCTGCCACTACAGCAGCATTGATGCAACAGAGACCTGTCAGATACCTGCAGTGCCATTTACAAGCTTTGTTAAGTGTCACTCTAGTCCTAGTGAACATGTAACACAAAACAGGCTGGTTTGCATTTTCTTGCTAATTGCTCCTCAGAGGAAAGTTTTCACAGGCAAGTAGAATTGATTTCTATAGCTGGTGGCATAATCTGTCCATCCCCACAGCTCCCATTTGCTTTAACACATCTGAAGTGACAGCACCCTGCCTGCTCAGGAGAGCAAACCCGACACACCTAGCACAGAGCCATAGCCCTTGTCTAACAGCAAGGTTGTCTTGACTCTTCTCTGGTTCATGTATCCATAGATTTCAGAGAAGCTGCTGCTGAGAATGTCTTCAGAGTTCTCCACACCAATGATTTGTCTCCATCCTTCCTGGGCAGCACTCTGTGCAACACCTGGAAAATACCCGTTCTGGAACTGTGATTCCTTGAAACAGAGTAATATTCCGACATGGCATGGCTAGTTGCAGGCTGGGATTTCTGCATGATTATGCCAGAATGTCTGCTATAGTGATAAAAAATTTATTTCAGGAGTAGAGGATGCTGACAGAACAATTCCTACAGATCCTTCACTCTTTGGGCCATTATTATTTAATAATGTTTAACAGTGTTATTTAATATCTTCATTTTGGGAACAAGTTAAGCCAGTAGCACCTGCATTCAGCTAATTAGGATCAAAAGGGAGTGTTTTGGCCTTGACTGGTGTTTTGGATAAAGAGGGTGCTGTGTTCTCAAAGTGAACACTGCTTAATGGTCTGCATGGTCTGCATGGGAAGAGAGTGGAGTGGTTACATCTGAGGAGACTGTGACTGTGGTTCCTCTCACATCAGCAGGAGAGAGCGATGGACTGGGCTTTTTGTACCATGTAATAAGAGTCTAGCAAAGGAAGCAGAGGAAGAGAGTGAAGGTCCAGCCCACTCACACTCCAGACTGAGCAGCACATTGGCACCCTTTGTTTGAACCTCTGCAGTGGAGACTTGCTCACTGTCATGCAGTGTTTTCCTATGGCCAGTGTTTGCTGGTAGCTACGGATCAGAAAGACTGGGAGAAGCCCACTTGAGGTGGCAGTCCTGGCTTGATCCTTCCTTGCTGTGACAAAAAGCATGGTTGGTGGGCCAGGGCTCTGGGGGGATGTCCCTCCCTCCAGTGCACAGTCCCCAGAGGGCACATTAAAGCCGTGGTGGAAGGGCAGAGTTCCAAAGGAAGGCAGCTGTTGATTTTCCTGTGCTTGTGCAGGGTTGGTGCTGGGGACAGAGGCATGCTGGAGGATGCACCAGTTGCACTGTGGAAGTGGTGGATGAAATCAGTGCTTTTGTCCAGCCCAGTGCTCCCTTTAGCAGTGAACTCACTGGAAGGTGCAGTGAGCCAAACCCAAGGAGGAGCTAGATCAGATCAGTCACTTTCTGGGAGACTCTGCTTCTCACTGTCTTTCCAGGGTGACTCATTCAGACGGTTGCAATGTGGAGGCTCAAAGCAAGTGATGTGAATGCTGCTTCATGAGGAAAGCTAAAAAGAGAGCTGAACAAGGAAAGGTAAGGAAGCAAAGAGGGCGTGACTTCACCCACAGCAAGGACCATGAATTACAATCTCAGCAGGGAGAGGTGCTCTGCACAGGGCAGTAACTAGCAACATGCCAGTGCTCGTTTTAAAAGAAGGACTGCAGATAAGCCCTGTTCTTAGCTAGAAGTGGAAACCAAAAGAGAGAAATGAAGCATAGCTCTAACTTTCTTTACTTTGTGCAACTTGTAAGGAAACTCACTGTGGGAGAAAGTCCTTCAAAGAGCCAGATCCTTCCATTGTGAGAGCTGAAGTGCCTGCAGACAGCCAAGTAAGCGCTAAAGACCTTTCCTGCAGCACAAAAGATCCAAAAAGTTTTCAAAGTGAACATTTTCTAGGAACCACTGACATTGAATATGCATGACTGCAGCCTCAGTATTCCCACAGAGAGGGAGGGATGAGTGAGTACCTGAGCCCCCAGGCAGCTGCAGTGCCATTGCAGTTCACCCATTTCCCAGCAGATTTGCAGTCAGCGAGGTGCCGGCTCTGTATGCAAGTGTTGGGGCACACACAGCAAATACAAGAAAGAAGTAGAATAATTAGAAAATATCCTTTAGACATTTACCTGGTGATGGTCCACCTGCTCTGCTTTGCTTTGGGCGTTTCACCTTGCTCCTGGGCAGTATTCACCTGTAAGTGGTCAGGGAACTGCTGGGCCACCTTCAGCTCAGCAACTGCAATTCACTGAGAGTAACACCTGGAGACTTTGTTCTGGATCACAGTCCCCTTGTGCTTAATCCTTAGCTAACGTGATACAAGGCAGTGCTTACCTTCATGTGTGTGGCTTGAGCGGAGAGGAGAAATTCACTTTCCAAGGGTCTGTGCTAGTGCCTGCCCCATCTCTGCACTGAGCCCACCCGTCCTCAGCAGAGCCCAGCCACAGGGCAGCTCTGCCTGCCAAGCTGCAGTTCATCTCCTGACTGGGAACTAGGAAGCACAGATGGAGTGCTCTGGGTTTGGATCCACTTCTTTGGGCCAACTTTGTCTCCAGAGTCTTTGGATTCTCTGGAAGGAGCCTTTTACTCTGCTGGGTGCTGCTCTGCAAGGGCTGTGCAGAGCCCACTGCCCATCACAGGGCATCAGACCTTGTCTGAGGAGCTGTAGGCCAAGCAGTTCTATTCCAGAGGCAAACTAAACAGTATCTACTTCTTTATTTGACATTAAAATGCTTAACTCTTTCTTTTCTGCCATGCTTAGAGGTTTCTGAGGTATTTTAATATGAAAACGAACAATATCTTTATCTGTTGAACTTCATGAACAAAGCATTTATCTACTATACCTGTCTGCTAGATTTTTAGAAGAAGGAAATTACAAAATTTCTTAGGCACTAAAGCTCCATTGTGAGCTGCCTTGGTATGGATGGGGGCGCTTGCTACACTTTTCAGGAAAAAATTGGATCAGACCCAGGGGAAACATCCAAAATACCTTACTTTAGTGACAATGCCAGATACTGAAGCAACTATTTTGAAAGCACAGAATCTAAATACGATATTAAAGTGAAAGTAGCTGCATGGTTATAAAACGGGAGATAATAATAGTAAAAGCCCCTCACTAGCATCCAATATTGTTGCTTGAACAATAGCAAGCAACTCAGACTGCGATGCTACCTGAGGTATGATACAAATATAACACAAAAACTCAATAAGCAGCCTGTTGTCTTTATGTCAACATTCACCTCACAATAAAAACAACCTGATTGCTTTGACAGTCCCTTTGTTCAGTGAACTAAACAAAGCTCTGCCTACCTCTGGGTGCAAGGGCACCAGATGCCAGAGAGCCCCAGGGCAGTGTCCCAGTAGATTCAGAATCCTGCTGCTGTGTGGCAGTGCCGTGCCTGGAGGTGACTGCTGTGCCTCTGGAGGGACAGTCACTGCTGCCACAGGCTGGTCCTGCTCTGGCTGGGCATATGTTTTCCTTTGCTTTTGATGGAGGGAACTTCTAAAAAATATTCTAATTGTGGGCCCATTTCTAAGCATGTGGACAGAGAGCCCACAGATGTGTTTTGCAGCTGAACTGGAAGAGAAGAGGACTGATGACCCTTTTTTTTGTTGTATATTCCTCTATGAGACATCTAGTGATGTGGAAGCACCATTTCCTCCTCAGCTCCAGCAAAAGTCTGGGCATCTCTGCAGTTCTGAGAGGAAGCCTGGGCTGCCAGTGGTCTGTATTTGCCCATGCACATGGCCATGAGCAGGTGGGTGGCTTTGTGCTGAGGAGCTGCAAAAAGCCCCGGGAGAAGCAGTTTGTGCTCTGATGGGGGGACAGGGACCAACTACACTGGTCAGCCCTGGGCAGTATGGGACAGTCTGACTTCATGGATATAAATCAAGATGTTACCTGTGCAGTAAGCTCTCCCGTCAGCAATACAGTCAATTAGCAACATCTACTGCCTATGCTGAGAAGGTTTAATCTCCTACTGGGGCAAACAGTTTCTGCAGTGAAGACCTGGAAGGGCTTTCCAAGGCTGCCTTTTTGCCATCTGTGTCTTAGTTGGCCTTGATAAGATTTTGAAAGGAATTAGCAGTCAGCAATTCACTAGAGCCAGGAAAGCAGAAGTGCTACTGTTTTTCCATTGTACATTCTGTATTGCCAATGCTAACTAATTAGTTTCTATAAATTGTCCTTATCATGCAGTCTCTCAACAGGCAATGCCAATTTTTTCAGGAGCTATGTCACTCAGTCAGTCATGTTTCCTGCTTAGGCAATCTCTTAAGGTCTCGTTAAGCTATGCCTGGAAACTGGGAAGTAGGTACCAAAAGAAAAAACAAATAATTTTGTCTCCCTACATTTAACATCCTTCTCCAGTGCTTTTCCCTTTTACCCCCTGGAGTCCTGACTCTTCTTCACAGCATGGCCCAGGGCATATCTTTAAGACTGACTTGTAAAATCACTGTGCTGGCACACTTGATCAGAGCACTCCTAGCTGGAGTGGGAATGAGCACAGTCTGTGTGGAAGAACCAGATGGACTCTGTAAATGCACTGGCAGAAAAAGAGATGCTAAAACACTGCATCCCCTTACTTAACCAAGCAGAGGACTTGAGGACAAAGGATGTGGAAATGGTTAAGGTACTCTGTTTGTTCAGCATGGAGAAAACAAAAATAAGATCTTATGGTTGCCTGCAGGCATCTAATGGAAGGGAAGGTTGAACCAGATTCTACCTGGAGGTGCGCAGCAAAGGACAAGAGCTTGTGCTGGACACAAGCTGCAACACTGGGAATTTCAATGAGGTATTAGGAAAAAAATTTATTGTGAAGACAGTCAACCAGTGGAACAGGAGCCCAGAGGAGTTGTGGACTCCTGATCCTTCATTTAAAACTCAGCTGAACTAGGCTCTGCACAACCGAATCTGCTCAGAGTGGCGGGTGGGGTCCAGCAACTTCCAGATATTTCTTCCTACCTCTTCTTCTTTATAAGCCTAGATTACATCTGATCAAATGGGTTTTATCTTTTCCCTTCTTTAATTTCCTTTTTGTAGTGTAATTTTTGACAGGATTTAGATCAGTGCAAATAGTTTATTTTTTTAACTGTTCAGTTTTCCCACAAAAAAAACCTCAAGCAAGACAATGCCAAATACAAGGGAAAGAAGAAGATGGAGCAAAAGTAACAAGAATCCACTCAAAATTTTGGACATACACAAAAAAAAGGCAGAAACTAACAAAAAATAATTGCCAGTAAAAAATTTAAAAATACAAATTTTCAAAAATTTCATAAAAGTTTTTGGAAAAAAGGCCAAAAATGTATTTTTTCCAAATACATAGAATGAAAATTACGATGAGATTTTTTCCCCCCGGTATAATTTTCTCCATATGGTTTCTAATTTGTGATTACTTATAAACTTGCAAATTATGAGGAATTATTCATTATGTCTATACATTCTGTCTTTCTCCTAACTAGAAACACCAAGACCAGTTTTTCTAGGTGAATCATGAAGCAGATCTTCCATTCCCAGGTTGATCCTTCTCCTCTTTTTCTATTTGATTTTTTTACCTCTGACAAAAAAATGAGATGTGTAATTTTGAATCGTGCATTAAAGACATCAACATTCGATTGGTTTTGATTTTGTATCTGGTTTGTCTCTCTCCTCTGCTATGTAATATAATCCTCTAGAACATCTTGTTGGGTGCTTGCTGGTTGTGGTGTGGGAGGAACACCTTTCTTTGGAATGTGTAAGTGGGACCACTGGGATCATTGGTGCTTTACCATCATGGGAACTGCTTCCAAAGGGAGGCAACACTTCTCTCCTCTTTTTCACTCCCCGGTATCATATGAATCTAGCTCTTTATGAGCCTCCATCCTCACAGATTTTCAGGTCTCAGCTGGACGAGACTTTGCATAACCTGGTCTATACCTTCCAGAATGCCCACCTTTGAGCAGGAGGTTGGACTACAGACCCCCAGGGGTCCCTTCCAGTTATCCTGTGATTTGACTTGTGTTTCCATACACTGGGGCTATTTCAGTCTATGACATTCATAAAAATAACATGAGAGCCAAGACACCACCACCACAGAGGACATTCCCACTCTTCACCCATGTTGCATTGCTGGGCACCATCCTGCATGCTGTACCTCCTTACTGAAGAGCAGGGGAACATGCACTTCCCATGGACTGCTTTTTCTCACAGCTTTGAATATTTTAATTTCTCTTAGCAAAACATTTTTTTGGGGACACAATGGGAGTTGACAGGGACAAGTGTTTTTCTAAATAAAATCAAAGTGTTTCAGTATTTGCTATTTTCTCTTGTTCTTCTCTTCACACAATTTCATAATAGCCTGTAAGGCAAGGGAAGGATGGCAAAGGATGGACACAAATCTATCACTTTTAATCAAGAATACAAATATTTATTTAATAGCCTTCCCATTAATGAGCATCTGGGGCAGAAGGACATTTCCTTCACAGAGGATTTGCCAAAACAACAGAGGTGAATGGCAGCTCAAAAGCCAAGATTCTTGGCTGTTGCATGCAGGGATCACTGTCAAAAGAACTAAATGTTGACTCAGCCTATTTACAGCCCTTTCCTTTTCACGCTGTGACTGACGATTGCTTTATGTACACCGACCTCAGACCCAGCCAGTTCTGGACACAGCAATACCCACACTGTGCATGGAGGTGTTGCACAGGCTCTGAGTACTCATCTCTGTCTTAGCACCTCTTTTGGAGTGAAACTCACAGGACTCCATAAAGAATAAAATAAAACCAAGTTTATTTCCCAAACCCTATTTTTCCATGAAGCTGTTTTTTTCTGACATTAGATGAATGGAATCTCTTTACTAGAAAGGTGAGTATCAGAGCTCCTGGTTCAAATTCAAACAATTTAAAATGCTTTCAATGTTTTAATATCCACTTTCCAAGTGTGAACATGAGAACATGGAGTCTCAGCCAGATGTGTTTCATAGAGTCTGACAGGTATCACTTTGTTCCTGAGACACCAGCTGCAGAACAAATGGAAAAGTCATGTGAATCTCACTAGATGGTTGGGATCAAAACAAACAGTTCCTCATTGAGAGTGTGATGTATGTGTTTGCATTGTGGCCAGTACTGAGAGCTTTGAGGTTGGTTGTCTTCGCCTCAGAAGAATCAACTGGCAGAGGCAGTTACTGGAAATCACAAGAGAAGGACCCTGTCAGGAGTTTGCTCATGAATCTGCTATCCTGCCATGAATCATTGAAAGCTGTTGCTATGCCAAGCAGTGCTGCTACTCTCCTTTCCCTGCCCGCAGCGTTGCCGTGGATCACAAGGCTGGTTACAGACTGGGACACTTGCAGCTTGCCTCCAAGTCCAGATATCTGCTCGATCACTCAGTTGGTCTGCACCATTCTGTTTCCCTGCCCCACTCCTGACACTTCCCAGAGCTGTAAGGAATTCCCATCTTTAATTGCTTCACTCCTTTATGACAACTGGAAAATTTCCAGTGAGACAATGTGATGGGCAGGAGCTGCCACCCTCCTTAGAATCTAGTTGGAATTTCCCTTGCTATGACTTTTGTCTGTTGTCCTTCCACTGTGCACAGCTGAGAAGAACCTGGTTTCATCTTCTATAACCCCATAGTTAACTGAACACTGCAGTTAGATCGCCCTGTCCCTTATCTTTTCCAAAATGAACATGCCAGGTCCTTCAGCCTCTCCTCACGCAATGTGCTCCAATGCCCCTCCTGCCCCAGTGCCCTCTGGTGGGCTGCCTCCAGCTCTGATGTCAGAACCACGCACTGTCCAGAAAAACGCCTCACTAAGTCAGTGGAAGAACAGTGCTGACAGAATTCCTCTTCCCTGTGGAAGAAAATGAATGTTCATCTGTAACAAAATGATATTTTTTGTAATGTGTAAATAAGACCTGTAACCTCATGGAGCTTCAGTGAGCACACACAACTTTTTGGGAGATGGCTGTCTTTCTCAGCCATCTTCTGCATCGAGTTTGAAACAGGTTCAAGGAACTCTTTGGGAAGGTAGCTGTCAAGCAGTTCCAGGCTTTGGTACCAGTTACCTCAGCAATTATAAGGCAGGTTTTGTATTTTGATACTGTACCAATTTCTGAGCATTTCTCTACTTGATAAAGAGAAGGGAAAGAGAGCAGCCTCAGGAGAAGGAAGCATTGACTGGACTCTGGGCTATGGTACTTTGCAAGACTGAGAATGAAGCTTTAAAGCCAAAATACACCTTCTGTAGAGAAGTGGTGCCTGAAGAATTCTCCATATGCCAGTGTCTAACTGCGAGGTTTGGAATGTGACAAAAACGTGGAATTCAGAGGAAAATGACTCATCTAGGAAAAATAAGTACTGTGAGTTTCTTCCTTTTTTGAAATGTCCATGTCTTTAATTCAGTTTTCAATGACAAAGTAAGGTGACATAAAATACCAAAGAGCAGAGAAAATTCCTTAACCAAAAGGAGGGACCTCACATGATGCGTTTGCCTTCCTCGACCAAAGTAAATTTCTGTCACAAGAAGCCAGTACATTTTGTTGCCTCAGAAAACAGTTGATTGGTTAATCACAAGGGTAAATGCCAAAGAAGGAGCCGCTGAATGCAGAAGAAATAGATGTAAACTAGCAATGGGCAAAATTAGGATGAAAATTAGGATGATCCCATGTGTTAGTGTTCCGAGCATAGTTTAACAGTGAGCAAAAGCAGTTTTGAAGTACTCAGGGTAGTTCTCAGAATGACATCTGCCTCCCCTCCTCTCTAGTCTGGGCTTGGCAAGATCTACAGAGAGAAAAAGAGTTCTCTCTGTTCACATAAGCAATGGATCTGACTGAGGTGCATCCACAGGGAGCCACGCTGCTGGCGAGGAAGGAGGTATTTTTACTTGAACACTATCCAGGCCACAGCCATTTTAATGTCATTTCCCATCTTGTGACGAGGATGTATTCAGGTGACGGCTTCCATGCTGAACGTAATTGCTTGGTCTACTGTCCCTCCCATCTGCTGGACAATGTGACCAGGACAGTTTTCAGCTCTTGGAGAACTTCAATTAGAGCAGCGAAACAATTCCAGTCTCAGAGTTTTTGTCTTGACTTGTGTGAGTGGTGCTGTGTGTCTCTCACTTGTGCAAGCAGTGCTGGTTCTCAGGATAACTCAGCAGTCTTTAATCTGAACCAGATTAGTTTGTGCCTATGCACAGTCCTGCAGAGCCCTTTATTACTGATTGCCACCCCTCCTGCCAGCTCAAACAAGTAAAAACACTTCTCCAACATTTCTGGGAAAGTTAAATAGTTACTATTATTCCACTTCATAGGGAAGTCACAGTAGGAAAAGCAACATCACCCCAATGTATTTGAGACAGATCAGACCAGAGCAGGGCTCAGACCACAGATCCTGGGCTCACTCCGGGACAGCCTGGACGGCCAATACTCTTGGGAAGGAAAGCATCCATTTTGCCTTTGATGGTCTTCCAGCTACACCAAGAAAGGAAACTGTTTCCCACACTGTGAAAATATGAAGTTTTCAGACTTTCTTCTGCAGCAAGAGAATAAAAACCTGAGCCCTTTGAGATCAGACATCCAGGAGATGCACTTCACCACCTTAGAGTAATCAACATTGTGGTCGATATGGTGAGGTATTCACTCCGGATTCTAAGCAATGAGGTTTAATTCTCCTTGTAGGGGTCTGTGACCCTTACCCACCCCACCCACACCCTCCTGCAGTCCCAAGGACCGAAGACGCAGCTGCATCGTAACCTTGGCTCAGGCTACTGGGGAAAAGTTTAAGCTGTGAGCAACAGTGGTGAGAAATTCTGAGAGTCACACATAATAGGAAACAAAATTAGAGGTAGGACTGCTGAGACGAGCTCAGTTTGAAAACTGAAATCAGTCTTGCGAAAGTAAAATAATTGGATTAAAGGAAGAAACTCACTAAAAGCTGTGTGTGAAGTTCAGATTTTCTCCCAAGGACCTGCCTCAGCCAGTACCAAGTGGGTACAAATGTGCCTGAGCTCCACTGATGTACAGCTCTGACTACTTCAACATGGGGTCTATAGACTAAGCATCACCAACACACTGCTGTGACTCTGCCAACCTTGCCAACGCAGCTATGGTTTATTTCCCTAGTGTTAAGCAAAAGAGCAGACTTGTTTCAAAGGCTTCTTTATTTGTAGATCTGCCTCTATTTGTAGATCTCCTTTATTTGTAGATCTGCCTGTCTTACTGATGCACATACGTACTGGCTCTTGGCCTGCGCATGAATTCTTTCTGTGCACCCGCCTGAACAAAAATGAAGAAATCTCAAAAAAACTCAAAAAAAGAGTAGTTGTATTATTTTTCTAAGCGCATTCAACACAGGATATTAAATACAATACTGTTTTTGACCTTGTAAAGCATGAAAGAACGAGCTATAGCTCTTATGGGGCAAAAGAGTATCTGGAGGATCAGACTAGTCCACACCCCAAAATTTTCTCTGATTTTCCCAGTCAGCCTAAGGAAAGACACCAGACACTTCATTTTTCTGCATAGAATTGATGGTTCTGAAAAATAACTGACATCTGTGAAGCCCTGGCATGGGAGAACTATGACTTTACAGCAAATGTTTTTCCTGTGCTAGGAGGAATCTGGCCTCTGCCTGTGGCCCGTGAGTTCCCTTCTCCTGACAAGGGACTGCAGAGCAGTATCAGCTGTCTTGGGGTGACCACAGACCCCAGACCAGCCTGCACTCTGCTGCAAAGCTCTGCAAGATTCCCTGGAGTATCTCTACCCCAAGGGCAGAATTTATTCCTCAGCTGGAGATATAAAAGAGCCAACCTCTTTCCTTGCACATTGTATCACATCAAACACATTCCCACCCACGAAACAACACCCACATTGTTTGGGAAGAAAATAATCTGAGAGGCATCTTCAGACTTTTGAAGAAAACGTATTGTAGCTACTCTTGTCTCAGTATGTCTCTGGGAAATTCTGGAGGCTCAAAAGATTCACCATGTGTCCTCTCCCAGCCTGGAAGTGAAGTGATGCTGCAGGGAATTATTTCTTGTATAAGATTCACACCATGTGGCTGCAGTTTAAAAATCTCCCATTTTCCTCTCAGTCTCAAATGAGGCTTTAGCTTTAATGACTTACACAACACCCAGCCTCTTCAGGTTCAAAAGCGTGTTCTAAATCCTATATTGCAGTGGAGAATAGATGAAATGCTGCTGTTTGTGGGAGCAGCCAGTTATTTGAAGTGTTGAAGTTGGGACAAAACCCTTTGAAATATTTGGAGAGAGTATGACATTTTTGAGACTGAGCTGAGGGCAGCTAGAGCAGACTTGGGCTGAGGGTCAAAAACCATTCACTGAGACAGTGTGGTGGAGAGGGCAGAGCCTGGCTATCAACAGTAGTAAGTGTCCAAAAATCATGAGATTATCTGTATTTTGAAAGAATCCAATATGTAAATAAGCTGCAAGAGGGAAATGGGGACAGTTGTTTAGAAATGGCTAATTTAGAATCTATTTAGAACCCTAAACAACGCTGCAAAGGGGCTGCGACTTTAGCATTGCTCTTTCAAGACCCTGGATTTTGTATTACTTTTATGTAAAAGTTTGTCTAGTGTGAAAAGTTACTGCTTCTCTGAAAAAAGAGCTTTTATTTCTCATTGACAACTAAACCAGTTAAAACCCACTAACTGCATAGCTTATAAAAGCTGGAATTAACACTCTGGGTCTTTTAGGTTTCGATGCAGAAGGGCTGCTCTGCAAAGGGGGCTGCGAGCCCCAGGTCGGAGCAAAGCTGATCCAGCAGTTGGGTCAAGCCTATCTAGGTGAGCTCTGAACCGTCCTCTACCCTTGGCTATCGGCGGGGCCTCCGCTGCCGCTCAGGGCATCACCGTTATCTCGCAAGTTATTGATCCTCGAACCAACGGGAACAGCGCGAGGTCTCCGACCACGCAGCCTGCCACAGCGGCGCTTCCCGGCACCGGGGACAAGGCCCGGGCTGGTGCGGTGGGGTCCGGTGAGGAGACCTCCTGGGAGGGGGTCTTAGGCCCCACCCCCGCCCCCCCCGGGCAGCGCTGCCCCCGCGCCCGCCGCCGACCCGGGGCTGCCCTTGCAGGCGGCCGCTGGAGGCTGGGCCGGGGGCCCCGCGCTGCCCCGACCCAGCCGGCGGGCAGAGCATCGGCCCGGCCCCCGACGCTGAGCGAGCCGCCGCCGCCGCCGCGCCGAGGAGCGGCCGGGCCCCCGCGGCGCGGAGGAGCGGCGGAGCGGAGCAGGGGAGCGGCGGAGCGGAGCAGGGGAGCGGAGCAGGGGAGCGGAGCGGAGGAGCAGCGCAGAGGGGCGCGGGGCGCGAGGGAGCCCGGCTGGGGCCGCCGGTGCTGCCGGTGCTGAGGACGGGCGCTGCCGGAGCCGGGGAGAGCGGGACGGCGCGCACGCCGGGTGAGTGCCGGCGGCCGGGGCGCGGCCGGAGCGCTGCCGACGGGGCGGGCTCCCGCCGCCGCATGGCCCGGCCGGGCGCGGGGGCGCCTGCGGAGACCCGGCTGAAGTTGGTTCCTGGGGACGGAGCGCCCGGCGCCTCGCCACTGTGGCCCCGGGAGAAGCGCCAGGACCCGCCGGCGGCGGAGGGGGAACGGGGGCGAGGGGCAGGAGCTGGAGGCCGGGGCCTGCGGCGGCATCGCCCCGGCTCGGCGAGCGCCGGTGGGTGGGGCGGGCACGGCTCCCTCGGCGGTGTTGCCCTGCGGGGCCCCGGCCGGCGGAGGGCGGGGAGCCCCGCAGCGCCGGACACGGGCATTTGTTACAGAATCAGAGGATGGTTTGGGTGGAAGGGACCTTTAGAGGTCACCTGGTCCCTCCCCCCTGACACGAGGGGCATCTTCAACCAGATCAGGTTGCTCAGAGCCCCGTCAAACCTGACCTTGAATGTTTCCAGCCACAACCTCTCTGGGCAGCTTGTAATGACCCTTTATGCCGTGTATCTGAGAGGGAGGCTTTGCTCTCACAGGCGATTTAGAGCTTTAAATGCGTATTTAAATGCGTTTAATTGCAGGTCTCTTCCCCCAAGTACAGGATGATATTGGGTAAATGAAGTGACCACTTTAAAAGTGTAATTTTATGTGGATTGACCTGGGGAAAGCTTTGGGTTACTGCGGCTCTGAGATTTGTCTTCCTAGGGTTATTCCATCATTATCCCACACCATCCTGGTTTGTATTCCATGATTGACCTAGCTAACCTGGCTTCTTCCTCACTCCTGCTTCAGGTATGATGGTGACCAAATGTCACCTCCGATGAGGTGCTAGCGCAAAGCTAGGAGTTGCCGCTGTAATGTTGTACTTCTGGAGTCCTCACCTATCCATATGTATGTACCTGCTTGGATGCAAGCCAGGCTTTCCAGGACAGAGCGCACTGTTTTCTCACATGGAGCCAGTGGACCACCTGTCACTTGTTGCAGCAGTGATGAATGTGAACCACTTTTGGGATGAGCTTTGGTCCCGCAGCAAAGAGCAGGACGTAGCCAAGAACAAGGACTGCATTGCCCTGCAGTCATGAGATGATCCTGATTTTTCCAGGATACTGCAGGCAGCAATGCTTGAGACTTGAACACAGACTTCAATGAGAATAACGCTTCCCCAGACAGACACTCCCTTTCCTAGCAGTGAGCCTGATGTAAACCCCAAGGAAGAAACTCCCTTTGCAAAACTAAGTGGACAGCTGACTTCAGAGGTGGGACTACTTTGCCTGTAACTGTAACTTCCTCTTCACAGGAACTGTTGTCAGTGGAGTGTTACGTAGATTATTCCAGAAAGCCATGGCTGGGATGTGTGAGGTTTCTCAAGACAAATTTGCTTTTATTTTTCATGTTCTCCCTAAAGTCAGGGCAGCATCATAACAAAGGATTTAGGCTGTACATCACACATGCTTCTCAAATAGTAAAGTTAACAAATATCAAACAAATAGTCAATCTGTTGTTTTTCATATTGCTTGTAACATTTTCTGGTTTTCCCATTTACCCTCACATCCGGATGATCTCAGAGTAACATCCTCACCAGTCATCACTCATTCAGTTTCTTCTGATGTATCACACTTCTGAAGGGCTGGTAATTGAGCACGTGTAATGCAAGCATGTGTGAGTAAATGGCAGAGAATAAGGAAATTAAAAAAAAAATCAAACCCACTGCTGGTTTGCAGCTTCCTTAGAAATCTGGGAAATGTATTTCTTAAATTGAAATGTCAAAATGCAGGAAGATGTGAGGGGCCTGGCTACTTTCAGCATCTAACACAAAGTAAGAATGATGGCAGTGCACTGTCCTCACCTAAATGCAGAACAAAACCCAATGGCAAGTATCACTCTGTTCTGGCATGTACACAGCAAGGTGATGCAGTCACCTTGCAGCTGTTTGCCTGGCTAGAGCTGTCCTACATACAGGAACCAGCCTGATATCAAAAGTTAGAATAAAAATTGACTGGTTTTTCCTCTGTCTTTGGAGTAAAGATTCCTTTCTGCCCTTTGGCGAGGCACTCAGAGATGCATGTAAAGAGAGATATCCCTCAGTGTGCCATGATCCATCCTCTGTGATCCCCAGAGGCACAGGACTGAGTGCGGGACTCAGCTAAGATGTTCCTTCCTGCCCACTCCCAGCCTGCCCATTCCTGAGTCTATATGAGCACAGAGATATTGTGCAGAGGGCAATTTAGATATTTTCCCATCTCTAAGCTTATTGAAATTGGGGTGACGAGGAGAGTTTATTCTAAACCAGGGAAAAAAATAAACAGCATCGTGGCCATAAACACTGTGGTCAGAGCAATAACTGTTTCTTTGCCAAGGCCAGAGAGCTCCTAACAGGTCATATGGGGGAATGCTACTTCATAGTGCCTTACAAACATTCAGAAACCAAAGGAACAAGCATTGCATATCAGAGAAGCCTGTGTCTGCATCCTAGAAAGTGAACCAGAGGGCAGAGGAGTATACTAAAGCTCAGAGTGCAGCAAGAGAGGAGAGTAGAGCATTGGTAGGGAGCAACACTCAGAAAGTCAGTGGCATGTGGAAAATGCTCGTGGGGCTGATGCCCTGGTGTGTCAAGAGAACATTCTGGTGCAGTCCTCCTACCTGGCACAATTATGGGGAGTTCCTTCCTCCTGTTCATGCTCTGAAATGGTGGAGGCTGGGGGCTCTGTTTCCCCAAGATCAGTCATGTCACTGCTTGTCCCAGATCCTGCCTTGCAGGCACTTGGACACAGCTGGCATTACGATCTCACACCCCACTGTATTTTTTGGTACTTAAAATTCCACTGATTTCACGACACCAAATAATAATGGAAGATGAAATGTGAGAAAGAAATAATTAACTGGAGATTTTGCATTGTGTGTGTTTGCATTGTGTGTGTTTGTTTATGGCTGAGGGAGTACCCGGAGCTAAGTGCTCCAGACTGTGCTGCCTTCAAAGAACTTACAGTAACATACTGTAGAGTCTGTTTTTGCAATGTAGTACTTGCCAACATTACTGCTCCTAAATCCCAGCCTGTCTCTTTGATAAGTAATATTTAGTTATAACAGCATTTGTAACTTCGTAGTTAGCAATGGGTTAATTGCTAATACATGTTGGCTGTGTATAAATAAAGGTAAGAAAGGAAAAATACCAATACTTTCTTAAAAGCTGAGCAAAATAGAAGGTGGGGAGAAGGCAGCAAAAGTGTTAAACATTGCCAATATTTGCGTGACAATTACTATAGTTGCTTATTTAAAATGAGAAATGTTTTCTCTACAGTTTCTCACATAGAGTGCTGTTCTCTGTGTCAAAGAAACAAAATGCCTGATTTACTTGGAAAAAGTCACAATAATAGTATCATTAGAGATTTAGCCGTGCTGCATGAGCCATGCCGGAGCGAACACTCGCGGTGTCAGTACACTTCTTTAGAAACATGAACTCTTCTGTGCCAGCTCCCCTCACAGGCAGTGAAGAGAGATGCTCAGCCCTAAAGGGCCCAGCTTCTGCTGGGGCCGACCAGAAATTCAGGTGCAAACAGAATTTACAGACTGTACCTCTCACTTTTTCAGTGCACTATGGCATTGCCTGGTTTTCTGCCAGAAGCTGCATCCTGATGTGGTTATGATCTCTGGATAGGCAGATTCCTAGAGCTAATTCTAAATGTGTTTCATGATGTTTGAAAAGGGCTTTTGTCTCCAAGTTGGACACCACAGCTACTCTATTCTCCATGCTTGAGTCAGTTGTCCCAAATCTGCAAGAACTTATTCAAAACTCGCTCCCTTTTCTGAGTTCTGCTCTGAAATATGCCTTTAGAGGGGTGCCTCCTGGCTGGAGTGCCACCTCCTGTCCCTCCTGCTGAACTTTAACTGTTCTCAGCCATCCCTTTGCAGTTCCCCAGCTTCAAGGAAAGAGAATGAATCTCCTAATTCCTCTAACTTTGGTGTGAACTTAAAGGAAATGTGCAACATATTAAGGAACATTTTATCTTGTTCTCCATTTTTTGACTGTTCTATTTAGTGAAAGAGTAAATTTCTGTATTTTCATTTCAGCATACCTATTTCGTACACACTATTTACCCCCCTCCAGCCCAGTTCAGGGTGCACCAAAGCCTTCTTGCAGCTCAGCATCCTCAGAAAGTGTATCAGCTGCACCATGAAATTGCAGTCTGTGGGAGTTACCCCACTCTTCACTAATGGCTGTACTCCAGAAAGGACATAAATGTGTCAGGACTTTGTTTACCCTTGGGATTGAGCATCTCTGGCAATCTGAGCAGTCTCTGCAGCTCTGTGCCTGCATCCCACATGATGGCACTCAGTCCTAAGGAGCTCGTGGTGCCACCCAGCCTCCTCCTGCCTGCCGGTGTTCCTGCCTTGGCACACCTGGAACTCAGTTTTTCCTCCTAGGGACCCTACCCTGCCACCTTGCCCTTGCTCTGTGAGTTTAACTGCAGAGCTGGGATGCAAAGCACCTTTTCTTAAGAAGTACCTAGTTTTAAGTGAGGACCCTGAACAGTGAAGCAGTCCCAATGCTATCACCAACAGCTAAAGTGTGTTTTCTTTTCACATTGCACATGATCTTGCTTCACCTTCCAGTCCTTGAGCTGAACTTTCTGCTAAGTTAAATAGCACTGCAGTGTCTGAAATTGTCTCTCCATTTAAATGCTCTTTCCTTCTTTCTGATTAATGAAAAAGAATCTCTCCAGGTTACCAAGACATTATTACACATCTCCTAACCTCCTGGACTTTCACAGGAACTACTGAGTGTTTGGACACAGGGATCAAAAGGTCCCTTCCCATGCAACCTTCAGTACTGTTGGAGGTATATAAATGAGAGCCACAGTCAGCCCAGGTCAAATTTGGGATGCAGGAGGGAGGCAGCTGCAGAGGGCAGTCCTGGTTTCTGTGGCCTTGCAGTCAGGATGTGGTGTTCTGTCCCTACTGGTTACAGAAGACGCTCTGGTGACTGGGCTGCTTGCTGTGGTTTTATCATCACGTTTCTTCACCCCAGGGTCACTCTATGCCTTGGTTTCTCATCATTCTCACTGCACGGCTCTGTACTTGCCCCATCCTCCCTCAACTGCCACACTTGCATGCTGCTCAGTGCAGTAGTGTGGACAATCCACAGGGACAGTAGTGTGGATAAACTACTGGGGACACTAGCATGGATAACCAAGGACAGGTGTGCCCTCCTTTGCTCTATGCTGTTCCTGGCTGCTCTTGCAAGCATCTTGCTTCACCCGCAAGCATCTAAGACAACGCTGGTTTGCTCCAGCTAGGCGTTGTACATCACACGTGCTGTGCTGTGAAAACCTCACTCTGGTTGGCTGTGACATCATCTTCAATTTATTTCAGAAACTTTGAAGTGAAAAAAATACCCACGGTCCATGGCCAAGAGCACCAGGTGAAGCCCAAGAAAAGATGAACCAAGGACAGTGCTGATGCAGCCAAGGCATCTGAGAGGATTCCCATCCTGTGAAGTGTGGGTGACAAACCTGCTATGCCCTGCCTGGCAGGGCCAGAGGGCTGACACGGGCTGATCCACACTGTGCACACAACTGCCTGCAGGCAGCAGGAGCGCTGACCCAGGCTTCGAGTTGCACACACTGGAGGCAATAATGCTATCTTATCTAGAGGTGATAACATCACCAGTATTAAGGAAACTTCCCTGTCCGACCTTCCAGGAGCCCCTCTGGCACTCACTCTCGCACCACCTGAGCTGGGACAGAAGCTCCTTCGCAGCTGCTCCCCTCACACTCCGACAGTCAGACCTGGTTTTCTCACCAGCTCCGCCCCACGTTTCCCATTGCTGAGTCTCAGACGTCTGGATCCTAAAAGTAATTTGATCATGGTGCAATACCAAAATAACAGCTTCAGCTGGTGCCTCTGAGGAGGGACCCAGAACAAAGGAACCCCTGGGCTTTTATCCCCTCACAGTCCAAGCACAGGAAAGTCTGGGGGTTGTTGGCTCCTGCTGTGTCTCTGAGTGTCGTGTCCCCTGGCTGGGACACAGCTCCCTTTGTTGTCCAAAGGGTCGGCAGTTCACGTCCTCTTGCCCTGGGCTCAGGCTCCTGTCCCACAGAGCTCAACCTGCAGCTCCGCTGCAGCTGCACCCCGAGCTACTGGCACTGAATGTATTCCTCAACAACCAGGTTCTGCCCAGTGCTCCTCATGCTCCAGAGACCACGTGCGCTCTGCCCAGGCAGCACGTCCAGTCACTGCTCTCCAGGAACATCGACGGCCGCTTCCTACTCCTGGGCTCTGCTGTTTCACGATGTGTGTGCCTGTACATTTGTGTTCTGCTTTTTTTTAATAGGCAGTTATGTGCACAGCCTTAACTTAATTTAATGACTGCTCAACATCTAGTGTTATTTTTTCAGTGTCTGTAGTTTATGCAAATGTTTTTCTTTTTTTTGTTTTTTAATGGGAAAATCATTTACCTCTGTTCAACTTTTTTTTTGTTGAGTAAAAGGTAACTTAATTGAAATGCTAAATTATTGGGAGTATGTTCATTTTATCTAGATGGTAACTTTTTCTGAGTACAGGATAAAGACCTGACTTGGAGCATTTTTGTAAAAAATTTGTTCTGAGACATCACTTAATTAATTCAGTAACTCAGTATATGTTAACCCATTATTTGTTTTCAGTAAGACTTTCCCCCAGTGTAGGAGTGTCCTGTTTACTGGCATGTTGAAGATTAATAATTCATTTGAACTCTAGACTAGTTCATTTCACTGAAAATGCCATGTTTCACATCAACTTATTTTTTCCCATGGTGATTGAGAGCTGTTGGAAGCAGTAGGACTACTAATAAGCTTGTTCATGTACAGGTGGGTGGGTGAGGTGCACTTCACTTTAGTTCATGTTGCTGGAATTATTCTAGGACTGATAATCACATTATACGTGAAAGGCTCGATATCACTTTTCTCAGTAACTGAAATCAAGATTGGCCTTGGCTTTAGTTTTTAAGAAATACAGTCATTGTCTTTAATATTGCTAATCAGTCTGTCTGGTGGTTTTGGTTTAGCTTTTCTTCTGCATGGGATGTGCAGTCAGCCCAGTGTTCAGGTAAGAGGTTTCTTAGACTCTATAAGTGAGAGTTCTGAAGTGAGCCATTACTGTGTCAAAGAGTTAAAGGGATGGTAAAGCTATGGAAAAAAAATAAATCCAGAGAAGATAAAGGAAATTTCTCACAGAGAAACTAGATTCACTTCAGCATCCATGTTCACTAAAGAGAAACTGGGGGATATTTACAAGTGGACTCTCTATTTCTGGCCAAAGAGAACAACAACATAACTTCACTGTGAGACAGTGCTCAGCTAGAGAGTTCAGTGCAACTCAAGATCCAAAGTGCAATGGTATCAGTAGGAGGGTCAGCCTCTACTTCAACTCCCTTTGCACCTGCTAACTGCAAGACAACCACTGTGGTGTCACCTCCCAAAGAGATCTGGACAACTGCTGAGCCATAACCCAACATCTGTACATATAGCCAGTTGGCAGAAATTACAGTAAACAATAGTATTACTGGACACATAGTAAATATGGTGTTTTGGAGAACAGTCAAAGTTCAGGCTTTAGTAAAGGTAAGTTATGTCTCACCAATCTGTTGAAGTAATTAAGAAAAGCAGATGAGTATATGAAGTGAGTGAAGTCCAACCCATACAACTACTTAGACTCTCAAGAGACTTTGAGTGATCTGGAAAGTACATGAATAGTGGGCTGATGACATATGATGATGAAACAAAGGTCTTCAGAGTAGTAAAGACAAGGACCGACTGTGCAGAGTTGCAAAGAACCTTAGTTAAAAAGTGAGAGGAGGAATATAGTGCTCATAGATGTAAAAAGTGAGCTGCCAGGGAAAAAAAGCTGATATACCACTCAAGGTATTTGGAATTATATTAATTGGGACTGCTCTGTGGAAATGTCAGATCAGTGCTATGCAATGATTCAAAAAGCAAAGTAAATTTCAGGAATCATGAGGAAAGAAACTGAGAACAGAAAACACCATTATGCTGCAGTATAAATCTGTGGTGTATCCACATCTTCAACAAGTGTTTGTGGTTCTGGTCTCTGTCTCCAAAAGAACATATCAGTGTTGGCAGTGTCAGAAAAAGGCAACAAGGTTGAGCTGAATGTATGGGCCATTGTCAAGATTTGATGGACTTTGGTCACTATAAGCATTTTTATGTTCAAAAATTCTTGTAAATCACACCTTTGTTCAGTGTCACAAAAATGGTTATTAGGAAGGGATCTTCCCCTTCCTGGAGAAAAAAAAATAAAGAAAGTATGAAATATGAGACTCATGTCCCCTAATTGGAAAAGTACACCTCAAAAGAAAAAGCATCTCTAAAAATCAATTTAACTCACAGAAGGTGGTTGTTTATAAAAAAAATCAAACACACCAAACCAAAAAGTGTTTCTTATGTTAGGATTTAGGAGCTTAAGAGAGGCTGTTTGACATCAAAGTGCTAATGTTTCATGTAGAATATATGCTGTTCTTGCTCCACAGATTCCCAGTCGACTGTCCATTCTCTGTTGGATGCATGAATCTGTACCAGTGATGACTGAGAAAGGCATTTCTCCTCGATGATTGGGAGAGGGCTGGCCTGATGATTATCTCCTTGGAGAAGTTCAGTGTCTCTCTCTGTAGCCCTCCTAGCACACTGCAAAGCCGTTTGTGACCCACATTCAGGATGTCTTTCAAGAAGGGTTGGGCTGGCATAATGTAAGTAACGTTCTGGTACTCATGGGTGGAAGTGAATGAAAGGCCTGAGGAAAATCTATCTTAGGATGTTTTCTTCAGGTTTGTGAAGACTTCACGTTACACTAAGTGAATCCAAGGAAAAGTATGGAAAGCCTGTAGATTGCATACTGTGCTATAATGTGTGCCAACACATTGAGTTCTGGTACCTAACATCTGACTTCAGCATTCGAAGACTAAATGTTGAGAGAAAACCTGAATGGTCTGGAGAAATAAATGAAACCAAAGATCTGTACTTTTCAAAAGAAGTCTTGATTCCCAAATCTGGCAGAAATTATGCTTACAGAAGGAATCCAGACGGTATTGTTTTATATCTTGGGTACTCTACTAATAAAGTGTCCCTTGTAAATACCAAAAACATGACAGTCAGCTATTAGAGAGAAAGGAAAAATACTGTTGAGGGCAGCTTTATCCCAAGCAAAGGGGCATTAACTACATGCCCAGATGTTTCTTTTCTGTCTCTCACCCTTCAGTGTTGATTTATGCAGCTTTGCAGAAGGTTAGTTCAGAAAAAAAGACAAAGAATGATTCAGTCATCTTCAAGATGAAAATGAAACCCACCTAAGTTCTCGTCACTTAATAGTACTGCTTGCATTGTTGTACACCAGATTGATATCTGGATGATTATGTTAACATTTTGCTTTAACAATGATGTCATTGATGTGATGTGATGGAAGATCTTGTTTTGGAGAGTACCTCATCTACTGTGTCAGCTGAAGTTTTCAACAAGTTAATATTTCTTCAGTGTTGGACTGAAGTATGAAAAGTTCTATTTCATCAAAAAAGTGAGCATCTTTCTTCATTGTCCTAGAAAGATTACACTGGAAGGTGAAACCAGAGCAGAGGATGACTCAGTACAACCATTCAGCAGAGTTCTCTCTCCAGAGCTCAGCAAATAAGTCATTAAATTTCACTGAAACACCACTGGCTTGGGATGAAAGGACACTCTTAGGGCTGAAGATTTCACTGTCAATCCTTCTGTCCGTTATAACTTTGGCAACAATCCTTGCAAACGTTTTTGTTATTATTACAATTTTTCTGACTAGAAAGCTCCACACACCTGCAAATTACCTCATTGGCTCCTTGGCAGTGACTGATCTTTTAGTGTCTGTCCTCGTAATGCCCATCAGTATTGCTTACACTGTCACCCATACATGGGCCTTTGGCCAAGTGCTGTGTGATATCTGGTTGTCATCAGACATCACATGCTGCACAGCCTCCATCCTGCACCTCTGTGTTATTGCCCTGGACAGATACTGGGCTATCACAGACGCTTTGGAATACACCAAACGCCGGACTGCTGGCCGAGCAGCCCTCATGATTGCAGTGGTCTGGATGATATCTATTAGTATTTCTGTGCCACCATTTTTCTGGAGGCAAGTGAAAGCTCATGAAGAAATTGCAAAGTGTACTGTGAACACAGATCAAATTACCTACACAATCTATTCCACTTGTGGAGCTTTCTACATCCCAACTGTGCTCCTCCTGATATTATATGGTAGAATTTATGTAGCAGCTCGATCCAGAATTCTGAAGCCACCCTCATTATGTGGGAAACGTTTTACTACTGCACACCTGATCACCGGCTCTGCGGGGTCTTCTCTCTGCTCCATTAATGCTAGCCTCCATGAAGGGCATTCCCATTCAGGTGGATCCCCAATATTTATCAATCATGTTAAAATAAAAGTTGCAGATAGTGTCCTGGAAAGGAAAAGAATTTCTGCTGCAAGAGAAAGGAAAGCCACCAAAACTTTAGGCATTATTTTGGGAGCTTTCATTTTCTGCTGGCTGCCTTTTTTCGTCATGTCCCTAGTCCTACCCATTTGCCAAGATGCTTGTTGGTTTCATCCCATTCTACTGGACTTTTTTACCTGGCTGGGTTACCTAAATTCATTGATCAATCCAGTCATTTATACAGCTTTTAATGAAGAATTTAAACAGGCTTTCCAAAAACTAATACTTTTCAAAAAGCGTTCATCTTGAGACTCTCCTCTTGTGTTACTGACCCTTGTGCAATCTCATACCTGAAACTTTCCATGCTTTTATTCCTAAGGAACAGAGTGGTAATTGCCAACTCTGCTGCAACCCTGTTCTGTGCATGTAACTGGGGACTTCTCGCCAATTTGATACTTTCTGTCTGGAATTCTGCATTCCATAACAGAACTCGTCTGTGGTCTCTGCAGTGATCGTGTGTGTATATAAGACCAACAACACATGAAATAAGCTTTGTAACGAGGGATGGTGTGCAAACCAGGGAGCTGGGCTTGTGTGAGGGGGTGACACGTTATCCAGTTCTACCATGCTTTGTAACCTGGTGGGAGGAAATTGTGTATGTGTTTGCAGGATATCAGTATTTCTGCTGCATATTATTAATCATTTATGTAGGCTGAGAAAGTTTCTGGAGAGCAGGATCTGATATCTACATTTTCTATAGCCTGTATCATATCCACGTGACGCTGATAAGACCTGTAACTTTTTCAGAAGTTGTGTGACACAGCCTGGCTATAACGAGCAGCAGGGCAGAGAGGCATGTAAGTCATATGAATATTTCACAACTGCTGCATTTGAAGCTATGTTTTTGGTGAACTGCAGAAAGAAGACAATTTATTTGAAGCAATTTTTACACATTTTATCATGAATAGAATAGCCAGTGCAGAAATACTACAAAATAAATAGCATGAAAATTATTGTGAAGTACCTTGATCTTATATTTTATTTCATTTTTTTTGCATGCACAAGCTGAAACAGGAGAATATAGTTAGTGCCAGTGTGGAATGACTGGAACCTCAGAAAACAGCCAGGAGCTTCACTCCTTGGTGACAAGAAATGGGAATTTAGAGAGGAGAGAATGAAGTGACACACTAAGGAAAATTTTCTTAGTAATTAGGTTGTTGGGGTGGATGGGCCATCACTGTCTCTGGAAGTCTTTAAATACTGGTCAAGCAAACATCTGTCAGGAATCATACTGTCAGAACCCTCTGCTGGGGCTGTGGAGGGTGGAACAAGTCCCCTCTAATCTGCACTTCTCTTCTTTTGGGATTATTTCCCTGATTTGGCAGGTGGAAAGCCGGCACACGGAGGTCTTGGTTGAAGTCTTGGACAGGACAGCACACCAAGTGGTGCAGTCCAAATTTCATTCAACTTTTTAGTCTCTGGGGATTTTAGAGCAAAAGTGTCCATACTGTGTTATGAGAGGCACACATTGCTTTGAAAGTTATCCCATATTCCTTCTGACAGCCCTTCAATCTCTTGACCTGCCCCAATTCATCTCCACTATCAACTGCTGTGCCCATTCCTATGCACTACACCACAGCCCAGGTCCACCACAGCTTTCAGCCTCTCCTTCGCATTTGAGGCACAGCCTCACAGCTTCTCCCTGTGGCTGGTGCCTCTGCTGAGGACTGGACCATAAAGTGATGGCCTGGGACCACCTGTATGCTGCAGAGTCAAGCAGAGCAGTTGTGTGGTCACAGAACTGTACTCTTCTCTCTCACAGTATCCACCAAGGGCACTTAAGGCTGCCCTGCTTGGGACACAACTCTCCTCCCCTCCCAGAAGTGTGCTGATCTAGCTCCGTCCAGCTCGAGATTTTGATGGTGCTGCTACCTGGCCATGTCCACACGGTCTGCTTCTAAAGTGCGTCCTGAGTGCCCACTGGCTGTGGTGGTTCTCGCCTGTGCTCACTCCGTAGCTGTGCTGTTGCTTTGCCAGGGGACATGTGAGCTGACACAGGCTACAGCCACACAGGGGAAGGCCTGAACCATTAACTAGTGTTGACAACTGAGCTCTCACACCTGAGGCCAGTCCCTGGCACTATTCAGTCTGGGGTTACAGCATTGTCCAACTTGGAGCTTCAGATTCCCTTCTGGGCTGCCATCCCTGTGCCCAGGGCACTCAGAGCTGCTGCCGTTAAGGGACAAGACAGTATGGCACTACCAGTCCAGTCTTGCTCTGGAGGTAGCTGAGGTATGGAGGCATCACAAAAGGTTGGTATAACCACTTCTGCTAGAAAAATTGGATACACAGTCTCATATTGGGCCTGCAACAGGGGACCTGTGTGACTACATGAATTCAGAGATAAGACTCCAGAATCTTACAGGGTCTTGTCACTCAAAGAACCATTTGTGGAGACTCAAGAAAGCTCTCCTAGCTTAACACAGAACATTGCATATTCCAGAACACTGGCATCTTCTGGGTTCCTCGGGGACTTGAATAAGAAAATTAAACATGGTTTCTCTGCCTCTCCTCCAGCAGCACCAGCATAGTGCTGGTGCCTCCTGCTTTGTACCAGTCTCTGCTGAGAGCTAGTCTGGCCTTCCCACCATATGGCTTCATGCTGCCTGAGGCAGGGCTTGTCTTCAGCCAGGTCACTTCTGAACTACCTTCTACGTACCTATTCTCTTCCTACCTCATGTTTCAGGATGTCGTGCTAGCAATGAGCCCTTGGGTCACAGTGCTCCTGCAAAAACTTGGCAGCAAGACTGTCACTCTGTTGTCTAAATGATGCTGAATTTTGGTCTGCACATCACTTAGGGACCTTCTCCACAGTGTCCTTCAAGTGGCCTCATGCCTGGTTGTTACCTTGAAATCAGAGCCTTGGAGCAGCTGATGGCACATCTCATTAGAAATACTGACAGGGGCAATGAGAGTTAGTGTGTGTGTCTTCCTTCTCAGATCTGGAGACGTACAATACATAGGAGTAATTCAAGTTGGAAGGGACCTCTGGAGGTCGCTAGTCCAAAATTCTGCTCAAAGCATAGCCATCAGCGATTTTCTCAGCTTTCCAAGGATAAGGATGCACAACCACTCTGGGTAACCTGAGCCAGTGCTTGACTGTCCTCCTGGTGAAAAAGATTGTCATAGGTTTGAAAAGAGATCTTGGAATTTTTTCCCCCGTGTCGCCCGCTCCCCCTCCCCAATCTGTTTCTTCCGGGATGGGGGGAGTCAGGAGGGGGAGAGGGAGCGGAACGCCACGCGCTGCGCAGCGCGGGAGCGGGCGGAGGCCCCTCTAAAGAGCGGGCCAGGGCCGTGCCGCGGAAGCCCTTTTGTCCGGAGGATTGGGGTTTTTTTCCACCGATGGACAGAGCGGGGGCTGTTTTGGGGTTTTTTTTTGGGCGCTTTTTTTTTTTTTTTTTTTTCTTTTTTTTTTTTGTTTTTTTGTTTCTTTTCCTCCTGATGGAAAGTTTTTTTTCTTTTCCCTGCCGGATGCCGCGTGCAGAGCGACTGAGACCGACGCATCTCGGAGCGAGATGCTCTTGGGTCGTGGGGACTGCATTATCAGAGCTGCCTGAGTTGAGACTGCGCCTTTGGGAAGAAGGACTCTTTCTATGAAGCCACCGGCCGCTCCCGTGGCTGCGAGCAGCTGTTGAGCTGCCAGGGACAGTTTTGCCGTCACCCCTCCCTCCCACCCCCTACCCCAGTTTGCCGCGGGTTTTTTTCCCCCTGGGGAATTAGGACTTTGTTTTGTTTCTTTTGAAAGTTTTGGTTGCACCATTGTTGTTTATTCGGATTTGTTAATAAAGAGCTGTTCTTTTCCTTTTCCACACTTTCACTTGCAGACTCTTAATTTCAAAGTTGTAATCTTGTTAGACAAAGATTTTCCTTATATCCAGTTTGAACTTCTCTTTTTTCACTTATGTCTATTGTCTCTCAGTCTCCCACCAATCACTTCCTGCTAGGTCCTGGGGAAGCTGCTGTCGGGTTTCCTCACATCATTCTCTTCTCCAGGCTGAGCAAGTCCAGTTCACTCAGCTTCTCCCTCTGTATTCCTGCGGCAAGTTCTCCAGTCTCCTGACCATTCTGGTGTCCATCCATCAACCTCACGCTGCTTTAGCTATGCCTTTCTTGTACTAAGAGGCCCAAAACTGGACACAGTTTTCCAGATGTGGGCTAGCAAGGGCTGAGTAGAGCAGGATAATCACTTCCCTTGATTTATTAACTATGCTTCTGCTAATATAGCCTTCTCTGCACCAGGTCACGCTGCTGGCTCCTGTTCAGCTTGCTGTCTACGAAGACCCCCAGGTCCTTTCCAGCAGAGCTGCTATCCAGCCAGTCAGTCCTCAGCCTGTATCATCTCAAAGGGTTCTTCCTCCCCTGGTTCAGGACTTTGCATTTGTCCTTGTTGAATTCTGAAGGTTCCTGTTAGCCCCTTCCTCCAGACTGTTTAGGTCACTCTGAATAGTGGTTCTGCCCCTGAATGTATGCACTGAACCCCCCAGCCCAGTGTCAGCTGCAGACTTGAGTGCACTCCATCACTTCCTCCAGGCGATCGATAAAGAAACAGGACAGGTCCTAGGACAGTCCCCTCTAGTACTCTGCCTGTTATCAGGCTGTCCACCCATACAGACCCCAGCATCCCAAACTGAGTTCAAGGATATTGTGTGAGTGTTGAAAGCCTTGACAAACTCAAGGCTCATGCACAGACTCAGTAAATGTCTTGTACAAGGCAATCAAACTGGGCAGACATGATTTACCCTCTGCAAATCCATGCTGACTGCTCACTTTGTTCACTGTGCTCTTGGCTCAGATCCAGATTCCCAAGGCATTACAGATGAGGGCCAGAACTTTGCCATTCTTTTTTTTCAGACCATGTTGCAAGAGAAAATGTCTGGGCAGGATGGCACAGAGCCCAAAAGAGGTCAGTCTGAGTGACCTGTGCAGCACCTTTTCACTTGGACCACAGCCCAGAGGGAAAGTGTCTCAGAGAACAAGAGAAGGAGGAGAGCACATAGTTTATGTCTGCTATGTGAGGAGTTCTGATAAATAATATTTCACTGATGTAACTTTAGGGCTGGCTTCAAGTGGTTGCTGAATTGAGATTTCTTCACGCTGGCAAAGTCCCGAAGAAGATGGCTCAAATGGATTAAAGAACAGTGGGCAAATGGAGGCAGGGTATGTAGAAACCCAAGTCATAGAGAAGTCTTTAAAGAGAAAGGCCCCTTTTTCCTCTCACCCCTTTGTATTGAAGGATATTACCTCTGCTTCTGTGCCAGTGTTTGTGCCTGTTCTTTGGGAAGGACCTGGTGTCCTCTGTTTCTTCCCACTACTCAGATGGGTGTAGAATCAGAGAATCATAGAATGTGAAGGGTTTGGAATGGACCTTAAAGATATCTAGTCCCAACCCCCCTTGCCATGGTCAGGGACACGTCCCACTAGACCAGGTTGCTCAAGGCCTCATCCAACCTGGCTTTGAACATTGCCAGGTTTGGGACGTCCACAACCTCCTTGGGCAACCTGTTCCAGTATGTCACCACCCTCACAGTAAAGAACTTCTTCCTAATATCCAGCCTAAATTTCCCCTCATTCGATTTGTACCAACTACTCTTTGTCCTGTCGCTACAGTTCCTGAGGCACAGTCCCTCTCCCTGTATGACCCCTTCAGATACTGGAAGGTTGCTATGAGGTCTCCACTCAACCTTCTCTTCTCCAGGCCGAACAGCTCCAACTTTCTCAGCCTGTCTTTGTAAGGGAGATGCTCCAGTCTTCTTACCAAATTCGTGGCCTCCTCTGGACTTGCTCCAACAGTTCCATGTCCTTCTTATGCTGGGGATACCAGAACTGTACACTGTGCTCTAGGTGGGGTCTCACAAGAGCAGAGTAGAGGGGGAGAATCCCCTCCTTTGACCTGCTGGCCACGTTCCTCTTGATGTAGCTCAGAACACAGTTGGCTTTCTGGGCTGTGAGCGCACACTGCCGGCTCATGTTGAGTTTTTCATCCACCATTACCCACAAGTCTTTCTCCACAAGGCTGCTCTCAATCACTTCTCCACTCAACTTGTAGGCGTGTCTGGGATTGCTCTGACCCAGGTGTAGAACCTTGCACTTTGCTTTGTTAAATTTCATGAGGTTTGCATCAGCCCACTTCTCCAGCCTGTCCAGGTCCCTTTGGATTGCATCCCTTCCCTCCAGCATGTTGACTGCACCATACAGCTCACTGTCATCAGCAAATTTGCTGGGGGTGCACTCAATTCCACTGTCAGTGTCTCCAACAAAGATTTTGAACAGTATTGACCTCAGTACCGACCCCTGAGGGACCCCAGTTGTCACTGGTCTCCATGTGGACAATGAGCCATTGACCACAACTCTTTGTGTGCGATCATCCAGCCAGTTCTTTACCCACCAAGGGTCCATCCATCAAATCCACGTCTCCAATTTGGAGACAGTGATGCTGTGTGGGACAGTGTCAAATACTGTGCATAAGTCCAGGTAGATTATGTCCGTTGCTCTGCCCCATCCACCACTGCTGCAGCCCCATCATAAAAGACCACCAAATCTGTCAGGCATGATTTTCCCTTTGTAAAGCCAATCACCTCTTTGTTTTTCATGTGCCTTAGCAGACTCTGCTCTATGTTCTTGCCTGGTACAGAGGTGGGACTGACTGGTCTGTAGTTCCCAGGGCCTTTTGCTTTCCCCTTTTTAAAAATGGAGGTTATATTTTCCTTTCACCAGTCATCAGGGACTTCACCTGACTTCAACAAAATCTGAAACCTTTCCACCCACCATCCTTCCCATAACTCCTGTATCATGAGCTGATCAACTTGAAATTATTCCCCTATTTGCTGTCATGGTTTAGGAATGGCATTCTCCAATTTAGTACTCCCACTAACACCACACACCACTTCTCCTCCCCACCTCCAATTGGAGGTACAAAAACAAAGATCAGGACTGAGATAAGAACTATTTACTGGAAACAGCAATAAGAGAAGAAAATGAACAAAAGCTCCTGACAATAAAAAATACCAGACTGTTCTGTCTGCCAAATTTACTGGACCAGAAGGAACCCCTTCTCTCCTGAAGAGGGAGAGTCCCTTTTTCCCCACCCCCAGCAATGAGGTGAAGTGGTGAATAACCTTGGGTCCTGGCTATGCCAAAAAATGAACCCTGTCCTGGCTGAAACCAGGGCACTATTCACCCCTTATTTTATACCATCTATGCCATACCCAGATCCCACACCTTCCAACTATATACATATACATATATATATATATATATATATATATATATAAATATACACAAGCACAGGTATCATTTCTATATTCAATGGCTGTCCCTAACAGTTTCTGTGACTCACCGTGTAGGACTCCACATAGCAGCTTTCCATTTTTGATGTATCCCTACAATACGGCAGGAACCGTCAGTGAAGGGAGTGTGTCTTTTAACCTGTCCACAGTCTTGGACAGGGTCTCCACAGTCGAGATGCAGGTCAGTAGGGAGGACCTGATCTTCATATTGCCAGAGTCAGGCAGTCACCTGAAGCACTGTTTGTTCTCCTTCTGTCCATGACATCAATGCTCATGAGTTGGCGTGTGATGATGGCACGCCCCATACAAACTTCCGCCACATGGATTGTGTGGACTGGACCTCATCTGGATCTACAAGGACTGCTTGTTATTTGAATCCCTATAGATTACCTCCAGCACAGCTAATTCTCTCAGGTATTGGCCACCTTTCTCCATGGCGTTCCACCTGCTTGGATGCACTATTAGATCATCCTTGAGAGAATACCTTTCCTTCACCCTTGACATGAGAGTTTTTGTCTTCTTCCCCATCCCTTTGTCAATGCCCTCATCCCAGGACAGGGATCCCAATTGCTTGGCTTCACTCCCATCTAGTTTCATATTGTGGGCTGCGATATCCCAGCATTGGAGCAGCCAGGTCACCAGGGGCTCTCATGACTGATGACTGAAATCTTTTCTCATATCTCGCAGCTCACCCAGGGATAGGGATCAGTTGATTATCTCTAGCCCTGCCTCTTCCTCCTGTTCTGAGGGCCCTTCTTCCTCTTCATCCCTCACTAAGTGAACTGATGTTGTCTTGAACGTGTAGGGATGAATGCTACCATCACGGGTTGTTCCTCTGGTTCAGCTGCAGTCTGAGTGGCCCCGGTGCCTGCTGGTCTGCTTTCCTCCTCCCCCTGAGGGTGCTGTCTAATAGCAAGCAGTGTCTGATAAATAGTAGCCAGGGCCCAGCACACCGCAATAAATTGTTCCTCTGGAGTTGCCACAGCATTCTCCTTGCAGATTACCTCTCATTTTACTAGGGTCCTGTAGTTCTTCAGAGGAGAATTCCTCAATCACTGGAGCAGAGAATTTATCAAAAAACTGGCCCATTTTATCCCACATTCCATGCTACTCATGACTATCCACCCTTGTGGAAGATACCCAAATGAACTTCCTAGAAATTTCTTTCTTGGCTCTAAACATGGTGTGGACTGCACTATGGAGACCTGGCAGGCTTAGCAACAAGAATATGCTTTCCTTAACACCCAAAGGAAATTCAAAAGTCTCAAAAGCTGTTGTAACAGGCCTGAAGGAGGAAAAGGGGGTGAAAAGCTAGGGAAAATCATCCTCCCCTGTTCCCCCTACAGGTTGGGTACAATTATTAATGGACTCCCAAAGGTAGTGCCCAAGGTAAGGGCAGGACAGCAGCACTGAATAACCCTCACACTGATACCACACAGTACAATAGAACAATCCTGATCCCTCTCCTTGCTCTGAAACAGAGTATCATGATGGTCACACAGTGCATATATGCAAACGTATCAGGGTTCGGTACCACACCCACATGAACAGACCAAGCAACATTGTGACCAGCAGCTTTGTACCTAATACAACAGATGCTAGATCATATTTGTTTCCAACACTCTCTGGGCAGATCTGTTGTTGTCTCAACCCTTCAAGCCCCACATTGTGTGCCAATTAAGGCTGTCATGGTTTAGGAAGGGTATTCTCCCATTTAGTACTCCCTCTAAAACCATCCTCCACTTCCCCTTCCCCCCTTCAATTGGAGACACAAAAGGCAAAGGTCAGGGATTGAGGCAAGAAAAACTTACTGGAAACAGCAATGAGATAAGAAAAAGAACAAAAACAGCAACAATAGTAACAAAAGGTATGAGAAAAAGAGACTATTTACATGGAAAGCTCCCAACAATAAACAATACCGGACTATTCCATTCACAACATTTACTCGACCAGAAGGAACCCCTTTTCACTGGGAGAGAGTCTCTTCCCCCACTCCGGCAATGATGTGAGGTGGTATAGAATAACCTCTGTGTCCTGGCCACACCCCCTCCTGGCTACTGCAAAAATTAACCCTGCCCTGGCCAAAACCAGGATATTTGTCCATATACAAATGAAGTTAGAAGAGGGAAAGGAAAGCAAGACCTTGGCAGTACAGCCCACTGGTTAGAACACACCTAGAAAGCAGAAGACAGAGGGTCAAGTCAGTTCTCTAATAAGTAGTAGAGGGTTTATGCACAATAGCAGTTGAAACTGCGAACTTTGTCCTTCATTATCTTGGGAGTGACATTGTTTAAAAACAGACTTCCCAGCAGAGTATGTTGGCCATTGCCTTAGGAGGCTGGCGTTTCCAGGAAAGAGCTGGGTTGGCATCAGACTCAAAGCCAAGGAAAGTTCCCAGCTGAGAAAGCTGGGACAGCGCATACATGCGCACAGGGATCCAGAGGCCAAATGTCTCCACAGAATTTCTTCTGATGGTTCACCTGCTTAGTGTGAAACATAAAACCATAGATCGTGGTCCTGGAAGGGCCTTTGAGAGGCCGGCTAGTCCATTCCCATTGATCTGCCTGTATCAGCTATGCTTTTGCCCTTTTCCCATCTTTCCTACTTTTGAAAATTTCCAGTGATGAACAGAATGGCAAAATACAGCATAGGAAGATGATCCACTACTATTCTTTGGGCTTTTATGACACTGTTTAATTCAAGAGTAAACAAACTAGGCCATTTCTTTGATTAGATTATCAGATAATTTAAAAAGGCACGTAGTCTAATATTATACCATTCTTAATGTTGGTAAATATTTGATATAGTGCTTCAGGAACTCATATTGGAAAAAAACTGATATGGAACTGGCAGAGGAAAACACTTGCTAGGAATCATAAATGAAAGATAAGTAACACCCCACAGCCTCTGAGTTGAAAGGATGAGACTCTCATGTCACAGAGATCAATGTCCACATTTACCATGTTTTATAATGCTCTGTGAATTGCAGTCCAGAGCACACAAATTCATTTCACAGAAGGTACACAAGGGCTGTGTGATTTCTCAGTGCCTCTCCAATGAAGCTCTTGCAACATTGACCACACAGGTAACCTAAAACACATTTTATGTTTCTACTGAAGTACATACTGAGATGTCCCAGCACATAGTTATTTCAATTAAAACGTGGCATTTATTGAGAACAGAAGAAATAGCTAATTGTAAGTCAAAGCATGTGTGTTCACTGCAGCACCATTAAATTCCAGTGCAGGTTATTCCTACAACCAGGGAAGAGGACAAGTGTCAGCAATGAAGAGTCACTATGACTGAAGACTGGCAGGACAATGAAAATGGAACCTGATCAATCCTCTCAGGATAAGCCTGAACCTTGCAATGTGAAAGAAAGATGGTCAGTCGTGGAAAGCCTGTGGGTTGAGGGAATCCTGCCATGCTTACCAATCTGAAAACAGTTCCCTGTGAGGGCGTTACAGAGGAACAAATGCTGTATACGTGTCTTGGTTTAATGACAATATATTCAGGAGGTGGAACCTCTAATGAAGTAAACCTCCACTTCTCTTTTGTTTACTTCCTTCCCCCAAATATTGACAAATTCTGAAGTTATGAGGAGTCTGAATGAAGGAGGAAAAAGATAACAATTCTACTAAAAATGGAGAACAAAACAGAACAAAACAAAAACAAACAAAAGCACAAAATATGTTACCTAGCCACTCCCTCTCCCTTGGTGAAAATGAGAAAAACCTGGAAGAGTGTTTCGTTCAAAGAAAGGACTCCTATGCCACCAAGACAGCAGCATGGATCCCGACGAAGCAAAACCATGTGACGTGACAACGATGGAGCCAAAGCGGCGCTGGGACCAGGTGATCATGAGCCATGTGGTGGCAGTGCCCCGTACAGCTCCCAAAAGGAAATTCCCAGGCTTTTGGCATGGCTGTGGCAGCAGCTGGCAGCGGCGCTGGCACCCCTCAGGCAGCTGACGGCAGTTGCCACGGCAAAAAGCGCTGGTGGCGGCTTGCCACGGTGAGGGAAAGCCGGGTGGTGACGGATCAAGAGACAACCACTGATGAAGCAGGTTGGTCCCCGGGGGAAAGGCTCCAGTGAGCAAAACCACAAGTACCAAGAGAGACAGTTCCAGAAGCGCTGGAGACTTTTATCCCCTTTCCCTGAGTCCTCGTGATGTTTCACTTCAGGGACCACCCTACTCTTTCCAGCAGGGTACCAGTGCTGGGGACAGTCCCTCCCTGGTGCAGCCCTGGCAGGGCAGGGGTGGTCCCCTGTACTTTGAACTATGTGATGATACAAAAAAATTCAACAAAAAAGCTTTCTTATTTAACTAATACTACAACATTATGTAAGACTGCTTACATATATGAAGCCCTATTGATGAACAGATCACATCTTCACAAACAAACCTGGCAAAAAAATCCTTTTGGAAATGACTGCTTTGTAAATGTAACTAGTATATGGCATGATGGAAATGTGTTTGCACAAGACACTTTGTAACATAGTGTCAGAATGTCTTCCTTGACAATTATGATTTTTGCCACCCTAATATTCTAATGCAAAAAGGTATTTCGATACCATGAAGATGTGATGGCTCATACTTTCCTGGCTATTCTGTAGCAGTTAATGATAGACAATTTCTGCTGGTTCAAATTTTAAACTACCAGTAGCGCATGGAAACTACTTCTCGGTACCCTGCTTTTCCTTTTTGAGTTTACTACTCCCTCTGCGGTAAACCTTGCAAGTCCTTGAAGGAATGTCAAGAGGGACGGTCATAGCTACAATTCCCATGCAATTTACATTATGACAATCTGGCTACAGGTTCTCAGTAGCTCTTGTCACTCAGAGATGAGGAATTCCCAACAGCTTCGGCAAAATTAATTTAACTTTTCTGAATTCTTTTTCAATACAGCCAAGATGGTTGCCTTCAAAATACCAATGACCAGACACATATTCCACACAATTGTTGCCAATAACAGATTTTGCATTTAGATTTCATCACTGGTGAAACAGAAGAAAATGTGAAGTTAAGAGCCCTTTCAGCCAGATTTCCTCTAAGCCACCTCCTTTATATACACACCACCTCCAGCTTCTGGTGGCAACAGTTATACCTTCACATCAGTTGTACTTCCAGCACCTATTACTGAGGCAGAGGCCCTCTCCCCCAGCCTGCCAAGGTTCATCTGAGTAGCAGCCCTGACCTAAGGCATATTGCAATTGCTCTCCCCAGTTTGGTGTTGTCTGTAAACTTGCTGAGAGTGCAGACAGCTCATTGCCCAGGCCATTAAAAAAGACATTAGTCACTATCAACCTACCAGTGTGCATCCCTGAAGGATGCCCCCAGGAACTAGTTGCCAGTTGGATTTCATATGGTTGATATGAGCCCTTCAGCCCAACCATCCAGCCAGTTCTTCATTCCCTTCACATTCCAATTATCCAGTCCAATCTCACCAACTTGCCTACAAGTACACTGTGGGGAACCATGTCAAAAGCCTTGATAAAGCCAATCCTAATCAATACAACACCCTCCACACAGGTTGTTGTCTCATTGTACAAGGAAATAAGGTTGGTCAGGTAAATTCCTGCTGGCAAATCCCAGTCACTTTTTCATCCTTCATGTGCTTGGAAATAGCTTCCAGGAGAATGTGCTGTCCAGTCTCCTCAGGGACTGAGTTGAGGCTGACTGCTGCCTGGATCCTCCTTCTTGCCATTCTTGATGACAAGTATGATGACATTTGTCTTTTCTCAATCACCAGCATGTTTCAAAGATGACAGAAATCAATCTTGAAATTATATTGGCAAACACCCTTGGCATCCTCAAATGCATCCCTTCTGGCCTCATGTGTAGACCTAATTCAACTGACATTTTTAAGATGTCTGCTCCAGGAAGGGATGAAACATCCCCTAAGCTCAACTGACTTTGAAGACATTATTTCCATTACCTAGATTGAAGGACTGAAATGAGACTTGTGTCGAAGAATCTGTAGTGGACGTCTCATACATGCAGACAAACCCTGCTCTTACTGTGTGCAAATCCTGTTTATTATTCCCAGCAACTGCAACTGCCCGGTGTTCTCCAGGTACGGCAGGTTGTGGCTCCTGGCATGCCAGGTTGAAGCTGGTGAAGACAGATATGAAAACCCTCAGTCTGAGGAGGAGAAAGTGTTCTCACTGTAATGCCATAGCATATGCTTTCTGACTGAGAGGAAGGTGGCAGTAGTACAAACTAACAAGACATTGACCTGTTTCTTATGTGCCTGTTTGCTTCTCCGCGCCATTGTTACCATACCCTGGCGTGGCTGCAGGCTCCTAGGGGAGGTAATGGTGGCACCTTGCTGATTCTAGGAACAAGAAACAGTTACACACACAAAACCCCAAACCCAACAAAACTTATGTTGTTTGCCATACAGAGTGCCAATAATGATGTGAGACTACCAAGCCATGCAGCACTGCTGCCCACACAAGCACGATTCTTTTTCCCCCGTCGCTGTGTTTTAATAATATTCCTAAACTGTATGGCTCTCAGGAGAGCCAAGGCTCCAGCTCTGTTGGGAGCTTTTATAATATCAGGATGTTATCATGACTCTGATGTTCTAAATACTTAAAACCTGAACACCTGGAATCAGATAATAACAGAATAATCTTCACTTCCATTAAAAAAATATCTAATCTTACTTTGCAGAGAGAAGCAAGAACCACTGGCTTAGAAAACAGTGGACTAATTCAGCTCACTAAACAGGAAGAGAAGTATTCACTCTTAGTTATCTGCCAGTTTAATGAACTGAATAAATCCCAGAACTGGTGCAGCAGAAGCAGCACAGATGCACAGGTACTTTTATGAGGGATGCAGAACTGCATGTATCATCATCAGCAAGCTGTTAGATCAACTCAGACACTTCACTCAAATTCACCAGAGAAACAGAGTGAGTACAGAGTAGCAAGAATATCTGAAGAGTTAGTTCAGGGACTTCAAGAACTGGAAGATGACTCAGACTGACATTTTTAATAACCCCTGAGAAATCTGCTCTCTGTGAATTTGGCTAATCCCTTTTCAATCTCATGCCTCTGATGTTCATGGCATCCTGGAGCCATCCACTTCTCACGTTACTAAGCTGTGCATAAACTGTATGAGCTACTTTTGTTTGTTTAAAGCTAATACACCCATATAGGTCCTCTGTTGTCAGACACACTGACAGCTTCTGTTGCTTCCCCATATTATTCATGATTTTATGGGTGTTGTCATCTCCCCTCACCCATCATTTCTGGTCACATTTGCCCACATTACTTATACCCTGCTCCCTTGGAACTAAAGAACCTTTCTATCATGTACTATAGGAGGATACCACTCTCCAGGTACAGTCTTCCAGCTAAGGAGATCACGTCTTCCCTCCATCTTTAACCCACCCCGCTATCCATATCTGCCCACAAGCAGAGCAGTCTTCTCCAGCCCACCCTAAGCAAGGGCACACCACCAGCAGTGCAACCTCTAGTGCGCCTCCTCCTCCACTCCCCTGTGCCTCTGCCTCCTCTTTCTGTTCCAGCCTCTGTGTCATTTTCCCCCTTCCTGGTCCCCTTTACCTTCAGGGTGAGTTGAGCTTCCCTACTTTGCTCCCATCTTCCCTGCCAATTGGATACCTTTTGTTCAGCACCTCCCCAGCCCAGCCATGAGCTGAAGCTGCCTCCTCACCTTGTTAAATCCCTCATTCCACCTGTCCTTTTCTGTCCTTTTGTCTGCAGCTTCCACTGCCTGCACAAAGTCCCCATATATAAAAACACTAAAAAAACAAAAAAAAAATTGCTCCTTTCTCTCAGAGCAGCCAGAGCTTCCTTAGTTTTTCTCTTTTCCTCTATGTCATTTCCTTTCCCAGGACAGAAATTTTTAAGTTTCTAACCTCACATCACTACACTTTTTTCTGTGGGATATCAGCTTGGCAGCCCTGTTGCCTCAGGCACTGTGCCACCAGCTGCAGCCATGCTGCTTCTGCACCACAGACAGTGAGCAGGGTGTCTCCCACTTGGGTCTAGAGATCTGACATTTGTCATTCCCTGGTTTTCCATTCACTGTCTCTTCCTCACACTGCAGTCCCCACTCAGCAGCTGGTTCAGTTGCCGCCTTAGGGAAGGGCTACCTTCTCCCCCTTTATCAGCTCAGCTCAGTTTGTTCCCCCTCACCTCCTTCATTTGCCTCCATCACTCATGCTGGGTGGGACTTTACCTTGCACCTTGTGCTTTCCCTCCAGCAGCAGTTCACTGTGCCAGTGCTGCTGGCATCTGGTGGCACAGGAGGTTGAGGAGTATCTCTCCCACTGAGTCCTTAAGTGAGCGTTCTGCTCTTGGTTGCACTACTGCATGATGAGGACTCGCCAAAGACTGGGGCATGGTCACAATGCTTGTCTCTTGGCTTGGAAGGACAGGTGCTGGGTTTCCAAAACACAAAGCAGGCTGCCAGCACCACTGGCAGAAACCTCTCTCCCTAGATGTCTCCTCAATGGCTGCTAAGCGGCCCCCCTTGGTGCCAGGAAAGATCCTGCAGAACCTGCTGCAGCCAGCAGACACTGATGACCACAATGACCAGGGGAGATCCACACAGATGGTATGAAGGATACCCCAAGGAGAGGGCCTGCCATGGGGAGACACATTCCCTCTTCTGTCCCTTCTCATCTCATCCACTCCTGAATGTGGTCCTCCGGAGTCCCTGAGCCCATCTCAGCACCCAAAATTCCATCTTCATAATGATGGGGATTGAACTATGAACACTTGCAGCTGTTTTCCCTGTGGAAACCAATGTGGATGACAGCAAGGGAGATTACGCCTGAGGAAGGATGCCAAACATATAACAATACTTTCCTAACATCTCTTCAGGTTCTTCTTTAGTCAAAAGGAGGCATTGTTGTGATCCCCTGGCAGCACCTGGCAGTTTTCTTCCCCTAACGTTTAATGCTTTTTTGAAACACTTGGGAACCTTTAGTGCCAATATCATGCTTCGGCAATGAGTTTCACCATAAAACATATGAAAAAGTATCCAAGCACAGCCCCATTCCTCTCGCAACACAGCAAATCCAAGAAGCACATGGAAGACACTAGGCTCTAATGTACCCAACTCCTGGCAAGCCTGAAGCATTTGCATTTAGCACCTGCTGAAATAAATAAATACCTTTTTTTTAATTATTATTCCGCTTCATCTCCCAGTCATACCCAGATAATGCCATTGCTAGATAGGTATCAAGAGCTGGAATTGTATTAGTAAACTTCCCTCACACCAGTTCAGAAATTGGAAGTAACATCTGTAAAGTGGAGAGCCAAAAACCACTGAATGTGGTTGCACTGCAGAGCACGTGGAGCACATGCCTCTGCTGCTGCACACTGGTGCATAGGTGGAGTGTCAGGAAGGCAAACACTTTCCCCAGCAAGAATGACTACACAGCCTTCTTCAGTTTGCCTGCAAGCAAGGTCTTGTTCATTCTATATCTTCATGTGAGCTTGGATTTAAGCTGTAACCTAGAGAATTCACTGAAGTGTTGAGACTTCATTCAGAACAAGCATATTTCAGGTTGTGCTGTGGAAACAGGATTAAAGAGTGATATTTAAACTCGGTGTGACAGTAAGGACAACACTTTAGCAAAGCATTACAACCAGATCACCTGGCACTTGAAGCATCTTCCTTTGGCATTATCTGAAATAAAACAACATTGGAGAGACAACTTTAGTTAAGGATACACTGGCCAAAGGTGACAACGCCTTCAGAGCCTGTCCTGTCTTGCTGACTGGCCAGGAGGCTGGAATTGCTCATCAGCCTGACCATGTCTGCTGTGGACTCAGCTGTACAGAGCACCGAGCCATGCTCCCCGGTGTCCCTCACCATGCCACCCCTCCGGTCAGGAGTCCCGGGGCTCTGCTTACAGCTCAGGAACACCGGGAGCAGATTTTTCCGGTTAGTGCTGGGGGGATCTCTTGTCTCTGATCCCATCTCAGCATCTCTGGGTTGTACATACCAGACGTGGAACCAACCAAAGCTGGACTAAACACCAAGTCCCAAACTCTCCGAGAGATGGCACTGAAGGAGGGGATGCAACGACGAGATAGGGCAAAACCTCGCTCTGCCACCTGGCACGGGGCTCTGCCCTGTTCTTAGGGAGCCGGCACCGGCACTGCCCGTCTCGCCACCGGCCCCTAAAGCCCCAAGGCAGTGGTAGCCCCGGGCCGGGGCTGGGGAGTGGGTTATCCGGTGCGCTCTGGACCACGAATCCACCGTGAAACCAACCATGGGAGCACCTCACCTGCGCCCAGCAACGCTGCGTCCACAACACCCGCCTAGCCCGGTTTTCTCCTGGGGAAATTTTCCCCTCGGAAAATACCCTCTCCGCCCCAAGCGCAGCCCGACCCCCCCAAAATGGCGGCCGGTCCCTCCCCGCCCTCTCCAGGCTCCGCACCGCGGCCGGGCCGGCCCGCCAGCCCCCGCCCCGCTCCCGCTGACGTCAAGCACCGCCCGGTACCGCGTCCCTCCCCTCATTGTCAGCGCCCGCACCCGCCACCCGAGCCCCGGAGCCCCCCGTGGGCTGCGGCTGCCCAAGCCCGGGCTGGGAGGGAGCCCGGCCGCTCCCGCTGCCCAGGTAAGCAGAGGTGGGCGATGAGTGGGCGGGCGGGGGGTGCCGCAGACCGGCGGGGCGGGGAGGAATTTGAGGCATCCGCTTTGTCTTTGACCGCCGCCTTCCCGTCGCTTCCTGGGCGAGCGGGTGGGCGCCTGAGGGCCGGGTCGCCCGCGGAGTGGCGGGGGCGGTGGGGTCTCCCCGCGGGCGACCCGGCCCTCAGGCGCCCGGCGGGGCCTCGGCTCCTGCTCGGAAATGGAGCCGCCGTCGGGCTCCTTCCGACGGGACCGGAACAGCCGCCTTCCTGAGCGGAGAGCGGCTCGGTCCCCGCCCGGGAAGGGCACGGTCCCTCCGGGGCTGCCGCGAGCTGCCCTCTGGGAAGGTCCTTAACCTATAGCTGGGGCTTGGTGGAGTTGAGATTTTTGAGATTTCCAGGCGCTTAACGCGATTTCTGTGGATAACCATTTTTTTCCCTTGCTGCAGCCACATACTCCCTTTCCTGATGCTTATTTTTCCTGAATTCCCCTTTTTTCTAGCCTGCCCACGCTTATCATATAATTATTAACGTTCTTTTATACATCTGCTTGTCTGACGCTCTACCTTTGTTAATCACTTCAGTCTTCTTTGCTCTGCCGTCGTGAAGGAATTAATTGGTGGAGCGTTGTGAAACTTTTTGTCTTCCTGGAATTTCTCAAATGTACCCCATTTGGCTTTGTCAGGTGTCCCACGTGCCATGTGAAGCCAGCAGCACAGCAGACCTTTGCTGGTTGTCCTTGGTCACCGCACTTTCATTGCAAATCTGCATCTTTTTTCCCTTCTAATGCTACATCTGAAGCCTTTAAACCAATTAAACAGAAGTTAAAGTGACCATCCCAACTAATCAGCACGTTCAAGTTAGCTGCAGTGGGATTAGATTTTAATTGATGCATAAATTCTGTTAAAATCCTCCACAAAAGTCACGAGAAGGAGTGCTCATTGCTACCCGTGTGTATTGGGGTTGTTGCTTATTGAGTCTCTCACTGAAAGCCGCTGGAGTGGGCAAGCCACGCTCTCTGAGTGATACTACAGTGATGACGGTGAGAAGGGGCAAGTATTTTTACAACCCTGGAGTAGTCTCAACCATTCAGAATTTAGGGAAAAAATGCAGCAACTTACTGCATGCCTGCAGTCTCTTAGCAGAGATATGCATCTCACGGCCTTCAGGACAGTGAGGGGGGACAGTGTTCGTCAGTGTCACAGTTTGTGTGAGTACAGAACCAACAGCTCTGTGCTCTGGTCAGTTTGTGCAGCCAGTGCCCAGCTGGCACATTTCAGCAGGGGCAGCATGCTTCATGGATGGTTTGCATTTGTGGCACTCGCAGAAGTATAATTCCTCCATTGTTTTGGCTCTAGAGTGGTCAGGATGGCAAAAAATGGTTGGCACTGCCTACCAGGTTGACTCCCCCACCCTGGGGTTCCAGGAGGCCTGAGGGAGTGATGATTGTGCGGGAAGCCCTGAAGTACAAGACCCTTCCTGGGCATGGGGCCCCCTCACCAGGATCACACCTGGGCCATCTGGGGCTGCTCAGGGCAGCCAGCCCTCTGTACCACTGCAGGGAGGAGAAGGAGGACATGGAGAGCTGGTTTCTTTTGGAGTTATGGCTGAAAGTTCCTGTGGAAAGAAGTGAATCAGGGTAAAGAGTGTGGGAGAACAGTGCAATTCAAGAGTAGTCAGGTCCCCCCTGTGTCTCCTGGTCTGAGTAGCACTTCAGCCCCAACTTCCCTTTAATCCTATAAATGGTAAAGTTTCTGCACTCCAGTACAGGGCAGCCTGACCGACTTGGACTTCCTAGGAAGTAGAAATAAGTTACAACAGCGTGAGCTTTTCGCTAGCCCTCTGGCTTTTTCTGTGTTCTGAAAATCTGGCCCAACTGAGAATAAGTTACTGATTTTCATTATTTAATGTGAGCTAGGAAGTACAGGCAAAAATAACTCTTGTTAAAAAAGAGAACTCTCAAATGTAGTTATTACCAGAAATGATAATGTTTAAAAGCCTGGTATGCCTTGCAATCAAGACCACGTAATTTTGTTTGTTCAAATGGGTTGGTGATTACCTCTTTGAGCGTGACCTTACCAGAGTATTGTACACAGGCACTCTGAGGTTGTACTCATCCTCCATGAAACCTTTCCTTCCCTCCACAGGCTGTGGTCTGTGAGGAACTAAAGGCTTCCTTCCTCGTGGAAGTTTTTCAAAAAGTGTGGTTGGCATGACTGAGCCAAATGACAAAAAAGAACAATTTTGATACAGTTGTTACACTAAAAAGAAGCAAATAATCTTTTTAGGGGGCCATTAGGATTGGAAGATTCATGCAAGGGTGATGAATTGTAGATGATTCTTAGCAGTAATATGTTTTGTACTGACTAGTGCAGTGCAGGTCATGGGAGCCCTTAAAATATGTTGGAAGGGAGAGCCCTCGTTGTGATGGTTATGGCATGGTTACTTAGGTTTTTGCAAGTCTAAGGCCCGATGTACAAACTTTTTGCCTTGGTTAATGGTCGGATCCACTCGTGTGAAGTAGAAAGCACGAGTGTTTTCAAATACTTGATGATAGCTGATGAGCAGGTGTTGCTTGCCAGCACTTCCTGCGTTCCCAGTGCCGGTGGTTGGCTTCGTCCTTCTATTCTGTTATTCTCTGCTTTAGATGAGCTGAATCTTTGGCAGGCTTTAGTCCTTTAATTTGATGTCCTCTCCGTAGTCACCAAAGGTGGGATTAATCTCCCTGTCCAAGCTCAGCTGTTTGCCAGGGTAACAGGGGCTCGCTGCCTGCTCGTAATGGCAACTGTGGCCATTCACTGCACACACTGTGGACAATCACATCTCTCCAGATTTGAGGGTTTAGAGCTGGTGACAGAATCAGTTTAGTGGAAAACCCACAAACCATTTGCCTTTAATAGTCCAGATTTAGGAGCTTTCATAACCACCCTGACTCTGAGAAGGCACTCCAGGCATGCTATTTCTGTGAAGTCAGTGGGGTTTTGGTTGATTCAGTAGCCTGAAAACCAGTGCTTTTTGAGATGATCAAATATGAAGTGTGGCATTGGAGAACAGCCATCAGAATATGGCAATTTAGCCTTTAATATTTTTGTGTCTCTGGCATTGTCTTAGGTTTTGGCAGTGATGTTCCTCTGCTAAGGCCCTAATTTTGACAGATAAGGGGTTGTAAGGATCGGCTCAAGCCCTGTGTTCTTTAACCCTTGCCAGGGTGGAGTAAGATATGCAGGTGCAACACATAGCCTTACCTAAGTGTGCCCTCAGCATGCTCAGAAGTATGAATGCCATTCACAGGCAGTTTCTGTTTCCTTCTATGTAAAACAAAGCTGAGAATATTTCTATGCTCTCTTACGGAAGTTGTGCAGTGAATTTAACACTTGCATTCCTGAACATTTGAATTTCTCGTAGAAACAAAATCCAGAAAGGTGAATGCGCTATCAGAGTGACAGGCTGAAAGGAGAGAGGGTGTTTAGAAGAAGATGAGTTTTAATGTTACACTCAGCACTCAGCCTACTCTGCAGCCTTGGGCCATGAGAGTTGGAGAAGTTATGCACATAGTGGAGCCCCTTAGGATCCACATCAATAACCCCAGGAATGAAATGGATCATTTCTTCGCTTAGGAACAAAGTTGCCAAAATACACACCTATAAAGTGTAAGGACGCATCAACTGGTAAGTTTGTTTCTGTGTGACAGTGCGAAGATGAGAGTGGCTGCTTGCTTCTGCAACTCTGTCTACTTGCAGGAGAGACAGGGATTTTCACATCCTATCCAGTCATGGATTTGGAAGTGCTACATCAGTGCAGGTGGGCACTGTTGCTGGAGGAAGTGGACTTGCCTTTCCCCTTGTTCTGACCACTTTCTCCTCCAGGGGCCCTTTCTAGCCCTGCTCCAGCTGACACAAACTCCATGCAGCCGCAGGGAGCAGTTGATCTGGATGAAAATTAACCATCAGCCTCCCTCCCACCCCCTTTAGCCCTGCCTGATTCCCAGCCTGACTACTGGGGTGCTTTACTCTGGTCAAGAAAGGAAAGCATGGGACTAGAAGGGGGCAGGTGCAGTGGAGTGCCACCTGTAAAAGACTATGAAACTTAAGTTTGAGGATCTGGTCCAAAGTCTGTGAGATCACTTGTGCAGTGATAGCATCCCTTGAACATACTAAGTATTGCTGTCTCTGTTCAGATCTCTGCCACCACCTTGCTTTCATGGTGCTTTCACTTTGGACATCCTGCCTTTGCAAAATTCCTGATTGCACAAAGCGCTGCCCAGGTTTGGGCAGAGGAGTAGAGACACCATGTTTAGAGTACTTCAGTGGAAAAGTTCCTGTGTTTATTAAGTCTCAACAATTTTGGCCCTGTTTGTCAAAGCTTCATTGGATTGAGCTAACCTCAAATGTCTTCCTTGCAAAGTAACTTCTGAGCCCTGTTGTCTGGGGTCTGATCAGCTGTATTGAACTTGGGCCAGCAAAGTGCACTGGTCTCGTGTGTAAATACTTTGTGTGAGCTGGAAACTTCCGTATAGCTGCTCCTCAGCCCACTGCAGCGTAACAGCTGCCATCCTGAGCTGCTCTGGCTGTCCATAACCCAGCCATGCTTGGTGCCAGCCCTTGTCCTCCCTTGGCAGCAGGCACAAGGCAGGCTTGGCTCTGTGGGCAGTTCCCACTTCTCACAGGTGGGCTCCTGGGTGCTCCAGGATGAAGCAGGGGGAGACATGCACTGCCGAGTATGGGCGCTTCTTCACCACCCCTCACTGTCTGCCCTGGTTTGGGAGGAATGTGGTTTTGCCCCTTCAAGTCACAAAGGGGTAAGTGTAGGCTTTAGTGATTTTTAATTAGTACTGAGTGGACAAGCCCCTGCATGTAAACATTTATAGTTCTGAATTTACTTAGCTAATTGGTTTTTAAGCCATAGATTAAGTCATAGTTTGACCTACTGTACAGCTGAGGCCGTAGTATCAAGCCTCACTTAGTACTGAATTAACTCATTAACTCAGCGGTTTTGAGGTTTGCAGTTTCAAATTGCAAAGTTGATGGTTGGGGGGGTGTTGATATAAATAAGATTTTTTTTTGCCACAAAACCCCATGTTACTTGGTTGGATTTGTGATTGTTTGTCTCAGAAATAGCAGGACAGATTTCATTCAGGCTCCCTGCAAACAGCGTTGTGGCCAAGACCAGGCATGCATCCTTGAGTGTGCACTGCACACCTCTGAGAAAACAGAGCAGCAGGAGATGAGAACCGAGACCACCTTAGCCCTGGTAGGATTCAGCTTTGATGGTTAATATTACAAAACCACTGGAGCTTGGGGCTCATGTGTCAGGCTGTGGCTGTAGGCAGGTGATATGAGAGGGCTGTCTGACCTGTGTCACCGCACAGCAGTCCTGCGGGGCAGCCGAGGAGGGTGCCTTCTGGTGACACACATCACCTCTGCTGCAGGACAACACCCCTCTCACTCAGAGAGCCAGTGAGCAACACGTAGCAAGTCATCCCATCTACTCCGAGGGGGCAGGAGCAGGCAACAGCAAGCACACTGCACTGGAAGTATAAGTGCCGTGGTAGGAAAAGGTGTAGTGGGAGTGAAAGAGAGAGCACGTTGTTGCGTGACATGGTAGGACCTGTGTTTGTACTTCTCATGTACGTGTTGCAGTGTTCTAATTGACCTCTAAAAGTGGTAGCTTCATCGTAAGAAGATGTGCCTTTCTACATGACTGATCATGATGAAATAAGCTCAAGCAACTCTTTAATTAACTCAAGAATGTTTTTCTTTACCTTGAATGTTTACTTTTCATGTTTTCCTCTGTTGTCACGTGTAATGCAGATGCTTGCAGAAAGCTAGAACAGCTCTGGGCTATGCAGCAAGGGCTCCTGGCAGTGTGGCTCTGCTGCCTGGTGTCGTCAGCCCTGCCACCCTGTGCTGCATGCTGCACAGCTCCATACAGCTGGGAGTGACAGCTTTTGCTGCAGTGCTGCAGCAAAATCTGTCAGATTTTGTTTTCACATTTATCCTCAAAACTGCCTTAATATAAATTGCTTTTATGTGCCTTATCTGGGTTTTAAGCTCCAAGACTGCCTTTTGTCTTCCCTGGTGGATTGGTTTGAAAATCGCAGGACATGTTTCCAAGGCTGAAAAGAGGCTGCAGAGGCTCCAAGGTTGCGCTCGCTGATCATCTGATTCCACTGCAGCACTTTCAGCTGCTTGTGCCTTTGAGGTGCCTATGCCTCACGTGGGAGTGCAGTGGGTTACCTTAAAGGGAAAATCTGATGAAACTGCTCCAAGAACTTGTTGTTACATGTGCTATCTTAGTGGAATTTACCAGAATAGAAAGGAGATTCCTGACCTAGGATCTGGAACAGAGCTGCAAAAACATTAATTCCTCAGGTAGCGTGAATCATTTGGAAATATGTCTGTTTTACTGAAAAACAATAATTCCTGGATGATAGTAAATAACTGCTAGTACTGCATTGTGGTGAGAATTTGAACTTGCAGCAATTGAGAATTCCTGATGAGGCTTCTCACTCTACTGTCTGTATCCCATTCTGCTCTTTGGGATTGTTTTTAGTGCTGTTGAGTGTGATTAATGTCTTTGCATAAAGGTATCCTGTGTGACGTGATTGTTGATGTTTCTATTTGAGATTTGGCTGTAGTATATTGTAAACTGTCTGCATATGCTCTGAAATTCTCTGGATGTTGCCTTTTTGCATTGGGCAGAGCATGGCAGCAAGAAGCACAGTTTGGAGTAGGACTTTTCCTTTTGTCTGTAACCGCTGTCACAGAGGCGCTGTGAAAGGGCGAACGAGTATCAGCAGTGCTTCGGTAAAGCCGTGAAATTGTGTTTGAAGGTGACTGCGGGAGCAATGCTATGACCAGCTGTGGAGGTGGAGGGCTCTCTTCCTGCAGTGATGGGAAGATGGGGGGGCTCTCTGGGTGTGTAGTCTCTGCAGAGCTTAGGCAGCAAACAGGCTGCTGGTAGCTGGTGTTTAATAGCTGGGCTGAGCGGCTGGTTTGAGGCAGTGAAACAATAACTGCTAAGTGCAGGAAAATGGCTGTGCCCTGCTGACTGCCTTGATTGCCAGGTGGTACTCCTCGAGCTTGGGTCACCTGCCCCACATTTCCCTTCCTGAGCCCTGTCCTCTGGCTTGCTTTCTCTGCCTGTCTTACAACAGAAACATACTCCCAAGTCCTTACCCACAGATCATCTCCATTCAGTTTTTCCTCTGCTGCCTACTCTTTGAGGGGATTTGCAGAGCAGGATGGGTTTATTTGTTTTTGGGGTTTTTCTCCTTTTTTTCTTTTTTTAGTAATCTCTGCCTGTGTGCCTCTGGTGACTGCTGTGACTGCTGCAGTATATGGCTGAGAGCATTAAGTGCAGTCCTTGCTTTGCAGCCCAGCTGTGTGTGACCTGGTGAGGCACACCACCTCTCCTCTGCAAAAGCAAGAATGGTGTCAGCAAAGCATTGATGGCATAGCAGTGACTGAGTGTGGGGCAGATCAAAAGAAAAGGTTGTTCTTTTCTGCCTAGTACTAATGAGGTGGTGTCTGAAGTGTCATGAGATTCAGGTAGATCTTTCACTAGACCTTTGGGTTACCTAAAGCCCCATCCAACTTGACCTTGAACGCTTCCAGGGATGGAGCATCCACAGCTTCTTTGGGCAGCTTGTTCCAGGACCTCACCACCCTCAGAGGGAAGAATTTCTTCCTAATATCTAATCTAAACCTACTCTCTTTTGGTTTGAAACCATGTCCTGTTACTACAGTCTGTGGTAAAGTCTTTCTCTGTGTTTCTTATAAACCCTCTTCATATACTGAAAGGCCACAATAAGGTCTCCCCAGAGCCTTCTCTTCTCCAGGATGAACAACCCCAACTCTGTCTTTCTTCGCACAAGAAATGTTGCAGTCATTGGATCCTTTTTGTGGCCTTGTGTGAACCCACCGTAGTCTTTCTGAGGACTCCAGAACTCCAGATGCAGTGCTTCAGGTGGGGTCTCATGAGAGCAGGGGGGGAGAATCACCTCCCTTGATCTGCTGGCCATTATTTTTTTGTTGCAACCAAGGACACAGTTAGCTTTCATGTAGAATTTTTCATCCAACCACTACCACCAAGTCCATGTCTGTGGGGCTGCTTTCAATCCATTCATCCCCCAGTCTAGGTTGATTCTGGGGATTGCCCCATTCTAGCTGCAGGAAGTTACAGCGCGGCAAATTCTGACTGAACGTAAAGGAAAATCATTTTCACCCTGTGACTGGTCTGACAGGCCCCAAGGGTTCTGGCATTTCCGACCCTGGAGATTTTCACAACTTGATGCAGTCCTGAACAACCTGCTCCAGCTTTGGACACTAACCTGTTTGGAGCAGGAGCTGGACTAGGGTTAACTTCATCCCCTTACTGGCAACCAAAATGAGACAGAAAATGTGAATTTCCCACTCCTTCCCTCCTTTGTAGAGATGAACAGCGTGGTGGGGGAAGTGGTGTGGTCCCGTCTCAGTACAGCCACACCAGTCCTTCCTATGAAACATCCTTCCTTCCTTCAGTCCACGGAGTACAGGGGGAAAAAAGACACATAAATAACAATGTGAGGGAGTAAGGTGAGACAGCCATGCCCTGAAAAAGTGCTGGAGGGATCCTCTGCTGTCATTTGTGCCTTATGTTCTATTTCTCACTCTCCACTTCTTAAACATGCTATAACAAAAGCATATGCCCTCTTGGCTCCGATCTTCATTTAGGATAGGATTCAGATAAATTAATGCTTGGCATTGAGGCTGCAGATTTCCTCATTAGCATCTTGTCTAATGCTTGCAGGAATACATGTGCTTTAAGAGCAGTAGAATTTGTCTCTGTTGTCCATTATATACCAGTAGACTTGAAAAAAATGCAGGCTACCCTGTAGAACTGCCTTTCTTGTTAATACAGGGTATTTCAAGATTGTTGGTTTTCTAGCAGCATGAAATGGAGAATTTGGAACCAAGTTTTCCCTTGATAGCCATGAGTTGGATGGCATCTTTAACTCTTTTGTGCTCTATGGACAAGAGGCTGGTGGGAGATGGATGAACTTTGAAGTTGGTAATGTTACTCACCGTTGTCTGTGGGAGAAGTGTGACTCAGGGCCTTCCCGATGGAAATCCTGTCCAACACTTCTGACTTGAAACAGCTTCTTAGCTGCTTACTGAAGGAGGCAACTGGATGCTGAGGGTGATCTCTCTGGGAAGTTATGGCTCTTCTGCTGTGTCAGTGCCCTCCTAGTCAAACGAGGCACTTTATACAAGCAAATGGGGAATTGCTCTGGCCCATTTTTGGGAAGAGGGAGCAGAGGCCAGGTATCCCTCTGCTATCTCTTTCTGCATTAAGGAAAATCCTAACAGCTCTTGCCCAGAGCAGGATCTGTAGCGCAGGGCATGCAGCTGGTCTCTGCCTGCCAGGGCAATGAGATGCCCTCACCTTTTTGCCCTGTTTGCCCCAGTCCTGGCGCAATGCTCTGTGTGTGAATTGTCTGTTGTCCTTTTGAGAGACTCAGCCTGTAAGTGAACACATTCCATCCATAAATTCATCAAGGGTTTTGAGTGGGCAGTTTTCAGTGGCACAGCTGCCGAGTGTCATGACACCATCCTGGCAGCTTGTCTTGGAGTCTCCCTATTGTCCATGGAGCATTAATTTTGAGGTTTAATGTGTTTAAGTCCTCATAGCTACAAGCATGCTCTCACAAAGGCAGTGTGTTCCTTAGAAGATCCAGGCTGTGATCTGTTTGTGTTATTTATTTTTTGTTACCTGAGGATATTTTCAGCAATAAATTGAACATAAAGACTGCTGTCTTCACTGAGTAAATCACATTTGAAAGAGTGGCATAAATTCCTGAATACTTCCTTTCATTTGATTTCACACTTGCCAGTGAACAAAAGAGCTGCAGACTGGGAGCTCAGAAGGAAGAAAAATGCCACTTGTTATAAGGGAGTCCAAAATCACAGTTCATATTTGTGGTACAGCCAGGGGACAGGGTTAACAACAATTTGTGTTGGGGTGCCATGAAGGAGCTGGAGATTACTTGCAGTGTGTTGGTTAACAAGCCTTCATTTATCTGTACAAGCGGTTGTGAGACGCTCTACCTGAGGTCCACCTGGGTCACATGACTTCGGGGAGAAATCACACAGGCTTTGGCTGCGCTGCCTGTGAGTCAGTGCATGCAGTGGGTGGGTACCCCGCTAACAGCAGGGCGTCCCGCTGGAGCATCGTGCCTCATCTTGCCTGCCTGCTGTCCTGGACGCTTGCTCCGCTCAGCTGCTGCTCCTGCAGAGCATCTGAGTCGCTCTGGAAGAGACACAGAGCTGGCAATAGCGCCTTGGTTGAGTAACAGCACCCAGTGTCTTGGTTTAGAGTGTGTAGATCTCATGAATTGCAAAAGGAGCAGATAGGAGACAGTCTCCTCCCTGTCCAAGAAAGGTTTGCCTGGAGCTAGAAGTGATGCTGTTGGTGTAACCCAAGCTGGCCACCCTTTATGCCAGAGGCGTTTCAAATGGCTGACCAATTCCTCCTGGCCTCTTCCTGTGGTGTTAATCCCTGCTGTTCCCCAGGCAGCTGAACTGAGGTATGCTGCTAGTCTCTCCCCCATCTTTAACAAATGCTTGTCCAAAAGCTGTAGAGTGGCACAGCTGCAGTGGGCTCCAGCATGTGCTTGAGCTACTGCAGTGCTGCTGCCGCTGCCAGCATACCTGCACACTGGGCACTGCAGCTCCTCTAACATGCAGTTCAAGTCTAAACTCTGGTTTGCTCCAGGAACAGCAGCAGTGGCACCTGTAACCTGAATCAAATTCCCTGTATTCCTCAGGGGCCCTTCCACAAGTCTGAATTCATATTAATTGCAGCCTTCATTCAGCCCCAAGCATTTTGGCTGCAAGTACAGCACAGGCCAGGCTGCTGAGCATGCCTGCAGAAGCACTGCTGTCCATCTATCCATCCCTCCAACAGTAGGGTCCTGAAACAGTCCAGCAAATTCATCTCCTGCATCTGCACTAAGCACAGCAAGTGGTGGATTTGCACAGGGAGGCTGTGTTGGGTGTTAGCCAGGCCAGACCAGCTTCTTGCAGATGAGTCAAGGGAAGAGCAGCATACCCTGAAGAGGGATCCCCCCAGCAAGAGCAACTCTACAGAGACTTGGGGTAAAACTTTTACTGATTTGGGAGATTTCTAATGATCATGTTTCTTTCTAGTGGCAGGGCTATTCTGTTCAATGCGTGGATAGCAATGATAATGGTTTATAGAGTGGACCTACAAGAGAGCAGTTTAAACTGGTCTTATCTTGAATACTGAATTTTGTCAGAGTAATCAGTCCTAGAAGTCTCCTGAGAATTACTGAGTTAAAGGGCTCTTAGTAAGGATTAATGAAAAATTAAAATTTAGACGCACTGAAATATGAATGATCATTTTTAATTCAGGTCACATTTTTATTTCCTTGTGCTACTGTGCCATTAGTCTGAGGGCCTGTCCAGTGCCTGCTGAGCCTGCTCAGAGCGAGTTTCTGCGTGAACAGAGCAGAAGGAAGTGCAGGGCAAGGTGTGCAGAGAGGACAGGGCACCTTTTCTGAAATAGAGCTAGAAGTTGCCTGTTCCCTAAAGATTTTTCCTACTAGCACTAAGGAGTGGGGGCAATCCTGAGCCAGGGATCACCGTCATCAATGCTGCTTTGTTTGTACAGTTCTTGGCATGGCTTGGCCTGGACCTTCGCAGACATCTCCTGGGGATGGATCAGGATTTAGCAAGGTCTGTCATGTTTGGAGGCAAAACAAGTTTAAAAGGGCAGGGGGGCTTGATCCATGCCAGTTGACCTTGGCACAGAAGACAGACCTAAGCTAGTCTCATGTACTGATACAGATGTACCCTGAATGCTCTCTTTGGTCTGTGATGACAGTGCAGTCTCCAAGGGGCCATTCATCCACATGGCCTTAGGCAGCAAACTGGGATCAGGTGAAAGATTATGTGATGGTGCTGCCTACTTTCTTTTTTTTATCTGTGGAGGGTGCCTGTACATTTTTATATTGAATGCACAGCTCTAGCAGCTACATTTTGGGGATGCCGGTACCATCCAAGGAGATGGAGTGTTCAAGCAGAGAGCTAAGCCAGGTTCTTTCCTCAAACCATACAGCGATAGGTCTGGGTAGGACATTGAGGTCAGGCAGCTGGATTTCCCAGCATAGGAGAGCTGGGAGGGATGCTAAAGGGCTGCCCTGCTCACCTTTGGTTTTTCAGCAGCTGTTTTGGTACCTGTGATGGTGGGGCACTGCAGATGTCCTGTGTACTTGGTGCTGAGGTTGTGCTCCATCCTGCAGGTGGCTGAGCCCTCCATACATGCGGGGTGTGAGTGGGACATGGGAGCGAGCCAGCAAGGAGCAGAACAGGCAGCTTGTGAGGAGAGCTGTGCCTCTGAGCCCCTGTGACACTGCAGTTGCATCTTCAGTGCAGCACAGAGCTGCCTGCTGCTATGACTGATTCCTGGATAACACATTAGTGGCTTGGTGGTCCCTTTATGTGGTCATGTGCAAACCTGTAGCCAAGCCCTGAAGACAGTATTGTGCCACCAAGATCCTCAGGGAAAAAAAATTACTTCACTTACTGTGTGTAAAGCTCTTCTCTTAACGTGTCCAGAGCATGACTTGCCTTTTTCACACAAGATGGCATTGTAGGTAGGTAGAAGAACACTTACCTCTGCTTTCTGCTGTGAGTCCACCCGTTCTCTGTTTAGGTGCTTCCCTTGCCATCAAGGGACAGTTTTAGGGAGTCCTGGGATTTCTGGCTCATCATAATTCCTCTAGACATGTGTTTCCCTACTATGCTTATGGGAATCCACATGGAATGTGCTATCAAAAGCATCAATAAAGTCAAGATTCCTTAAGTCTTCTGCTTCTTCATCTTTTGAGTGTGTTCTTACTCAGCTTTAAGAAGTGTTAAGGTAATTACCAGCACAGCTGTGAATTTGAAGGTTCTATTTCTTTCTCCATTTTCACAAAATAAGATCTTCATACTTCAGACTCTACCTTTGGCTTGGTTTTAGAGGTGAAAACCTCCCTGAACTGGGATCAGTCTCCTTTATCAGAGTTTAGCCTACTTAGGACTATATGTTGCTCTTGACAATGAGCAGTCCTGTTCATTGATGCTGGCACAAAACACCTACTTAAAAAACGAGATGCAAATTAGATTGTTAAATAATCTATTGACAGCTCTGTCTTGAGTTGTGACATGAGATCAGAACATTCCCTCAGTGAAATTGCGTGTTACTGCCTCCTTGCAGGGCGTGCACCTCCAGGCGATTGTGGAGCCAAAGTGCTTCTGAAACAGCAGATGCTGAACAGTGCAGAAGCAAGTACAGAGCTGCCTATGACCAGCCCACAGCGCCCATCTGAACAGCCTAGCCGTGCAGTCTTCTTGGGGTTTAAAATACCGAGTAGGTCGCCTCAGTCCCCTTGTGTGTCAGCTTCAGGATTAGAGGATTTGTCAGCAGACCTGGATGATGGGTTTGCTTCAGCTTCACCTTGTAGCTCTGCCACCTCTGGGAGTGTGCTGGGGGCTGACTTGTGGGTGAGATGAACCCATTCTTTACTCTCACTGTTAAGCTGTGCTTTAGAGCAATGTGGCATCCAAGGTTTTTACATCTTGTTGAAGTCATAAAACAAAGCATAGCTGCTGCTTTGCCTGGCCTTCCAGAAAGGGCAAAGGCCTGTCCATGAAGAGCCACTATCCGTGATTTCTCTCTGCCATAATTCTGGTTTCGAGACCCCTGGTGGCCTAGTGGTTAGCATGCAGGACTCTCACTGCTGCAACCCGGGTTCGATTCCTCGGTCTGCCGGGCAGATGGAGCCCGTTAGCCCTGTGTGGCCATCCATCTATGAGAAGGTCACTCTAAACAAACCTACGTCCTGAGGACCTCACTGCCATTGTCCAAGCTTGCTTGGCCCCGGCAGATGAACTTTAGGATTAAAGGGTGGGCTCAGTTCAGCGCAGGCTGTGTCTCACCTAAAAAATCCATTGCGCAGGCTGGAAAGGTAAAAAAGACCTTTCCCCAGATCTTCGTTCGCGAAGACTGGCCATTATATTAATTCTGGTTTCACCCAGCTCCTGACCCAAGTCTTAGCAGGACAGATCTTCAAACTGGGCTTGACTTTCCTACCCAAGGCCATTGCGTTTGTCCTGGATCAGACCACAAGTGTATCTAGCCCAGTATTTTTGCAGTGGCCAAGAACAGGGCCCTAGGAAAGGGAGTTGAAACAGGGAAAACCTGTGGTAAGTAGTTTCTGTGTGCTGTCCCAACACCCATGGAAACTTCTAGTATCTACAGCATCCTGTGGCAGAGTCCAACAGCATATCTGCATGTCATGAGGAGCATCTCTCCATGTTTGATGTGACTGCACAGAGAGAGCAATTGATCACATCCGTTTTCTCCCAATTACTCATAATTTTATAGAACTGTCACATTCCTCCTGAGTCATTTCATTTTCTAGGTTAAATAGTTCTTGTTTGTCGGGATTTTCCTTTTCAGAAATCATACTTACTACTAACTTTGTTGTATATCTGTTCTAGCTGGCAGCAGAGGCTGAGGTGGCACTGGAATTGCAAACAGCCTTGGAGATGCTGACGCCATGAGTTGATACAGTGGGAAATAATTGTTCTCTTCTTTTTGTGCTACACTTCTTTACTAGGATCTCATAGTTTTAGACTTCATTTTTGACCACTGTGGAACAATGAGCTGATAATTTCCTGAATGGTTGTGGTAAGGTGGAAGCTTGTTATTTTACTTGTAAAGTTAGGGTACTTTTTCCATGTCTGTAACTTAATGCCAGTCTACACTGAACATCATCTGTCATTTCCCTCATTAGACTTGGAAGGTCCTTCCGTGGATCTTCAGAGTTATCCTTTGCCTTTATGACTCTAAGCTCAGAGTGTCCTCAGCTGCTTTCACTAATGTGGTAGAGAAACATGTTGATGCAGCGTGGCAGCGAGGGCAGGTCCCAGATTGCCGGTATCGTGTGCGGGCACTAGCTTCTTCAGGAAGGTGTGAGTTCAAAGTTAGGAAAATCTAGGAAGTTTCTGGTGGTAAACCCATTTCTCCTGAAGTGCTTATGTAGGTAGGAGCTAGTAAGAGCTCTGTCACTGTTTTCCTTAAGAAATGCACCTGGCAGCTATGGGCAGTTGGAAGTCTCACTGATGGAGAAATAGTGCCGCCTTCTGCCTCTGCCTTCCTTATTTCTATGTTGCTCGCTTTCACCCTTGTTCATACTTTGTACTCCTTTGTGTTGGGACAAACATTTTTCTGTCCACTATTTCTTACCTTAGTGAGGTTAGTTTTAGACCAGAGAAGTCCCGTATGAATGTGTGGGATAGAAGTGTGTGAGAAGGGAATATGCAACTGGGAGCGAGAAGGCATCAGATCCAGCTCAGCAACACTCCAGAGCTGCAGAGTCAGGACAGTTTGGGACATCCCTGAATAAGTGGCAACAGACATAGTACTTGTTTAAGTGGCTGAAGCAGAGCAAAGCACAAGAATCCAAATTGCAACACAAGCAAGTAAACTTGTGTTTTCATCAGAGCATGGACCTCAGCAAAGATAGCTTATAAACCTTGGGGCAAATGGGCAGCAGAAGAAAGAGGACCTGGGAGAATCTTTGAACAAGTACTATCAAAGGGTAGACTATCTCAAAAAACCTGAAGAGTGGCAGCTTCCTTCTGGAGCATTATTGTATATCTGAGAGCCAGAAAGCCATTGCTGGGGCAACAGATTTATTTCAGTGGGATGTCCAAAACAGTGTTGAAAATACGCCATGGAAAGAGCTGTGCAGGAGTGCATCAAGAGACCAGTCAGGGCTGCTGGGGAAGCCCAGCAGGGATGGGTTGGGGCTCAGTGTGATGCCCTGTAGCCTTTTTTCTCTGAATCAAATGTGCCTCTGCAGCTTTCAGAGTTGCTCCCTAGCAGCAGCAGGAAGCCTGGGCCCCTGCTCTTCAGGATGATTAGCAGAGCTGCTGCTTTCTTCTGAAATGCATTTAAACTGTGAGGACAGCAGCCTTGCTGGGCCGAGAGAAAATACAACTGGGACATGGAGTACGCACTCTCACGTTGGACACCATTGCTGGGACTGTGTGAGTGGGGATGAGAGGTACATCCCATTGTTTGCACTGTTGAACAGCACACTGGGAGATGTTAGGTGGTTGTCGTCTGCTTACTCTCCCCACATGGCTTTGCCCTGCAGCCACATTGCTGCCTTGGTGCAGGTGTGTTGTATAGCTTCTTTGGGGCCTGTATGCTTCCTTTTTTTCAAAACTCAGCTCTGTCCCAGCTTTTGACATCCACTGAAAGTTTGCTGAATTGCATTTCTCTGCCTAGGCTGGGCAGGCACCCACACAGAGACTGGTTGCCCGCCAGTCCTTTGATTTCTGTCCAAGGCAGAAAGCAGATGGATTGGGAGCTGCAGCAGTCCAGGACAGACAGTAGCTATGGCAACTCCTCATGCTGTTCCTGTGTGTGTAAGGGAGCTGAAAAGCTTTTCTTTTACTACTTACAAACTTCATTGATTGAGTTCTTCCAGGAAGAAAGTCACAAGGGTAACCAGTTGTCTGTGCTACTGAATTGATGAGCTTATTTTTTTGAGAGGACTTTTAGAGCAATCCCCATTTTCTGCAGAGTTTGTAGGGATCCACGTGGAAACCTCTGAACGGCTGAGCCAAGATTTTTGCCAGAAAAGCTCACAGCAATCAAAGGAGTGTTCCTGCAAAGAAGCTGACTTGGATGTCCTAGTACTCTGTTAGGAGAGTGGAATGTGCCCTGTATCAGATGGGGTGCAGAGAAACACACAATACTCTGTAATTTTCATGCCCATGGGGATCTATTTGTTGCCATGTGACTCTTGGACATAGCGTTAGGAAGAATGTGAAGGTTAGAGCTGCCTATGCCTAATGAGCAAAATGATTCGGAGATGGTTATGAGTACTTGAAGTTAATCTTATTAGATGTATTCTACCAGGAAGGCCTCTCCCAGCTCTGTAAGTGTTGCTGGATGATAAATTGTGTGGGTTTATGCTTTTGGGTATGTAGCCCATTTGCAGGGTGGCACTTGGCAGATGTGCAGTGCTAGTCTTGTTTCACCTGGACAGGTGTTTGGGACAGGACAATACGAGAGCCCAACAAGATAATAAGAGCTCTGTGGATGAGAGCAATGGCTAGAAATGGGCTCCCAGGAAGGAGGATAGGGACAGGGGAAGTGTGCAACGATGCAGGTCAGAGAATTCTCCCAGCCTCTCAGTTTTGTCTCAAAGGACTTGCTGAACTAGGATGGGGTCCCTTTTCCTGTATCTATGACCTTGAGGGATTTTTCTTTCATGAATTTATCTAGTTGCTGCTTTATGAACCCATGAGGACTTTTAGCTTCCACAACATTGTGCAGCAGGGATTTCCCCAGCGTAACACCACGTGCAAGCAGAATTAGGACGCTGAACAAAGTGAGTCCAACCAGAGACAAGCAGAAGGTAACAGGGTGAGGTGAGGAGGGGAAACAACAGCAGGAACTGGGACTAATAGTACTGGCCCAGCCTTCAGCACAAGCATGAGAGAAGAGAGTGGAGGGAACAGAGTTGTGCTCAAAGGGTAAGATTTATGGGGCCAGATGAAGAGGTTAGAAGAGCAAATTCAGGAATCAAGCTTATTAAAGTGACAGTGTGGAAGATAAGTCTGAGAAGAGCTTTTACTATATGCTGAATATCTGCGAATAATGGAAGTTTGAGAATCAGAGAAGATGCAGTGATGCAGGAGAGAAGAAAAGGAACTGGAGGAGAGAAGAAAGGGCACTGTAGGTCTGACTGTGGTGCCTGTCTCCTCAGCATCTTACCTGCACCAGTGGCCAAAACCAGATGCTAGGGAGGAACATGAGAATAGTGAATATGATTTTCCCCACTGTCCACTTCCAAGGACTTCTTGAGTTTTAGGACTTGGTGTTCTTCACATTCAATAATCTTTGAAATATTCTTTCATTAATTTTCTAACAATTTTCTGGATCTTGCTTGCTCTGATCTCCTCTGAATCTTCTCAGTTAGTCTGAGGCTCTTGTAAAGTTTGGATCCTGGGGCTTTTAGCCAGCCCGTGGGTGGCTTAGCTCTAGGAGGTGCTTTCATGCTAGCACATGTTATGGGGGTGAAATGATGGTGACAACCATGGTCCCTGAAGCCTTTGCAATGCTGATCTTGATGAGAGGGAGGGATGGAGGGTGAAGGAGGTGGGAGACCTCCGTGTCCAGTAAATATTACAAAGGCACCACTGAACTGGGGCTGCTTTTCCCATGCTGTCTGCTGGATGCTGCCAAGTTTGCTGGAGAGATGCCTGCATAGTGTTTGTGAAATCAAATGTGACAGTAAAATGTGCTTCTGAGGACAGTACAAGTGGCAGGATGGGAAGAAGAAAAACATCTTTCTCGGCTTTGATTCCAGTGCAGAATGGGGCATTTTAGTTGAAAGAGCGTGAAGAAGGCAGGAAGGTAATTCTTGAGGCCTATGATTTGATGAGGTCCCCAGCTGTGCCACCAACTCTTTTGCTTGCCTACAGTATGTAAAAATGCGTTGCTGAATTCAAATATAAGCTTGTCAAAATAGGTAACTTGTCTGCTTCAGGTACAAGGCATTTTTGATAGCTGGCACATAGGAGGGGCTTTGAAATCAGTTTCTGACCAAGAGCTCTGGAGTATGGGTAACATCCTCCTTGCTATCGGGCTCCCAGGGCAAGGATGCCACTAGCTGCAGGGCTTTGGTTGGCACTTGTGCAGGTTAACACTGTTGTGTATTGCTGGAAGGAAGATGCTGCACCTGGTCACCAAATGCTCAGACCTGGTCTCAGTGAGCCCTTCCAGTGCGAGGCAAGCAGTGAGTTCAGTGAGCCAGAGGGAAGCAGCTTTAATAGAGGGAAGCAAAATCTCTGCTGTGCACAGTAAAGCAACAGCAACTGCTCAAACCCCAGTGCTGCTCAAAGCATCTGCTGTGAGCAACCAGGTCTGCCTTTATGCTCTGCTGCTTTTGCAATGGCCCTGCCAACTCTGTGTAGAGAAATTCCTTTTACATTGGCAGGAGAAGAGCAGCACTGAGGAGTTTGCTGGGTGATTGTGTGTTGACATAGGGTCAATGTGACTCAGGGATGTGCCGGATCCTCTCCTGCATCTGCAGAGCCTGCTACAGTGTCTCACACTTGCTGTGGATGCTGTTTGGTGTCTTCATTTGAGTCTTCTTGAAGGTTGTGGTTGCTGTGGTTATTTTTGGCTGCTGTCTCATTATTTCACGTCTCTAGTCTAGCATTGTATTAGTCAGTATTCAAACCAGTTCCAGATTGCTGAGCTTTTTCTGACTTTGAGAATTTCCTCTCCCATTAGATGCAGACATTTCTGAGACAGTTCATCCCTCAAAATAAATGCATCCCAAAAAGTCTCTTGGCATTCTGCCTTTGTGTTCAGGGGCTCCCTATCCCCATCCTCTGTGAGCAAACACCTTGTCTTCCTCCTCAGCTGCCCCAGGAGGTGGGATGCAGAGTTGATGTTATTTAGTCTATCTTGTTTTATACCCTTTTCTTGAATGTTTTTCTCCTGTTCCCATGACTATGTATCGTTGTGTGAGGTCAGGAACCATGTGCTGGAAAGAGCCCAGAAAAGGCAAAATCAAATTAAGAAAAACTTTCCTTCCTCCTCTCTTTAATTGACTGAAGGCTCTGGCCACAGTATTGCCTTTCCTGCAGTTTGTAGCGCCCATGTCCTTTTTCTATATAAATGGCAGAGAAATTTTACTTTACAAATGAAGAATGACATGCTGGACTCCTCCCAGCACATTCCACCCTAGGGCAGGGAAGAAAAGTCCCACTGATGCTCTCACCACGTTGAGCTGTGATAGAAGCATGATTTGTCAACGCATTACCGCATGCAAGCATGACATGTTCACTCTCCCTTGCCTATGTATGCAACACCAGAAACTCTTTAAATAAAACTGCAGGTGTATGTGCACATGAGGGAGAATCCAACAAACACACCTAACCTATTCTTCAGGTGGAAGACTATGCGTTAGAACAGGAGCATAGTTTCACCAGTTCCTCCCTAACTGCTCAGAGGAAACCCCTTGCTACCCCAGGTTTTGCTGATGTACATCCCCAGAGCTGTCCTCATGCCTGAAGTGACTGTCAGCTGCCTAATGCAATTTGAATCCATAGTTTGGAGACCTGCATTGCCTAAGGCTCCCTTTCCCCAGATATGTGCAAACACTCCCAGCACTGTGCTCAGTGCAAAAATACAGTTCCCATGGGTATTCTGAATAATAATTTAACAGAAAATAGAACAGGGAGGATCTAAGTTCACCCCACCATTTGGGGAAGTGGAGGGAGTAGTACCATCCATAAGAGCATGGAAAACAGCCCCTCTCTGCTCCTCACCTGAAACTGGACCACCTGTGAGCTGAGGAATACAAACCTCAGCCTGTGGGGTTTCACAATGCGGGGGATCCCAAGGACTCCAACTCTAATGGGACACATTGCTTTTCTATTCTCTGATTATAGCTGTGCTTGAATCTATTTATTTTTCTATTGCTTATGATGAGTGCTGCTTTCCAGACTATGGGAAACCCTGACAACTTCAAGAGCAAACAAAGAAACTAATAAAAAGAGTCTGCAGGCCAAGGTATTAATAATACTCATTTATCTTTATGATTGGGTGAGGCTGAAATACCATATACTGTGACTCTTTAGATGACGGGTGCTATGGCAGACCAGCAGCACTGTCAGTGGGAGCTCAGGCTCCCCCAGCCACAGTGCGGGATGTTGCATTGTCAGAATAAAAGCACAGCAAAAAGATTAAAAACCCCAAAGATTAAGTGCAAAATGCGCTTGGGAGAGATATACAAGTGTCCTAGTACAGATATATGTGGCAGCTGGCCGTGTTTTTATCTTGGCATAGCAGAGAGCACAGTAGGAGTGGGTGCCAACAGTTATTCCCACATGAGTGTGTTGGGGACATCCTGAAACCAAGAGCTGTGGGTGCTCATGGGACTCTTACCATCAATCAAACCAGAGCAAGGAAGACAATGTGCAGGGTTCTGTGCCTCTGCAGAGGAACAGCATCACGGTCCTAAGGAGCTCTGGCATAGATGATCTATGCAGATCTCATGTAGCAGTCATTTAATTGCTGCTCCTGAAATAGATGATGCTTATCTCCCAATTCATGAAGTGTTTAGCTAACACAAATGTTTCTAGCTGGGGGCTTTTTGCCTCCATGCATAGCTGTGAACTGACTATGTATGTTTTGTGCAGGCAAGATAAAGTGGTTCCAGGGGAAGGTTATATCCAATGATGCTGCTAAAGAAACGTTTTCATAAAACTGTAGATAATGATGAGCAAAAGTGAGTGTGCAGAAATAATTAAATTTAAGAACATGAAGAGTAATAGAGAGTTATGACTCTAGTAAATGTCTTGAACAGGGAATTCTCACAGCTGTTTAACAGCATGCCATGGCCAAAAACCACACAGAATCAGAAGAGCCGTGAAAGGCAGTCTGTCCTAAGCAGTGGGAGCAGGCAATTGGTAATGCTAGTTAGAAGGTCCACACACTTGTTGAGGAAGATCAGAAAACCCAATGACAAATCCATGAGGAAAAGTAGAATCACAATAAGTCATTGAAATAGTGATTCCTGGTAAATTCACTGCAGTGTTTGGTACTACATTACTGCTTTGAATTGGTTAAACCGTGTGGAATTGAGGTTCAGCTCAATGTGCTCTAATAAGGAGCCTTTTAGGTCAGACAAAATCTTTTTCCCCTAGATAGTTACTAGCCACATATTTTGCCTTGATATTTTCTTTGAATAACAGGTAATTGGAGATCTCCCAGGCTTCCTACATATCTCATCCGAAGAACATTTTTTCTGAAACTCAAATCCACAGGGATGTTATTGTGGCTCTTGGCTTCATGCAGGACTGCTCTTGTTGTTGAGGTGAAATCAGGAATTTCTGAGAGTTTTAAAGAGTAAAGAAGCATACCTGACTGCTTTTCTGAGCTTTCCCAAAACTTTCCTCAGCTTTTCTGAAACTTTCAGTTCATGGTTTTGGTGTATGGCCCTTGGAGAGAGAGGCATCATTCCCAGGGGGACAACTGCCAGGTATCTGTGCCCGAGCCCACACCTGGGCTCCCGTCGTTGTCAGTGGGGAAGAAGTTCTCCTGTGGAAAGTCCTGTTTCCCTGATAAGGTCAGATGAAGACACCTGAGCATCTTTTTCTCTTTGAATCTAGAAGACTCAAGAGCATTTTGTAGGTGTGTCTGTGTATTTAAGCAAAGTGAGATGCATCAGCCTTGGGTGTGTACATACACAGTCCAGCACCACATACAAAATAATGTCATCCCTACTATTGTACTTCCGCTCAGTATTTCCTCTGGTACAGCCAAGAGGAGCTGCCTCTGAGTTGCAGCAGTACATTAGCTGATGCTGGAGATAAGATTGCTGCTTTGACCATTGAGACTTTTCAGTGTGTCCAGGATACAGCCCATCAGAGTCCTTGATCTCACTTTATTGGTTACTCACATGGCTGAACTCTCCCTGTTACATTTGCCACTTCCACGGTTTACTTACTCTTTGGGAAAATTATCATCCTCTTTTCTTCCTGTTGTTTTTTTTTTTTGTTTTCCCCTCTAAAATTCTAAAATAGAGCTAGGCAAAGAACTGCTCACTTTTCCAAAAATGAGACCGTGAGAAAGAAATATCTGAACTCCATACATCCTTGTCAGATTGTTCAGTACCTTTACAAGCTTTATCGGATTTATTTAACAACTCCTGTTTAAACAATAATATTAATTATTGACAGCAATATTAATTAACATTAATAATAGTCCCAGTGTTTGAATCCTGCACCGTTCCTTCTGATACTTTGATATTGGTGACAGGCTGGAGAAGAACTGTCATGAACAACCAGAATAGTTTGGGTTGAAAGTACTCCTAAAGGTCTCTGGTCTGAGCCCTAACTCAAAGCCTGACCAGCCTTAAGTGGCCACTACATCTAAGATAATATTTTACAATAGCTGATTCCCCTCAATCTTATAAGTCTGCAATTTATTTGTAATACTGATTTGTTCAGGTTCTATTTCCAAGCACTGAGGTTACTTCTGGCTATGCCAAGAAGTTAAAGGGCTTTCAGCTGAGAGAATTCTCATGAATCCTTTCTCAATGTTATTTTTTTGTAGAATATGTTCCTTTACATCTCTTTCTTCTACTTATTAAGCTAACTAGATTGAGCCTCTTTCATCTTTGGCAGTAAATCACGTCAGCTGGGGAGGTGTTGGCAAGTTCCAGGGCCATCTCTGGTAGAGCTCTGGATGGAGGTCCCACAGCCTGTCTGGACCCTGTGGCAGTGTTAGACCACTCTCACAGTAGGGGAAAAAAATACAAGTATTAACTACTTGGAATTTTTCTTATTGCAGCTTGTGTCATTTGCATCATTCATTGTGTGCCTGACTGTATATCTTCTCCATACTCTCCTCTTGCTGCAGGCAGCAAAAGGTCTTTGCCTTCTCCAGGCTGAGTAAAGCCAGTTCCTTCAGTGTCTCCATATGTGTCTACGGCTCCAGCTCATGGCCATCTCAGTGGCCTCTTCTGGACTCAGCCCGGTACATCCATGTCTTTGTTGTACTAGGCAGTCCCAAATCAGACACAGCACTTTAGAGATGGCCTCACAAGAGCCAAACAGAGAGGATCACCTCGACCTGGCTGTACATGTGCTGACACAGCCCAGTCTGTGGTTAGCCTTCTTAACCAGAAGAACACACTGTTGACCTCTGTTCAGCTCCTCAGTGTCCAGGACTCCCCAGATCCCTTTCTGTGAAGCGGATTTCTAGCCATAATCCCTAGCCAGTCCTGGTGCCACAGGGACTGGCCTTGGACTGCATTTTGCTGAGGTGGCTGTCCATCCCTTTCTTCTGCCTGTCAAGGTCCCTCTGAATAGCAGCCCTGCCCTCTAGCAGGGCACTAGATACTAGACCACTTCCTGGTCTAATATCATCCACAAACTTAATGAGAACATGCTCCATCCCATCATCTCTGTCATTAATAAAGACATTGAACTTCATCAGCCTCTGAGGGACATCTCTAGTAATTCATTCATACAGTTAATTGTTGAGTTCAATTATCTGCATCGTTTGAAAATTTGAGTGTTTCCTTCTAAATCAGGTTCTCCGCTGAGCAGCCTCTGACATACACAGAGATCAGTAACTTAGTCCCAACATCCCTCTCCTGCTCCTTATGACCCATGAGCTGTGACAACATAGCCAGAGGGTCTAAATCCTGACCCATGGCCCACAGACAACTCTTCACTCGACTTTATTCTGTGCAAATACAAAAGCATATTATAAGCCATGGTTCAGACTCTGTAGGAACCAACTTTACGAGCATGGTTTGGTGGAGCAACAAGATAGCTGGTTCACCAGCAATACTGGGTCCCATCCCAGGGATCTGTGCCTATAACCCCCTTCCTTCTTGGTGGAGTCTGTGTTGGACCACTCCAGGTCACCTCCCAGGGTGGTTGTTTCTTCTTATCTGCCAAAGCCTGTTGTTTTCATAACAAGGTCACTCTTCTGCACCCAGTTGCTCACTGAGCTTGAGCCTTTACTGGCCTCCATGGTGGCCCTTCCCCCAGGGCACCAAGTGTGAGAGCAGGGGTCCTACTCCATCTGGGTGGCAGCTGATGCTGCAGGATTGTTTGGAATGTAGAAGAGGGAGGAAAGAGAAGAGCAGCCCCTTTGCCCACCTGCCTGTGGAGGTAGCTCTCTATTTCCCAGCCCTTCCCAAAAAGTGGGCTGTGGGACTGGTCCCATTGGCAGAGCTTGCTGAGCCACCATGGTCTGTCTTTGGTGAGGAGCCTGTTGTTTGGTAGCCAAAGTCACCCTGTCCCAGCTGGCAAGACTCTCGTGGGCCACATGCAGCTCTGTCCCCTGAGCTCTGCAGAAATGACCTGTGGGAGCTGTGGCCTGAAGGCCAGTGCTGCATACCAGCTTTGCCTGGAAACCAGCACTGCACACCTGCTCAGCACACCAGCACTGCACACTGATACCGCACACCTACACAGCATACCAGTGCTGCATACCAGCCCTGTGTGGCTCTGCCTCCATCACTCTCTTGACTGTCCTGGTGAGGAGACTGCTCTTGCTTCCCAGCTGGTAGCTGATGCCAGGTTAACCATTAACTCCCAGCACCTAGGCCTGCTTTGTGTTCAGGGCACTGCGAAGCTGCTCACTGTGGCCTTTCCTGTGCCTCTCTGGTGACGTTTCTCGTGGGGTTCTGCTGGGGTCTGAGCAACCTTTCCTGCCTGCAGGCAGCTGCACAGTGGGGCTGTGGCCAACGAGGCCTTCACCGTGTGTGGACAGCGTGAGAGAGGGTTGTCCAGGAGCAGGACCTGGCTGTGGTGGTGAGGGAGGGGACAGGCACGTGGCCAAGGCTGTGCACTGCTGCGCACAGGACGCCAAGGTTCCTCTCCAAGTACTCTTTGGAGTGCTCCTTTCAGGTACGTACCTGAGAGATCAACCAAATAGGTTGGTGACACCCCCCCACCAAGTGAGAGAAGTCTTTCAGGAGATGGGTCAAAGGGTGCCCAGTGTGCACCAGGAGTACCTCCATGGCATGCATGGCAGGTGCCTGTCTACAGCACAGGCCTCCCTGCCTGGCTGGAAATGGATCATCTCCAGCCCAAGGATATCTGTTGGGGCACTGCTGCCTCCCTTACCCGCCCTGTCTCCTCCCCACATCCTGCTCATTGCTTCTTGGCATTGTGAAATAGGAAACTCCTGAGTGCTTCCTCTGCAGAGAGCTCCACAAAAATTCTGGAGGTCAAGTCCCACTCCAAGGCAGCCAGCCTGAGCAAGGGCACAGGTCAAAGAGCTGCTACAGTCACCCTTCCTCTCCTCACATTTGCAGTAGCCCTGGCACTCACTGGGGCTGTGCCTCAGGCTCAGGACAGGACGGTGGTAATGCTGATTGCCAGAGGGGAATTTCATATCCTCCCAGCGGTCATTCTGGTGTGGCCAGGGCCCCTTCCCTGCTACTCCCTGCCAAGCACAGAGGGGCTGTTTACAAAACATCCTGCCAGCTCTGAGCTGAGCTAGGAAGAGTTCACATTGAGTACATCAGGAGTGTGCCAGTGTGCTTTAATCACTATTTGCTCTCAGCAGCAGCAGAGAGAGGCGTAAGCAACTGCTCATCTCCTGGGTGGGTGAGCGGGTGGCAGGCAAGAGCAACGACAGCTTTTGAAACAGGAGGGAGAAACCTGAAACTCCACTGGCATAGTGTCCTTGGGATGTGACTACAACCCAGGGGAAGACTTCTGCTGAGCAGCCAAGGATGCAGGAGAAATCCTGGCAATGATTGGCAGTGCTGAATGGCAGCAGCTCCCAGTCCCTCCAACTGCAAGCCAGCATGGGGGGCTTGCCCTCTCCTCAGTGGTTACCACATGACTGGGGCTTGCATTTTACTAGTTCTGAAATCCTGAATCTTCTTCACTAAGGTGTCTTCAGGAGGCTGATGCAGTGCTGAAAAGAGAGGTGTCTGCTGCGTGGGCGTGTCCATGTACAGGGACCTGAGTCCTGCATGACCCTCTACAGCCTGGGACCTTGCACACAGGCAGTCGCACTGACTGTGGACCCCTGGGTGAGAATCTGCTGGTAGTGCACAAACCGCCTGTGCAGACCAGCAGGGGAGGGCACTTCCTGCCCTCAGATATTGGGAACAAGCTATTTTTGGAAACCCCGTATAACCGAAGTAAGTGGACTGTGGGTCTTCTCTGCAGTTTCATTTCTCCTAATTTAGCACTCAGAAATGTGTTTAATTAAGAAGTTACTTGTATGAACATTTATAGTCGAACTTACATAGTGAGAATATTTTATATTCTGAGCTCTTATATTGATTTATAACATTTTTTCTTTCAGAGTGAGATTGCCTCTGTTCAAAGGAACGAAACGTACCAGGAATACACAAGGTCTACACCGTTCACCCAGACTAAGCAAAGCTTTCACCTAAAAGAAATAAAATAAACATGGCAGAATTTACAGGTTACAAGGAAACCTCAAATCGGCACCTACGTTTCAAGTTGCAGAGCCTTAGTCGCCGCCTTGATGAACTGGAGGAAGCAACCAAAAATCTGCAGAAAGCAGAGGATGAACTGCTTGACCTCCAGGACAAAGTTATCCAGGCAGAAGGCAGCAACTCCAGCATGCTGGCTGACATCGAAGCCCTGCGGAAGAGAGTACTGAAGATTGAAGGCAAGGATGAAGAAATTAGAAAGGCTGAAGAGCTTTGCAGATTAATGAAAGAAAAACTTGAAGAGGAGGAGAGCCTCACTCGAGAGCTGAAGTCAGAAATTGAACACCTTCAAAGGAGAATGGCAGAGCTGGAGAAGCTGGAGGAGGCCTTTGGGAGGAGCAAGAATGACTGTACACAACTGTGTCTTAGCCTCAATGAAGAAAAGAACTTGACCAAAAAGATATCTACAGAATTAGAAATACTTAGAGTGAAAGTGAAAGAACTGGAAGCATCTGAGGACAGGCTAGATAAAACTGAGCAGAGCTTAACAGGTGAGCTAGAAAAGCTGAAATCCTTAGCTATGAGCTTTATCACAGAAAGAAAACATTTTAATGAAAGAGAAAAGCAGAATGAAAAAATAATCCAGGAGCTAACACAGAAACTAGAACAAAACAATAAACTAAATAGAGCAGATCAAACTAGAAATGCATCCAACTTGCTAGAAAGGTCATCCAACAATCTCCTGGACAGAAATGATTTGAGAATTGAAGACGACTTGACTTCTGCACTGCCTTCTAAGGAGACCAGGAGGAAGGGAAGTGTGGATTACCTGAAACATGTAGAAAATGAAACCAGGAATAAATCAGAAAACCAAAAGAATAAAAACCAGGAAGACAACAAAGTGAAAGATCTCACCCAAGAAATTGAGAAACTTAAAACTCAGATCAAACGTTTTGAATCTTTAGAAGAAGAACTTAAAAAAGTAAGAGCCAAAAACAATGACCTGCAAGACAGTTACTTGAGTGAACAGAATAAAAACAAACTCTTAACAGGTCAGCTAGAAGAAATAAAAATGCAAATAAAGAAACAGAAAGATCTAGAGAATGGAGAGGTTGAAAATGAAGATACAAGCTTTACCAGCAGGGGAAAACATGACCGACCTAAATACAGAGGTGTCACAGCTGATTTGACAGCTGCCAAGCACAAGCCAAGGGAGCTCTCGCCACAGCAGCGCCGGGAAAGAGCACGGAACAGAGACTTCTCTGTCAGTAATGACAGTTACAGCCATGGTGGTAAGCAGGTGCCCAGTTCAAGCTTAATGAACAGAAAAGCGGGAAAAACATCTGGTGCATCTGCCCTTTCAGACACTGCTGTCACAGATACAAAAAGACTAGAAGAGAAATCTTTAGTTGCCACTATTTCTCCTGGTCAGAAGGAAGGCTGCGTCATGCAGAATGAGGGGAAGAGATCCAAAGAGCAGCCATCTGTCCTCAGCCGATATCCTCCGGCTGCACAGGAGCAGAAGTCTTGGAAAGCACCTTCCAAATCTGTTGGTGACACGAGCCTGAGATCCAAGGCTGAAAAGCCATCTCAGGTGCTCCGTGGCAGCTGCCAAAATGGTGCTGACACACGGGATGAAAAGTCAAGCAAAGAAGAATCAATGGTTTCTTTGGCTGAGAAGCTGAAAACAAGCCAGGCTGAAGTTAGTGACTGCACGGGGGACATGCAGCTCACAAGGGGTAACCACACCTCTTCCAATGGCACAGCTTCGGCATACAGGTACCATCTGTCCTCCCATGGGTCAGCCTCAGACTCTGCTGGCTCTAAAGTAGAAGCAGTGAACACTTTTGCTGCATCACACAGACAGCCCTTGGAGGGGAGGGCTAAAAGGGCAATAATCTCCCAGGAAAAAGAAGTCACAGACACATCGCTTGAAAGTGTGAAGTTTTCAATACTAACAAAGCGTTCCCATCGCTCCAGGAGTCAGGAAGACATTCTGCAGATTCTCACAGGTTTTGATAAAGAAGACACAGAGCAGTCTTCAAGTTCAGCAACAGATCATGTAAACGTGGGTTTAAAAAACGACTCCAAGACCATCCAGAGTAACCAGGAAAAGCTTAATTCAGATGAAGAATCAGGAAGAGGCAAAAAAACAACCACTCAGTCAGATTTTGAGACAAGAAAGAAAGTCAGTTCCAAGCAGTTCTCCAATTCTAGAGGAGTTTTTAGAGCATCACTTTTTGAAAATGAGAAAAACACTGTAAATGATGAAGACTCCACCAAGTGTATAAAACCATCGGATGCCAGCACTGGAGGATTGAAATCCAGAAGGTCGTTCAGCCCGAGAGAAGCTCTGAGATCAAAAGCCATCATTAAACCTGCAATTGTTGAGAAGGATATGAAGGCAGTCATGGGAGGGACTGTTTCAGAGGCAGAGTCAGAAAAACAGAAGTCTGTTTTTAAAATGGTAACAAATAAAATGACAAGCAGCATCACAATCTTCCCTTCTGAGCCAACAGCTCCAAGGACCACTGCAGATATAGCAGCAAAGGAAAGGCATGTTACCAGCAGCAACATCAGAGCAGCCTCAAATGAGCCTTCACCATCAATAACAAACAATGTCCCCACACCCTTTGAGATATCGATTAATAAAAGTGCTCTGAAATTATCTGAGATGGACAGAAGTGGAGAGGCAGTGCCGAGAAGTAAAGCCGAAACGGTGGTCTCCAGAAGCAGCATTATGCTAAAGACTTCTGAACTCACAGAGAGGAACAGTGAACTGCCTTCAGAGACAATCAGCTGGAAGAGCCATGGCTCTTCAGATGCAGCTTCATCTGAAACAAAGCATGCCGCTGTGAGAAGTTCCTGGAGAACAAGACAAGGCTTACATTCCCTGGAGGACTCTCAAAGTGAAGTGGAGAAAAGTGCAGCTTCCAATACTACAAACTTGTGTAGGTCCTCAGTGGACCTCTCCGAAGTGGAAGGGAATAGTGCAAGAACAGACTCCCTGGAGCAGGCCTCAGCAAGGACCAGTGCCACGGCTAATTCTTGGAGTGCCCCTGAACTGGGGTCCCGAAGGACCAAAAGTAACTTAAGTGCATCTGAACTGCTGACACGCAGGAGCTATGCAAGTGATCCTACAGCAGCTGCTGCTTGGCACCGGACTGCACTACCTGTAAGTATCCTGTGTTCAACACTCTTCTCTTTCAGTTGATGAGATTTTCCACGTTGCCTGGTAGTTGTAGGATGCGTGATTTGAAATTCTTACAGCTTATTTCCTAAGTGCTGCCTCTCCCAGCTCCTGCTATCTTCAGTGCAGCATCTCATATGTGAATTACCAGATTTAGCCTTACTGAAATTAGATCCATCTGCTTTGGGTCTTGTACTGCCATATGAATAACTACATAGTAGCATTTAGTCTTGCCAGGATTAGAGAAGACATAGTCATAGCTTAAGTAGAATGTGGTATGCTTTTCAGAGTGGCTTCGCATGGCGTTTTTGACTTGGAGTAGCAATGGAAAAATGCTGGCAGTGAGCAGATTTGAGTGGGGTTGTACCTCAGGCAGAGCTGTAGCTCTAATGGCAGCTGTAGAGATAGAGCTCTTTGGTAAGAGCTGCACGGTTTCCTCACGTGAAACCAGACTCTGGTCTGGAAATGCTCCCAGGGCATTTCCTAAACAGATGAGTGGTAGCTGGTAACACAAGGCTGCTTCCTCCTTGGTCTGTGCCCATATTCTACAAGGATGGCTGTGCTCTTTTCCTGTTCCTTTGGCTGGTACCAATGAGGGGTGTCCCTCAAAGCAGTGACACATGTAGATATCTGGTCTGGTGAGCTGTGTTTGCCACTGGAGCTGCAGGCTCTGACAGATTTCAAGTGAGCTCACTGCCCTTCAGGCCATTAAACACCACACTAGTTCTTGCTGCAACTCCTGCCTCTGCTATTCATTTAGCACTGCTCTGAGCAGCTGCTGCCGTTGCCAGTCTGCAGGAAGAACCCAGCTGGGTTATCCAACAGCGCCGGTGACAGAGGGGACAGATTCCTAACTGAATGATTCTGGCATTGACAAAGATGAGGCGGTGGAGATAGGAAAGGAGTTTTACATTTTCAAAACTTCTACTTCTCTGGTGATGAGAAGCACAGAAGAATTTGTGCTCTGCTTTGCAGAGAGCCTGTCACTTGGTGTTACAAAGTGCAGGCTGGCCTTCCAGCTATATTGTGACACTGATAATACATGTCTCCCTGGCCAGGGTGGGTCACAGGCAATCTGTACTGCTCTTTCATGAATCCAAGCAGAGCTGATATGATTGAAGTTGCCCTTTTGCATAACAACAGCTTATGTGCTTGGGAAATGGGAGATCCATTCCTGGGCCTCCCTTTATCCCAGGAGTTTCAATTCACAGCACCCACAACCTTAACTCTCACAGCTGACTTGACTCTCTCCACTTGCAGCTGGGTTCATATATGGTTGGTCATGGAGCCCTAAACAGTAGGCACTGATTTCTTTTCCATTTTCCCCCTGGCAGCCCACCCAGGGCTGAGTGTAGCTCTGCAGTATGTTGTGCAGGTGCTCTCAAGGTCACTGTCAGATCAAATTTGCCAGCTATGTGGTGTACATTCGTAGTAGCTGAAGTGTACCTCACAGTGCAACCTGACCTCTGTGTGATTATCCCAAGTTATCCCAAGGATTAGCTGGCTTCCAGCCTTGCCCGTGTCTCCAGGGACAGGCAGTAAGGAGAGCAACCGCATCATTAGTTCACACAGGGCTGTTAAGAGTTGAGCTCGGTATCTCTCTCTGCATCAGACTTTGCAATAAACTCACTCTTGACACCACATAGTCACAAACCTGAATTCTTGGTCATAAAGTAAGTATATTTTTAGCTTGTAAATGAGGAGTATGAAGTTAACCTAAAAGACTGTAGATACATAGGTGTACTAGATATACCAAATGGTATGTATTTGGGCAACTTAAATTACTGCATATGCCCTTGGAAAAGAACGGTTTGAAGGGTATCTTCAGCCTTATAATATGCCTCATATCACAGCAGGCTGTTTCTGCTGGGATTTATGTTTCATGGAGATGTAGCTGTTTCTCTGGCAGAAGGCTGGGCGCAGATCTGTGCTGACATTCAGCTGTTCTGTGAAGGTATCGCTGTCATCTCTTTCCAGCTCTGCTATCCACAGTGGAGATTCCCTTAACAATCTTATTTGGGAAACACAAGACTTGTGCTAGTTTTGCCAAAATCCGTGTTCCTCTCCTCCATTGCAGCCTTCCCTTCCTTGCTGCTGATGTAGGCAAATGTCCCTAATGAAGCTACAGGAGTTATTGACAGTCCTTTGCAATACCTGTGCTGCAGAAGCAGCAGTTCTCTGTAACACTGCTTTGGGAGCTCCAGGGAGCAGGATGGGTGCTGCAGCCTGGGGACCAGCTCCCTCTGGTGCTGGCAATCAACCTCCTCGAGCTCCCTAAAGACCTGAGGCAACACAAGACCTCGAGCAGTCATTCTTTTGGGCTTCATGGTTCAGATAGTGAAGTTGATATTTCTCTGATCTGATGTTTGACTGATGAAAATTAGTGCGAAGGCACTGGCAGGCAGCGAGCAGTTGAGCAGCAGCAATGCCAGATGAATGCATAGTTTTCTTATGCCTCTGACATTAATAGAACTGGAGCTGGGCTGTGTGCTGCACATATTAGACAAAACCTTAAAGGTAGGCTTGTCTTCAAAGGAAGCCCTCATACCTTCTTATGATGGGCAGCTCTCATCCCTGACAATGTCCAGGGATGTGCTGACTCTCGTCCCTTCTCTCCCCTGCTTTGGGGACTGATGTGCAGTTCATCTTGATGGGTTGAGCCTGGCTGGATGCCAGGCTCAATCACTCCTCTCTGTAACTGGACATGGGAGAGAAAATATGATGAAAAGTTCATGAGTGGAGATAAGGGCAGGGAGAGATCACTCACAGATTACTGTCACAAGCAAAAAGAGACTTGAGTTGGAGAAATTAATTGAATTTATTACCAATCAAAATTAGAGCAGGATAATGAGAAGTAAAACAAATCTTAAAAACACCTTCCCCCTACACCTTCCTTCTTCCTGGACTCCCCTTTCTACTTCCAGGACTTCACCTCCTCACCCCCAGTAATGCAAGGAGGTGGGGAATAGGGGTTATAGTCAGTTCATCACATGTTGTTTCTGCCACTGCTCTAGGAGAGGAGTCCTTCCCCTTCTCCAGCGTGGGAGCCCTGCCCTGGGCTACAGTTCTTCCTGAACTTTTCCAACATGGGTCACTTTTCCATGGGGTGCAGTCCTTCAGGAAGAGGCTGCTCCAGCATAGGTCCCCCAAGAGGTCACAAATCCTACCAGTATACGGGCTCCTCTCCTCACAGGTCAGCAGGACCCTACTCCATAGTGGGCTTCCCACATGGTCACAGCTTCCTTTGGGATCCACCTGCAATTAGGGGCTCCTTCACAGGCTGCAGGTAGATCTCAACACCCCTGTGGACCTCCACGGGCTGCAGAGGGACAGCTTGCTTCGCCACAGTCTTCACTGTGGGCTGCAGGGGAATCTCTGCTCCAGTGCCTGGAGCACCTCCTCCCCTTCCTTCTGCACTAATCTTGGTGTCTGCAGAGCTGTTTCTCACATATTCTCATTCCTCTCTTCCCTGGCCACAATTACTTCTGTACAATGACTTTTTTTCCTTATTAAATATGTTATCATAGAGATGCTGTTACTTTCTCTGATTGGCTCAGCCTTGGCCAGTGGCATGTCCATCTTGGAGCCAGCTGGCATTGCCTTTGATGGACATGGGGAAAGCTTCTAGCAGCTTCTCACAGAAGCCAGCCCAGTAGCTCCCCCCCCCACCAAAACCTGGCCATGCAAACCCAACACAGCATCCATCACCTTTTCATTCCTGCTGACTCCACATAAGCTTCTACTTAAGCAGCCAGCCACATCACATCAGTGGTTTCATCTTTCCTTGGACCTCAGTAACCTTGTCCAAGGGATCTATTCTGTTTTGTGATTCTGCATCCATAACTTGGGTTAAAATTACTGGATTTTTAAAAAAATCTTTATGAAATAGTACATAAGTGAGTCCATGCCATAGCTGGTCTGGTGCCTCAAGTCCCTCCTTGCCAAAGGGACTCAAGACAGTACCTCACACCGCGAACCCAGGACTAGAAGCCCAGCGCTATTCCAGACCCTTCAGAGTCCCCAGGTCCCAACCCTTTTTATTTTCCTTTGCACAGGATGAAAGCAAGGATTTTGTGTCCAGTTCCAGGAGGAAGCAGTACAGCTCTTCTGAGTACCTCTTACAGGCTGACATTCCAGGAAAAAGGCCAGCCACCAAGGTGGAGCTGCAGGACCCTGAATCCAACTCCCCTGCACAACCAGGTCTTCAAGCAGAGGAGCAGGTATGTGAGGGGAGGTAGTTACAAAGCAAGAAGCCAATATCTGAACTGACCTCCAAGTAACATAACTTAGAGAACTTGTCCAAAAAGAAAGTATACCTTGTAGAAAAAATCCAGTCTGAAGTTAGCACTTTCCAGAGGTGGAGTGGCTGCTGTATTTTCTGTTTATAAACTTGTTTCAGCTAGCTTTATGGCTAAAAATATTCTCCAAGGACTAAGAGGCACTGCATCTAGTCATGCTGTGGTACACGAGTCAATCAGGGGTGGAAAAAAACATTTGGAGAGACAGAGTCCCTGCTTCAGCTGGCTGCTGTATTACTGGAGTGCTTCTCTGCTGCTACATGCTTGCTGCTCTGCCTTCTGAAATACATCCTTCTGGACACACAAGTGCATAATGGCCCACATTGTAGTGACTATGACTTATTGTCTGAAATATGAAAAAAGTGTGTATTACAGCCTCTTCACAAGGGACTTCCTTCTGAGGATACAGAGGTCCAGGCAGATGTTAATTCTCAGGTGCACGGGCATGCTTGTGTCTGTACAAAAGACTTCCTTTTTCTCCTGGCATTCCCTCTTGGCCTGTGCAGCTGCCGAGAGCAAAGTGTATCTTTCACTTTATGGATCGTCTACAGCAGGAAATATGTAAGACCCCAAACCCGTTGCCAGTGTATGTCACTGGACATGCACAGTTTCTGAGTCTTGCCATGAGAGCAGCAGCACTGCAGCAAGGCAGCTGAGTGCCCTACAGAGTCATACCTTTATGGTGAGTGGTACAGAATTAAGATCCCAGAGGTCCATGGTCCCAGCTGACCTTCGCAGAATGGCACTTGAAGAAAGGTAGTGTTGGCAGCAGAGGTTAGTGAACTGACACTGTCCTTGTGGGTAGCTGAGGAAAGAGGCACTCCAGCAATGCTCTTATGTGGTCATCAGGAGGTGTTATTCACCTGGCCCGGTGCAGAGTCCTGTACCTGAGACTGTGTTGTGCTTTCTTTGTCTGCACAGACTGGACCAACAGCAAATATAAACTTGGGTAACATCCCTGTAACATACACACCATTATCTGGATCTGCTGTCTTGCCCAGACCTCCACCAACTGTAGCAGAAGCCTGAACACCACAAAAGGTGTGCTCTGACATTAAATCAACGCCAGTGCCTCTGTTGTCAGGTGTTCTGCATCTCACTTCCAGGACTCACATGCTGGATGTGGAAATGGGTGCGGGGTATCCTACAGCATAAAAAAAGCTATGTGAGGCAGGGCTGGGTCCCTTTGCTTTGGGCTTACTCCCAGCTGGCAGAGCCTCTGTCTTCTGAACCCATCCTGTCACTGCTCTTCCCCACCCCACCACTGGACTGGGATCCTGGTGGGATTTGGGGTGGTTGCCAAAGGCATTTGCAATCCTTGTCCTCAGAGTAGAAATGCTTGTGGGGCAGCTGCAGGTCCTGGCCAGTCTGTGACGCTGTGGGTTGTCTCTTACAGGGCACTTCCCGGGCCTGCCGGACATCTCGGAGATGAGCTGCGTTCCCTTCTGGTCAGTGAAAACAGTGGAGCAAGAGGCAGAATAGTACCAAGCTCACAGGCATCACACCTGTTTGTAACCTCTCCAGAGGCTTCAGCTAGTCTGAAACCAGTTTTGTAATGCGATTTGAAAGGTACAGGAGCTTTACCAGTGAATTCTTCTTCTTCATTGCTGAAGAGGCAGCTGCAGAGACTTTGCTCAGGGGACTCCCTTTTCTCATCTCTGTACCTGCAATCTTAATGTAGGATGATAAGTCTGTCCCCATATGGAAACTCTGACTACATAGCCTCTCTGAACAATGGTACTCCCTGGACAAGAGAGAATTTTTTGTTAACCACTTACATTCACACAAGATCCCAGCAGTGTCCCTATGACTACATCCAGCCCATGACAGCTGTCCTCCGCAACTGAAAGCTTTCAGTTCCTAGAGACATTTTGCATTCTCCTAATACCCCCTTGTTGGCTGGGGTAGTGGTCACCTCAGTACCTGTGTTCCCAGCACCCTCTCTCTCTAGGCAGGAGGAGACCATTCCCCACTGGTTGCTTGTTGCTTTACACATTGAGAGGGAAGGAGAACAGAAAATGTTGTTTAGAAGCAGTTAGTTCCCTGTTGCTGTCAGTCTCTGCAATGAGCCTTGCATGACCTACTCATCACCAGTTGAGATCCTGCACCAAGAAGTCATCCAGTGAGCCAAACCAGTGTTGCAGCAGCAACACTTCCTCCTGCCTGGGACTGGAGTGCCATTTACCTGAAGATTTGTCTGTCACACTCTGCAGGCAACAGCTCTGCAGCTCATTTTTAGCAGTTGAGCCATAAGAGAAAAAGAAACAAGTGCTTTTCCTCACAGACAAGCAGAATGTCCTTGTTCCTTCCCAAAACAGAGTGGAGACAGCGGGATTGAACCCTAAGCTGATCTCCGGTATGGGTGCAGCCTCGACTTGTGCTCTATCTTGCCATCTACTGTGCCTGGGACCCAGGTGTGGTCAGAGACTGCTTCAAATACAGAGATGTGTCCCCCTGTCAGTGCCCTCAGGCCACGGAATGCAGTTGGTGTCACTGTCAGGCAGACACCGCCCCTGCAGCTCCAGGAGGTGCTCAGGTGCTGCAGCAGCATCTGCCCTGAGCAGTTATTGCTCCTGGCTTGCACAGGCAGGGCTTGGCTAGTCCTTCCTTTCTATTCCACCCCCCAGCTGCTGGGCTGGCCTGTACACAAACAGCACTGACCCCCCCCAGTGCTTCCTGCTGCTTGTGCTTTTCTGCAGAGGGACAGGGATAACACGCCAGAAGGAAAAGGTCCCTGATCCGTTTCAGAGCTCCTGTGGAAAGAGCTGCCCCCCAGCAGCTCCCATGTCTGAGTTGCACCCCACGCTCATTCCCATATCCCACCTCCAGAGAAGCAGGTACCCCAGCTGTGTGCCTGCCTGTACTGCACATCCCTGTACTGCAGCTCCTCCCTGGCTGCAAAATATCTATGAAAACACAAAGATGTGTTTCAGTGACATGCTTATTTTTTTATGAAGATTGTTTGGAGGAAGGGAAAAATTATTTTTGAAAAAAAGAGTTTCCTTTTGCTATTTTTAAGATGTTTTCCCAAATTCATATTTTTAACCCTTTGTTTTATTCTTTTATATGTCATGACATATAAGTCTCAAGTTGCATAACAAGACAAAAAGATAATGCTTTTAAATTAGTACTGAGTGGCAGCTCTATAATAATCTTTAAATTATATTAAAATAAATTATATGAACTGCTCTCTGTTACCATTGACATGTCAGTGCTAGTAGAACAAGATAATAGGGAAAAAATTTAAATTCAAAATCCAAACTAAAAGAAAGTGAAATTCTGAAGCTAAATTCAGATTTCTGAACTGCTTCCCCATGTGTTTATCAGGAAGGATTGGAAATCCTTGCAGATTGTTCAGTCTGAAACCACAGTTTCTTTGTAACAATCCTGTGCAATGGCCATGTCCTTCCGAAGCACCCTGCTCTGCTCAGCACTCACTGTACGTCAGGATCACTGCCACCACCCAAAATCAGATGGATTGCCAGCAGCACTTGCCTCCCTGTGCTGTGCTGCCCCCACAGCAGATCCGGCCCTGCAGCCTGCCCAGCAGTGCCCAGCTCAGCACTGCTCCACGGGGCTGCTGCAGCCTGTCCACCGCAGGGTGCTGCCTCTGACTCTTTACCCACTCTTTTCATGTTCCCCTCAAAACTAAACCTGCTGTCTCAGCAGCCCAAATGCCTCATGCAGTACCTGCTTGCTTAACCTGGGAGCAGCTGGGAAGCACCTTGGAATGTAGCTGCCTCTTCAGTTGTCACAGGGATTATTATTTCCCTCTCTGTACATTCCCAAACCTGCTGCTAAGCAGCTCTCCAGCTGTATAACCTGTACCGGTCACAGTCACCGTGGGCATTGCCGTTGCGCCTCCAGAGAGCTGGCATGTTGGGGGGCTCCCCTTGCCCTGGGTCACTGCTGCCCAGGACTTGCAGCTTGTCGTACACACCACCGGACAGCATGTACTGCACTGTACAAGTATTGCTTTGGGCAGCAACTGAACAGCTTTCCTCCCAGTCCCCACCCCATCCTGCTGCAGGACACTGGTCTGCATCCCACGGGACACCCCTACACATCTACCAGCCCTCTCCTCATCTTCTTGATATGGATACAGCTTCACATGGTGCTCCCAAAGCTCCGTCCAAGGGAACTGGTTTCAGTCCTGGCCAGGAAGTCTCTGCATCCCTGTGACACGACATGCAGGATAAACACAGGTTTCCCTGTGCCTACCTACAAAACACTGGCTTATTCATCAACTTTTCAACCCCACAGCTCACCCCAGGAACCCCTGTGTCTAAATTGCAAGGAAAGAACCACCAGCAACAATAGCTGTTGGGTTTTCCACTTCTGTCATCCAGGACCAGGCTTTGCTGGAGCAACTAGAGGGCTTCACCTTGCTGCTCAGCTGGCTTATCCGCAGCTACTGCCCCAGCAATGCAGAGCTGCTGGGCACTGTCTGCTCTCTTCCAGTGCTTCTCACAAGGTGATGTCTCTCCTTTCTCCAGCTGCCTCAGTCATTTGTTCAATATTTTACAGCAGATACGTTGAACTCCTGCTCTAGACTCAGTCTCACTGCTTGTAAATACTGGACACAGATGTCACACTGGTTGTTTTTACCACAACCAAGATTAAATCTGAGAAAGAAAACCCTCCCTAGAACAGAAAGGGGCCATGCCCTCTGGTCAATGAGTGCAATAGGAGCTGATTGTATTATTAACCTTATAGCAATGACTTCAGGAAACACAATGTGTTTACTCAAATTGCACACTTTTTTTGAACAGCTGTAAAATAGAGTATATGTGTAAATATTGCCATCACTGAAGAAGTATTTGTAATTTTAGCATATAAATATAACCGGCTTTTCAGTAGGCTTGATGATGCATAAGGCCACACATCAAGCCCTTGGGTAATTCCAAAGTTGTAAATGTATTTGCTGTACAGAGGAAGTGTGTCAGTGCTCACTGCTCCCAAGGACCCTGAGCTGCTGGTCCCTTTTTGGAGAGTCAGTGGTTTTCCCCAGAAGAGCTGGTGCCAGCCTGAGGGGCAGCAGCTTGCTGCTTCACAGAACGGCTTCCTTCATGCCCAGAAACACCTCTGCAGCATGCAGAGCTGCCTCTCCAGCCGCTCAGGGAGCGTGGGTGTGACAGCTTGGCCATGTGCCCACTGGTGCTGGGCAGTGGGCCTGGCTGAGGGGAGCCCTGTGGCCCTCCCACAGATGGGACCTCCAGCAGGGGAAAGGGCAGGAAGCACAGGGTGGGGTGGTGCGCCTCAGTGCTTCCAGAGACACTTGACACAAGCACATTTCCTAACTACGGATCAAAGCAATAGTCATATTGGTGTCATCTTTAACATAGTAGACCTTATCTCTGCCACCCTTGCACAGCGTTGGAGTGATCAGGGCCCTGCTCCAGGCCAGCCTCCCACGGGCTGTGCTGTGTGCAACAGAACACAAAGACATTGTTTGCAGATGCCTCTGATGGTGAGAACCCAAGTCTCCCAAAGGATCATCCTCCTGGGCTGCTCCATGTGCAGTCCCAGCTCCTGCCTTGGGGAAGCAGCACTCCAGGCTGCATGGAATGTATTTTTAAGAGAATAAATTTATTTTTTTGTATTTGCAAACATATATTTGGGCTGGGGCAGCTTAGTTAGAAGACAAATAATGCAAGAAATCTTTTCATAATCACAGATTCATCTAAGTTAAGCAAATTTTCCAGGGTAACAGTGTTGCCTTTATCCCTAAAACAAACTTTTGTGTCCAAAATAGAGCTATCAGCACTGTTCCACCCTTTCAGAACTTGCCTGTCTCAGCATGCTGAGTAGAGGAAAGCCAGTGCTTTCCTCCCTACGCTGCCCATGCAGTGGATACTGATGGTGCTCACCTCCTTCAAGTGACACAGTGCTCTTAGTCTGCATGCCAAATGTAAACACACACTTATCTGCATGTCTCTCCTGACTCAAACACTGTCAGCGCTACAGTATATAACCAATAAACACTTCTCTTTTTACGTGTGTGTGATGTGGTGTTTCCAACTGAACCTCTGCAAGTCCTGTTGCTCAGGGGTGTTGCTGTCCCTCGGTGAGGTGTTGAGACAGCCCTAGTTGGCAGCAGTGTGTGTGTGTGTGGGTCAGTGCAGGAGCTGAGCACCTTGTGCTTCATTCTGTGCCTGTGTTGAGGAGTATCTCACACACCCATTCCAGGCTGCATTTTGGGCATGGACAGTGCATACACAGCACAACCAGTTGCACACCGCCACTCTCCACTGTGGCTGGATGAGCTCAACATGGCATTGCTGAGAGTGGGGGAACAAGGGTGTTACTACAGAGGGAAAGAAGCCACCACTTGGTTAGAGTTCTTTCACTCTGCCAGTATTGATTGTAGTGAAACCAGGATCCGTTCGTTACCTGGAAGGTGCTGGAGGACACAGAGGTCAGTACAAGTGGCAAATCTTCATGATTTTTAACTATTTCTAATGTGCAGGTACAGTTAGCACACACACAGGTACAATTAGCACCTGTCACATTCAGGATGAGCCCCTGTGACTATAACTTGAAATACGTTGATTTGTAAGGGGGGTATGACACTTTATAGACAAAATTATTTTCCTTGTGTCTGGATTATTCTGTTTGCAAAACAGGATATGTTTCCAGCAGCTCTATGAAATGGGTTGTTATTATGGACAGACATTTTAGGAGCCATCCATAGCTGTCGCTTCAGCTGCTGCTCCCTGGTTAGAGCCCATTAATGCGAGGTAAAGTCCTACAGAGATACCCTCCGTTGAATATTTGTCTAAGAAAACTAACTTCTGGCTTAGCTGAGCCCTTTCTGTCCCAGTTCACACAGGCAGCTACTGAGCATCATTAAAGAGGTGGTTGTTTAACTGTAGCTACAACACAAATGCTGCTGTGTCTGGCCTGCTAAGAGCAGCAGAGACCTGTAAACGTTAGTGAAGCGTTATTCTCCAAAGCTGCCAAATCTGCTGCCAAATCTGGCCTTGTGGTTCAAGGCCAGGCTCACCACTGCTACGTGGGGACAGTGAGGAACGTGAACTGGACCACTGGCCACCCACCATGGCATTGCTGCTTAAAAGCCAGGAAATTTCACTTTTTCCAAAGCCTTTTTTTATTCTGATCTTTTTGATTAGTCACATCTGCTTGCTTTGGTGGGTTTAGGTGATCTTCCTGTTGCCTGCAAATAGGTGTACTCTCTTGTAATTTCAGACGCAAACCTCTCTGCTTTAGTCACACCTGTGAGAAGGTTGTTGCTCTATTTCATGGTGAGATGTTGAGCCAGACCCTGTGTGCTGCCCATGCCCAGGTCATTCCTGCTCCTGCCCTGGGTTCCTGATCAGCTGTTCACAGAAGGCAAAGCAGTGTCGCACATTTACCTCCAGCATCACACCTAGAGCAGTGTGTATCCAAGCTGCGGAGGCAGCTGACAGCTCCCCTTCACTGTGATTCCTGACCTTGTAAAATAGCTGTTCAACATCATTACCACAGGTGTCTGTCGGAGTTAGGTGAAGGTTCTAGGAGCAGTGGATGGTTGCCACGAGCCTGGTGTCACAGATGCCAGGTGGGCAAAGGGTGTCATTGGTTCTGCTGCACATTAAGGCAAAGAGGATCACAGCCAGCCAGCCAGCGTTACAGCACCAGGAGTCAGCCCTGTGCCAGAGCTTTCCAGGTAGGAGGATATAACCTTAACAAAGGCATTTTACCTATGTGCCTACATTTAATGGCAGTTTCAAGCAGGGATTTCCAGGCTGGGGATGTCCTACCATTCTTCCCGTCCCAACTAGCATTGCCTGTTCTCCTGGTCCATGTAAAGTTTAACTGACAAGCACTGGCATTCTGGTTACATGCACTGGAGCAATTGTTGCTGCCTCCTTTGGGGAGTTTAACACACCAGGAGGCATTCATGTACTGCAATAAGTAGGCAGCAGTACCCCACTGGGTGCAGAGTTCACCTCAGGACGTTGGAACACAGTTCAGTACCTTCCAACCCCAGCCTGTCTCTGCCAGCAGGAAGAAAGATGGAATTCCAGACTTGCATCGCAGGCTGAGCTGGTGTTTACCACACCTGGTGACCAGCTACAGGTAACACGGTGCAGTGGGTTGACCCTGGCTGGAGGCCAGGTACCCACTAAAGCCACTCTCTCACTCCCCTCTGCAACTGGACAGAGGAGAGAAAATACAACAAAGGATTCATGATTTGACATAAGGACCAGGAGAGGTCACTTACTGATCACCATCATGGGCAAAACAGACTCAAAGCGGGGATATTAATTAGATTTATTACTAACAGGATCAGAGCAGAACAGTGAGAAATAAAATAAAAACACCTTGCCCCCATCCCTCACTCCTTCCACATTGTACCTCCTCCCCCCCAGTGGTGCAGGAAGATGGGAATTGGGGGCTATGGTCAGTTGTTGTTTCTGCTGCTGCTCAGAGAGAGGAGTTGGAGTCCTTTCCCTGCTCCCTGTGGAGTCCCTCCCACGGGACACAGTCCTTCACCAACTTCTCCAGTGTGAGTCCATCCCACGGGCAACAGTTCTTCACAAACTGTTGCAACGTGGGTCACTTCTCCATGGGGTGCAGTCCATCAGGAACAAGCTGCTTCCATGTGGGTCCTCCACAGGGTCACAAGTCCTACCAGGAAAACCTGCTCCAGCGTGGGCTCCTCTCTCCAAGGAGAGTTTCAAGGAGTTTTCACGGTTAGTTTCATCATTTGAGCAAACCCTACTGTATCTTTGCTATTACACAGTCGTTCAGGTCCTGGTTGTTGATGCTGGACACTACCCTGTTGCCTGCAAGAACATCAGGGTGACCCAGGTCTCCATGTCCTGCACTTTAAGAAAATAAATCCAGACTTCTGAACCCTTTGAAGTTGGGTTCAGAGTTAGAAGTCAGGGTTCGTCCATCAGGCACTAATGAGATGGGTCTTCCCACTACCCTTTAGGGCTTCCCAGGACTCACAAGCCCCTGAGTTTTGCAGGATCACAGGCACAATGACAATAGAAGGAAATTTCAATAGAATGGGTTGTCCCACATGTGTTTTCAATGGGAATTGTTCCCTTCAATCGTCAAGGTGGCACCTGTCAGTGGCCCAGTAGGACAAAACTTGCAAGTCTTTGGGTTTCCATGAATTCCTCAGCAGTTACTGGCAATGATGACTGTGTGTCTCAAACACAGATCCCAACCGTGGCACGACGCATCAGCATGGCCTTTGATCAGGCCATCATCCTGCTCTACTGTACCACTACTTGCCTCCTAGTCTGTCAAATTCTAATAAATTCCCCATATGAGGGCTTGGAGCACTTCCACAGCCATGAGTCATTTTTCCCTGGGTCAGGCTAACAGACATTACCCCCCCTATATTTAAAGCTTTCCTTGATGGTGTAATTCCTAACTCTCTGCCTGCCTTTTATTCAAAACACTAATTTGGGCCCCTGTATCAATTAGTGGGCCCACAGGAATGTGTCTTGTGCTTTTCCTTATCAACAGACCATTGGCAAAAATTCACCACACTGATCTGGTGGCCTCAACCCCAAACCTTGGCTTCCAGTTTTTTAACTCCTTCAGGTCCTATTGGAAAGATGCAAAAGGATTAACGGCACACAGCAGGAGGACACCTGTGTCCTGGCCCCTCATCATCCCCTTTAACAGCTCTGCCCCTTGCCTGTAGGCTTGGAGGGCAACTGACTGTACATGTAACTTCACTTGGGCACTCCCAGCCCTTGGGCCTTTCCTGAGGGATTATTCATCTCCTGGGTGGGCTCCATTAGCTGTGCCTCAGGCAGTTGAGGCTGTTGAGGGGTGGAGTGGGGGCTGCTTGGGGAGAGGTTTCCCACTGGTCTGTTGAACCCTGCTATTCTGCTGGCCCCACCGCCCATACCAGCCCCCCCCATGCCTGTAGGTAACTGGGCTGTGCAGCATCTGCCCAGGTCACTGGAGGTGTAGGTGGAAGCTGATGGGTTTGCTGATTCAGTTTAAGGTGGTTGGGGGCCACTGGCATGGCCATGGCACCCTGTTGTCCCCTCTCATACATGCCAAGATCTTCCCAGTGTTCCCATCCCGCTCCTTGGGCTCTGTGCCTGTGATTAATTTCAGCATTTGGGCAATGCTGGGTTGTAGGCCTTGTTACTGGTGCCAGCACAATTTCAATTTTTTGTTCTAACAGACATGTCTGCTCTCTTTTTTTCAGTTCTTTTACACCTTTATCTTCAGCTGTTTTCTTCAAGCTCCCTTGTGCCTGCACAAGGCACACCCTGAGATGCACACACAGCTCCTCTGCCTTTCCCATTTTTCTTGCTTTCTTGGCATTGATGTATTCTCTATGACGCTGTGGGGGTTGAACTTTGCCCCTTCCATTCCCAGAGGAAGAGGGGCACAGCACTGCCTCTGTAACAATTCCCTGTTGGCATCCTGCTGATTCGCCAAGTAAGAAATTTGTAAGCTCAGCCTTACAAAATCAAGACAAATAATATATTCAAGCAAGATTTATTTGATAAACCAGTGAAACCAAATAAACCAATTAAAGCTCTGCCAACACTGGAATACAGATTCATGATGTCCAGTGGAATTCATATGGCCTGAGTTAAGAATTCTAAAGATATTACATGAGTAACCCAGAATGTGCTCTTACTCACCTAAGAAGGTGAAGGCTACTGACTTCAAGGAGCTCCCTTGAGTGGCATCCCAACCCACGGGAAGGCCCCAGCCCCACCTGCTGCTCTGAGGGCTGACACAACTGGCAGAGCTATAGCCCACTCTGATCTGCATCTGTGGTCAGATACAGTCACGTTAACCCTCTCTGGCCAGGGTCTGACCTTCTGCCCCACCACAGCTGCCATGTAGGTGCGATGGGGGTCAGCCTGCAGAGGGGCTGTCAGCACCACACACCTGATGCCAGCCACAACACAGCAGGTCAGTGGCAGGCACTGCCTGGAGGACTTGGTTCCTGCTGGAGCGGCTGCACCTGCCACAATTCTCTGCACTCAGCTTGAACTGGAATTCTGTGTAGTGTCATCAGGTTATGCAAATGAGGTTTAAGGATATGCAAAGTCTTCAGTCCCCAAAGACTGTTAACACACCATCCAAGCTCACAGACAGCACCAAGTCAGGCACAGCAGCTGCAGCTATTTCCCCTCAAAAAAGCCAAATAAAGCAGTCATGTTTTTATCAGGTGGTAGCCTTGACTCCACTGGGAAAGGAAGGCCTGTTTATTCTTTTCAGACTGGAGTGTGTCCAGAGAAGGGCAACAAGGCTTGTGAAAGGTCTAGAAAAACATGTCTTGTGAGGAACGGCTGAGGGAGCTGAGTCTGTTTACTGTGGAGAAGAGGAGGCTCAGGGGGCACCTCATTGCTCTCCACAACCCCCTGACAGGAGGCTGCGGTGAGGTGCGGGCCGGTCTCTTCTGCCCGCGGTGAGAGCACCAGAGGAAATGGCCTTAAGCTGAGACGGGAGATTCAAATGGGACATTAGAAAAAATTGTTTCACTGTTCCAGTGGTCAGGCATTGGAATAAGTTGCCCAGGGAGGTGGTAGAGTCACCATCCCTGAAGATGTTCAAGAGGCACCTGGTTCTGGTGCTGGGTGATGTGGTTCAGGGGTTACAGTGGTGGTGCTGGGTGGATGGTTGGACTGGATGACCTTGTAGGTCTCTTCCACCCTTAATGATTCTATGACTCAAAGAAATGAGAGAAAGCCAAGTAGGCTTGAACATGACTCCTGGAAGGAGGTGGCGGCTCAGACAAGACCATCCCTTACTGTTTCCTTCATGCTCTTCCACTGGCTCCATGCTCTCAGGTGGAGTTTTTCCAAGTGTCCTTGGGCTTACCAAAATCTTACCAGCTGCAGCCATTCCCATCCCAGGCCAGATTCCAGGACATCCTTTCAGGAGTAACTTGGCTATCCTTCCTCTTCAAATGGTCCAGCTACCTCCAGAACTGTAGTGAGTTGCCAATAAATGGTAATTTGTTTTCTTCAAAAGCTGCAGCATCTCAGCTGCTTCTTAAAACAGGCAGAGTCTGCACACTTCAGCCATGAGGACCTGCAGGTCATACCCACCCCAAAACCCAGGTAAGTGATATTCTAAATCCTTACTCATTCAACAGGCATGTTCCCTCTGCTGACCCCAAACGAGCACAGAGCACTGTAGAGATTGGGACATTCCGGTCCCTCTGGGCCGAGGGGCACACAAGAAACACTAGAGAGGGTGTGCAAGGCTTAATGAAGGCCAACAGAGCACATGGGAGTACCATAGCCACACTTAAATCCACACTGCATCCCCCACCACTGGCAGCTCAGAAAGCACTGGCTCCTGTTGCTGAGCAGAGATTCAGCAGTCCGATACTTACGGTGTAGCTGCAGTGACAGCAACTCACGCTTGCCTCAGACCATGCAGAAGTGGCCTGGTATTTGTCTGGAAAAAGACACCTTTGACTACATTAAGTTCAGGACTATTTTATTTTCTAGTGGGCCTGAAGTGCTTTTAAGAGTTTCTGACACTTTGCTAGAGCAAACAGGATGTCACCACAGAGACAGCACCATCATGAATCCCAACAGCAAACCACCCTACAAATATGGAGACCCATTTACATGGCATAGCACCCCAATTCTTTTCCCATCTTCAGTCAGAGTAGCCAAAAGGAGCTCAGCTGTTGGTGGATTTTAAAGATCTGTCACATCTGTCATCCTGGAACAGGTTTCCCTGGTGTTGATGAGCATAAGGCAGGGACTCTTGAGTTTCAAACTACTCCCCATTTACTTTCGGTCACCCTCAGACACTTCTCCTCCATGCCTTGCTGGACTTTCAAGTCCTGCCCCCCTTCAATGAGTTTTCTGACCAACCATCACAAGTCTCTCTTGTCCCTGGAAGGCACAGCAAGAATGAGTGGTGTTGCTCAATACTATCTCTTTTCACCAAGGGCTCAAGCAGCAACAACATTTGCAAAGTTAGAGACCTGAGGAAGGTAACACTGATTTAGATGGGAGGTTTGGCATAAAGGGTCTCCCATGGCACCAAATCCAACCAACTTCCAGTGGGCTTAGTCCTTGACACCTCCAATCTGTGTCCCCTTCACAGCCTAACACTCTGGACACATGAGCCCTTTCTCACAGCTTGTCAGAAGGACCGGCTGTGGAGATACCTGCTCACAGACCTCAACATGTCAGGAGAAAGCAACCACAAGACGTGGTCAGGATGAATGATCTCCTGCTGCAAAGAAGGATACACAAGAAAACAGTAGAAGCAACGATGACAGAAGATGGAGAGTCTGTGGCCAAAGACAACAGAGCCAGAAACAAGCAAGGTCTGCAGTCATGCCTCTGTGTGTATTTTCTTCAGAAAGAAGCATGGGCAGTGTAATTGTAGATGGATAAGCATGGAACAAGAGAAGGCATCAGAACAGAAGGTGCAAGGGCAGAAGGAAGTTGGGATAGACTGCACACATGCAGACATGGGGTCAGAGAATGAGAACAGGAGCAGTGAAGAGCAGAAAAGCCAGTGTGGACAGAGACCACAGCTAAGTGAGACAGACATAAACTGCAGAAAAAGGAGGATGAGAAAAGTTCAAGAAATAAGAAAAGTCTAATGCTAATGGGGAAAGAAAGAGAGGGAAAAAAGATCTAAATGCTTACATAAAACTGCTCTGTGCAATGAAAAGAAAGCTCTACTGTGCTTGTGATGAATTATAAGAAGGAGAATACATGGAAAAGCAGGCAAACCAAAGTGATTTTCAGAAGCATAGTGGCAGCTGCAACATCATCTCATCAGTCTGGCAGAAACAAAACCAAGAGGTACAGAGTGAAAACCTGCACTAAGCAGAAGTCAAGAACTCAGGTCTTTCAGTTAACTTCCTGTCTAGGCAACTCTCTCTCTCTCTCTAAACAAATGCTAATATTTTTTCTAGTTTTTAACTTACAAATATCCAATTCTGAAGACTTCTTTTGTTGAAAGTATTTAATAAAACAGTATGCTTAGCATGCTCAGTGATACTAACTTACTCTCTACAACAGGATGCAGCTGGTGTAGCAGCCAATGGACCATTTTGGAGGGATGTGATTTGCTGTTACTTGGTAGGTAAACAGTTGCTCCAAATTCTCAAAACCACACAGGAATAGAATTGGTCAAAAATATTAGTCTTCAAAACAAAACCATAGAAAACCCACAAAGAAGTTTACATAAATTCTACACTAAGTTACTATTTGTAGCAACCAGTTTCTAGAGCGCCTTGTGCAATTACCAAACTGTAAGTGGTATCTGTAATCTACACACATAGGTAGAAAAAATCCCATCCTAAAAAACCTCCAGCTATAAGCTTGACTTTCAAAAAGTATCTGCAGAATCAAAGTCCCTCACCAGCTTCACAGTAAAGGATTCTGTTTACACTGTCCCTTCAAACAGCTCTAAGGTTTTTAGAAGGCTGCCAAGCCAAAGGTTCAGCGAGCTTTTGTAAGGCCATTCTCACACAAGTGTTGTACAGTAACTCAGGGTCCTCTCAGCAGACTCTGCTAGAGACTACATGAGTATCTCCATCCCAGAGTCCACAACAGTAGCACTGTGGGCTTTGCACCCTCTTCTGAGGCCTCCCGCTGCCCTCACATGCTGGCAGCCTGCTGCGGGGGCACGCCGGGCGCGGGCTGGCGCGGCAGCGTGTACATGGCCCCCAGGAACTGGTCGGCGATGCGCCCGGCCTCCCGCAGCCCGCTCAGCAGGGCCCCGTGCACCGTGGCGGGGTAGTTGCGAATGGTGTGTTCTCCCGCGAAGAACAGGCGTGGGACGGGCTGGGGGACAGAGAGCACTGTTAGGGTTTGCTCACGTTCTTTCAGATCCTGCAGCACGTGATACTTTAAGGATGTTAAAAGTCCTCAAATCACAACACAATCTCCATTAACATGAAGGTGGTGCATATAAAATAGTCTCTAATTAAACTATTTTAACCCATGTACAAATTACCAAGAAAATAAAGCTCTACTCAATAAGCAATGTTTGGAGAGCCAGAGAAGCAGAGTAGGGTCATGTCCCAGCTGTATCGAAACAGCATTTGCACGTTGTATCTGTAACTCTACAGCCAAACTGTCAAAACGTATTTAGGAAGAATGGTTTCTGATCCTGGTACATGAACTCTAGCACAGTTAGCAAACAAAAACTTTAGCAATTCACTAAAATCAGCGGTTTCTCTTTAAACTGAGGCCTAAAGCAACTATCCACAGAATCATAAAACGTAGGAGAAAAACAAGTATTCATGTATTTCATTCTGCAAGGAATCGCTTTATCCACAGCTGAGTGTATTAAAGACTTGTATCATTAGAACAAGAACCCAAATAAAGCTAAAGTTACACACCCTTTTCTGGCAGCGCTTTCAAGAGTGGCTGTTGCTTTCAAACTTCCATCCACTCAACATGAACTGGAGATAACTCCTGCCTTCATTGTGTTTGCCCCCTATTTGGGACAGGCCTTTTGATTCCCAGTTGTCTCACTCTGGCCTTCACTCTCTTTCAAATCACTACAACTCACTTAAATATGGTGATGGACAATAAAAATACAGAGGTGAAACACACGTGTAATACTAAATACTCCGTTCAGACATTACCACACTGACTTTTGGAATAAAAATGCTCTTTTTTTTTAGCAAACAAATGACACCAAACCTGCGATGGCAGAACTCGTGGATGGAAAAATTATTTTTAATAATTCATCATAAGATGCAAGTTATCTAAACTTGTGTCTAGATATGTATGCAAACTACTCAGAGAAATCATCCTATTTTGAACTTTTTCTAAAAATAACTGAAACATATTCTCACCTGTGGAGCACCTGGAATGGCTGGCCCTGGAGTAATTGGCTGAGCCATCAAATCATAGTCATTTCCAGAGGATCCAGCTGCTACATAGGAGTACGATCCCCGGGCCCACGGGTCGGCACGCCAGCGGGACACCACGGTCTCTTTAGGCTGAGACAAGACAGGAACTTCAGTTGTTGAGACAGTGCAAGTTCTACAGTTTGTGCCAAATACAAATGATGCAAATTGCAACAATATAAGGAACAAAGTCCTTGGGTTGACGTTAATGGTGGAACTTCATGTTTATATTCTAACACACACTAAACTAAATCTTTCGTGGTGATTCCTTAATCCTTCCCAATATATCACCAGACCCTGCTGCACATAGCTTCTCAACTGGAACTCACACTTTGTACAGCTGCACACACCCACTGTGTATATACTACTTCCTTTGTTTCTTCTCCCATTATCAACACGATGACAATGCACGTTCCTACTCCTTCAGCCCAAGCCGCTGCCTGTACTGACCTGAGGCACAGCGCTGCTGCCAAATATGCCTTTGAGAATAGCAAGGCACCGACCAACAATGACATCATCACTGATATTCTCCATGATCCCTGCTGCTTCTCCTGCTACTAAGGCCAACAAAATTGGCGCTGCGGGGGGTGGGGAAGGAGAGAGAAAAAAACACTTCAATTACTGAAATGGAACATTTTAATCAGACAAGTTGGACTTGGCTATCCAAGATCTGCAGGTAATTCACAAGGTTAGAAACTAAACAAATCCAACAAAAGTAGTCCTAAATCTTTCAGTATCGTGCCAAAATAACAAAAGGAAAATGTATTTATATATGCCATGGTGCTATTTAGAATTATCAAGAGAACTGATGTATTACAAAATAAATACACACATCAGGAAGCACAGCAAGCAGAAGAGAGGATTTCTTCAGTTAAGATATCACTTGTTTGACACAGAAGCATCCACTGGGATTTAACACCTGACTGTGCTACATTTAAGGGAACTCAGTACCTTCCAAACAGTCTAATTTAGGCATGATTAGCAGCAGCAGAGCAGTTGAGTTACCAGTGTAAGTACTTCCCTCATACAAATATTTAATTTCCTTTTTACCAAAGAACATTCACATTAAATAATCTCAATGGAGTGAAAAAAATGAGCAGTAGAACAATTTCCAGAAAAGAAGCAATTCTGAGAAGAATTCAGAAGTCAAATGGACAGGTATCAAATAACTCAGCAGCCATGAGATGCTGTGGTTAAGAGCAGTAATGTGATTCTAGGATATACACGAAAGGGATTATGTTGTTTTCCCTCTGGCCAGCTGTGGTAAGAGTAAGCTCACATTTCTGGTAGTCACAAAGTCACGGAAAATTTTAGGTAAGTATCGAAGAAACACCGAAATAACTCAAGGGCAAGAAACAGGTATTTACAAGTGATTCAGATCTCAGCACAGGTACTTAATGAAAATTCTCTCAGTTGATCTTTCTCCTCCTGGAGGTATTTATTAACTCTTAAATTTAGCAAAGAAAATACTACAACTAGAAACAGACATCAAGCATGTTGAAATGGAAAATGAAGTCCCTGTTAAAAATCCAGCTTTAACTTTTGTACAAGTTTCCAAAGTGATTAGTGAATTTGTTCTGTCCTCGTACAGATGAAGATCTCCTGGTGTACATTCCCATCAAGTCCTTAAAGACAACTGGGTGAAGTTCAGCTTCAATACACAGGTTGAAATACCCAATAAAGTATTCTGGTTAAAAACAAAAGCCTTTGAAATTCTGATAATTACATTACTTAAGACACAATTAAGACACTTAAATATGCAGGACTAGAGAAAAAAGATACAGGATTGCTCCTCTAATTTAACTCAATTTTCTGAAAGATTAAGGTCAGTCTTTCAAACAATTGAAAGAAAGAACAAAAAACTGGTTTCCTATCATCCATAGGCACTGGGGATTTTTTTTGTCATTTCAGCAGCCAAGTCTTTCCTAGTTTGCCATCCCTGACACAATCAGATCCTGAACGTCTTAGCACCTATTTTAGTCAACAAATTTTTTCTTGATGGAACAACTACGTATTCAAAATGCAGTTTCCAGTGAATTTTTCACTGAAAACTTGTATCTGGACAACCCCAAAATATTTCTATGGAAATCCTTCCTTTTTTGTAAGCATTTATCTAGATCTGAAATACTGCTATTCAGCCACCTGGTAAGTTCACAACTGTAACAGAAAGGCAGATGGCTGTAGCAGAACAATTACTATTTTGCTATGCGAATACCCAAGTGCTGCTCAGAAAAGCTTCTTGTATGACGAGCACGTGTCACTGCTCCCCAAGAAATTCTCTCCTTGAGGCAGTGACGTTTACTAAGCCTTGATACCAAATACCAAGCAGAGAACATGGTTTAGCCAGAGATCAGCAATCACAGAGATATGATGATGAGGCCCTTTCTCTACCTCATCTCTAGGAAAAATAGAAGAGTCAGGCAAGAAAACAGAGACTGAAATGTTATTGGACTTCCAGAAAACACTGAGCATTTCTGCCAGGCGTTCCTCTGCCCTGTGGATGGAGTTTCTCCATCTTCACAGCTATGACAATAACCCAAGAGTGTGGTGGAGCAAGAGGCACCAGCAGCATGGGTCAGCTGCTCTGGGCTAGCCACAGCATTCCTGAGCCGACAGGTGTTCTCAGCAGTCATTACCCTGGGCTAGACTGAAACCACTGGGAGGACTCCTGTCTGACCTCTAACAAGGCACGGAGTACAGACAGGTGCAGTCTATTCACCTGATCCATTCCCCCACATATCTTTAAACACTTCTCAGAGACCAACTGGTCTCTGACAACCCAAGGAGTTCGTGCAGCATATGCTGCGATAATTCTATCTTCTGCTACACTTCTTGTTTCTGGATTAATAACTTCTTCAATCAGTTTACAGAGTTTCTGCCTGAAATACAGACTATGACAGCAATAAACAGCAACTTCACAAGTTCAGTCAGGTCTACTTCAATATTTCAGTCTAACCACGTCAACTGCCTCCCAAATATCCACGATAAATGGTAACTGTTGTTTTCAATTTCAGCCACCTGACTTGTGCTTCAGCATTGCTGTTTTATTTCTACCTGCTCTGCCTATTTTCATGAGAAAGAAGGGTTTGAACCTAGCAGCAAAACCTTTCTATGTGACATGGTCTTTCCACCTTAAACCAAAACCTCCATACTACTCGTTAAGGATGTAATAAAGCCATCCTAAAGCCACAAAAGCCACATGAACAGCCTTGCTATCCAAGGCTCATTACTTGTATTTCTGCAGTGAAGTCTTATCAAACATTTTTACAATTCAATACCCTAGAAAGGCACTGTCCTTGCACAGTAATTTTTTTGCAGTTAAAAGAAAAATCTGGCCTGCCTATGACAGAATGGAAGAAAACCCCCTGGTCATCTGCAAGACAAATATAGCTCATTTAATAGGCTCACTGTATATACACTTTTGTTTTTAGTCTGGTATATGGCAATAAAAAAACCAGTATGCTTACTGCAGAGATCTCCTGACAATCTATTGTGGCAGCACCAGCTGCAGATAAACCAAAACTACTAATGGCAAAGTTCATCTGTAGAAACAGGCAGAGCAATACCTTTTGCCTACTTAAGCATTTTCTGAAAAGGAGTTCTAAAATCATCTGTCAGTCTGAGACCCACAGTCTACAGTCACAACTACTTTGCTGCTCAAAACAGGAATCAAGGTCATCCATTCAACAAACTGGAGACCCCACAGCCTGCCCGGGGGGGGCACACTGCAGCTTAACCATGTGGATGGGCCTGCAGCTCATCAAGCTGGAATGGCATTGCTCAGCAAGAGGAATAGAGCTATCCCAAAGCCTCCAGTCTGCTCCACTGAAATACTCCAAAGGCTGCACTGTACTCCCCAAGAAACTGAAGGAGGATAACTTGCAATATTGAGTTCTGCACTCAGCCACTTAAAGGAATACACAGATCAATAGCACCTCTTACATCTGAAAAAAGTGTAAGTTATCTTGGTTAGTTCCTAGACACACTGGTGTGGAATCCTAGGCAGCAAAGTCATCTGAACCAGAAAGGACTTGAGGTCACAGATAAAAGGAGCTCATGTACATTTATCAAATCACCCCAGATTAGATAAACAACCCCATGCAAGAGGTCTGGCTCCAAACTGCCAGTTTAACTTAAAAAACATCCAGGAAGATGGGCTTTTGAAAACTAAATTGGATGCCAGTCCCTTTTGGCCCTGAAGTTCAGTGAAAGAGGGGAAGAGCTCAAATAATGTTACAAGTGGCCAGAGAAAAAACTCAATTTCAAATACACTTATGAACTAAGAAATGGCTTTTAATTCAGAAATGCTGCAGTGACAAATCACCTTTCCTAGGAGAACTCAATGCACCCTCCTGACAAAGTAGATAATTAGGACAACACTGGAAGTTGAGTGGTTCCAGAATACCAGTGGCAACTAATAGATGCTTAATGGAAGGTAACACTGAGTAGGTCACAGGACAACTCCACCAAAGTGTAAGACAATAAAGTAGCTACAGAAATGCAAGTGTTACAGTAGATAGTAGTAATGCAATTTAACAGGCACAGCCTGGAATCTAGCATTAGTAAACTCACATTCAGCTATGTGCTGCCCTAATTTACTACAGAACTGTTTGCAGTCAGTGCCGCTCTCTGCTTCTATTTGTCTTCCTACAGTACTATCTTCTTATCATATCCATATGTGAACACTGACAACATCTTAAAACATCTTTTCTAGATCTGAAACTACACAAACAAGACACTCGCAAAAGTAGACATGCACCACAGATACCTTTGTACAGGTTCCAAAAGAGGAAAAGTTCTCCTCTGCTTGCAGTAGTGCTCCCAACATGGCCAAACAAATTGACACTCGGATCCCAGAAGACACGATCAAAACATAACACAACCTAGAAAGAAAGAGTATCAACAGTCAGGAGAAGAACTAAGGACACAAGAAATAAAGACAACTGCATTAATTGATGTTTATATCACTGGACAGGTCAAGAAAGGGAAATCTGGTGAATATATACTGCATGTACGTAATACGGAGGTGTGTGCCTACACTGCTTTCCCACAGGTTAGTGTGCTCTCATAGTTTACCAATTTGCTGGTTAACAAGCTCCAGCACACCTACTTCTGCAATTTAACTCTTTAAAACCTGGAAAATAGAGAAGAGGCCCTTACAGTTCTTCAGACAAATTTCATCATCGAACCCCAGCAAAATAGCCATGGGAAAGACATTCTTCCTCTTCACCACCACATATTCCACCCACATTTCAGATTTTACCCATGGCAACCCCGGAACTACCGCAGTTTCCTCAGTGACAGCTCACCTTGTTCAGGTTGCCAAATCCCATACGCTGCACTGCAGAAGTTTTCCACTCTGGAAGAGGTGGCACAAACTGAACTGCTGGAGGCTGCTGTTTCAACACTCCTAAGGGCAGAGTGCACAGCACAGCATCACACTTATAAATGAAGGTCTGGCTGGTAGATCGCGTATTTACAGCTATTACTTCACAGCCTGGAAAGGGGAGAAAAACAATTTAATAGGCCAGGAGGCAAGAGCATTGGATTAAAAATTAAAGAAACTACCATAACCACATTAGAAAATATTTTGTTTATTGAGAGAGCTTTACACTAACAACTGCTTAACTTGCAGGCAAGTGAATGTTACTGACCACTTAGTTCCATTGCAGAAAAGGTAATTAATACAGCAACCGAAAATGGCCTTAACTGGGACAAGCCTAAAAGTTCATCCAGTAAATGATATTTAAAGATATGCATAAATAAACAGCAAGTAGAGAGTGAGCCTCTCATTGCATTGCTCTCCCAGCTCACAGTTTCCCAAGCCTAATGTTTTGAAAAACAACAAAAAGATATATTCTTTCCATTATATTCATTTATATTTCTAATACCAGATTCTGTGGCACCAAGCCTTAAGCAGTCCCAGACCACTTACTCCAAACACTTTGATTGATGATGTAAAGAAATAAAAGAATGAATGTGAACAATCAGTAAATACAACTGAAATGGACTGTGTCAAATGAGTCATAGAAATAAGCAAAAAAACATTCAAGACAAATAAATCTCTAACAACTTTCTACACAATTAATCCCAATAACAACCATGTCTGTTTATCTAACCCCAAATGTATAATGGAGGTTTCACATACCTGATGCTGTATAGCGAACCTGTCGAACTGCTGTGTTTAATTTGATATCCAACCCTTCTGCCAAGGCTACGGGCACACAGGAATATCCATTCCTCACAGTCAAGTGACTGCCTGTGAATTCAAAGTCATCATCCTAAAATAAAGAGGCATAAATTTATAATGAAGTCCCTTAAATCAAGAGAAAAGAATCAACAACTCTACACAATGGCAAAATTCTTTCAAAATCTTTTTTTAAAGAGTCAAATAAATGTGAAATCCCTTCTGGTTATTAGTCAGGTAACAAGTATAGAAACTTTCAGTTTGGCACTAACAAAAAGTTGTCTGGAATTTCATCAGCAAATAATAATCACGTAAGAATTCAATATCTACACAAAAGAAGACAGGACTTAACAGTCAGAAACCATTAACACTGAGAAACTTTCATGAGAATGAAATAAAATAGCTGAAGTTTTTAGTAAATTGCTGAATAAATACACTGATTACCTACCTGGTCCCAGTGCTTCAGTGAAAGTGTAGAGAGGGGTGTAGCATTAGCAAATTCTAGGTTTGCAAAATGCCAGTCAAGTATTTGTCTGTCTCTTGATGACAAATAAACATCGCTAGAAAAAACAAAGATAACACATCCAGTTTGCTAGAGCAGGATGTTGTAAATGCATTGCTTCTGAAAATTTCTCCTCAAACAAAAATGACTGTGTCCCTCCTTGGTGAAGAAATAAAAACATTAACAAAAAACACAAGCAGATTCTGTTTCAAACAATTGGACCTCCTTCATGAAAGCTGAGGATCAAACCCCAGCAAATTCAGATTTTTAAAGCAGAGTTCATACTCTAGGGGGAAGCTACAAACTTAACTTTAAAAATAAAACAGGTTACATAAGTAATGGCTTAAGTAGCATGCATAAAGACAATGACAAAAAAACCTAGTAAAATCACACAGAGCACAGAATAATAATTCTCTGCCAAAATAAGTAGGATTGTATGCTACCATTACTGACAGGGATTTCAGATCTCAAAGGCCTCTTGACATCAGGCACTGGTTACTGGCAGGATTCCGACTGAATCGCCCTAGCTCAGAAACACCTTTTCTGCTTGAGTCACCTCTAAAAAAAGAGGAAGCTGAGTTCTAAAGCTGAGGGAGCTCAAACTCCATGTTTGTACCTTCCTAACCCCTTGAGTTACCATAATTAAAGTATACCATAGCAATTTTTGAAACTCATGGAAAAGTAGTAAAAGAACTGCTTTCCTGAGTATTTTTTTTTAGTTTGTATTTTTACCTTGGTGGATTGGCTTCCAGTTCTTGTAATTTCTCTTCCAGCTTTCCTTGTGTTTCTGCCAATTCATCATACTCCTAGTAAGATTAAAAACTAACATTAAAATCAGTTTACATGTAAAAGGATTTGAAGACATCATGTAGCATCAGACTGGACCTCATCTCAAGAGAAATTACCATAAGATTTATGGATTTAGTGGAAGCTAAATCAGGTTTGTTATTTTTTTCAACATTTAATCCAGCATATTTTGCTCTTCTGCAGTTTAAATATATAGAACTCTGTACCACACTGCAGAAAATATTAGTCTAGGAATTTAGACACTCAGATTTGAAGGTCCCTTACAGTCCTGATATTTTAAGGGTTCCTGTGGTACTGAAAGCTTCATATTCCACAAGATGTTTCTTCTATTTTTCTTTCTCTCCTAAAAGATTATAGCTAATACTGAATATGGAGATTTCCAAAGCAGAAGTAACCATGCATAAAAGATAAAGACATGATCTAATTCAAGCTTCTTCCTGATTTTAAAAAACATTAGTAGAAGTAGGTATAAAGGCAACAGTCATTTTCCTTCAAGGTAGAATAACTTGGAGTGTCCAACAAAAGCAACAAGAGCACAAAGCTGTTCATTGGTGACAAAATAGGAGAGCCCCTGCTTATGTTTACACACGCACACTGAGCTTCCAAATAAAGGTACGTATCTTCAGTATCTGAAAAATGATCCTTGGTTCTACCTGACCTGGGTTAGCAAGAGGTCTGTCAGTATCTGTCCTAGTTACAGGGGCTGGGACCAGTTTATCACTATGTGGGTATAACCAAAACTTGTATTCCACATCCTCTATGTCACTTACGATGGACTGTTATTAACTGGATATTTTGCAGCAGCTGCCCAGGGCACACCTCAGGCTACAAGCTGGGTGTTAAAGAAACCCTGTGAGGCAAGGGAGTGTTCTTTTGTTTGCAAACCAATGACTCAGCGGTGATAACTCCTCTCCTGAAAGGCATTAACACCTTCACAGGCAGCCTGAGGGGTCACCTCTGCTAATTATGCCACATTATGCCACAATGGGCTGGCATAATGGGCAGCTGAAACACCTAGGCCATCAGAGATTCCAAAAAATATCCCATGACTCAGAGAGTTAAATCACCCATTGTGAAACTCTCCGCCCTGGGGGAGGTACTGGGCATTCTCATCTGAACTTGAGCATATATAAACCTTGAGTTTTGGGATTTCTGGTACCACTCGTGGGATCCAGAGGAGGACCAGAACTTTGACAGAACTGCGACCATCATGTGGACCAACAGGTTCTCTTTTCCTTTTACTTTGCACCCAGAGGGGCCACGTGGTGGTCAGCACAGGGGCTAACGAACACTGTTCTGTTCCTGTCCCAGAGTGCTGGGTTATACATCTGTTTTTGTGGGTTAAAACCAGGTTTTCTCTGTATCACTGAAATCTTTTTAGTAAATTGTAACTCTGACTTGTAATCTCTCTTGATTTGGGTTTATTTCTCCCAAAGGTTTACTTTTAAACCAGCACAATAACATAGAAAGAACAGTTTTAGAGGTTTCCTTTTTAAGGCATGTTTCTACATCAAGATACCCCCAGAGAGGGCCAACTAACTCTGCTTGTCAAAATAGAGCTCTGTACATAATAATCTTTGGATTGAAAGAAGTCTTTTATTCAATAAACCACCTTTCTTATCTTAGAGAAAAGGTATTTCTCTTCAAATGCGGATTTTATTTCCAGACTATTGTGAGACCCAGCTGTATCAAAAGATCAAGCCTGACATAAAATTTCACCTTCAAAACATTAAGTGCTGACACGAGCCAGCACAGACTGTCACCCAAAACTGAGGTTTCAACATGCTAATACTCCCCACCTAAAAGTACTCAATGCAGCATTATCAGTGTTACAATCCAGAGTTACTACCACATTCTCTTGAAAGCACTGGATCAGAGCGAGAGATGTGGAAACATTTACATTGGTTAATTTTACCTGGCTGCTGAAGTCCTCAGGAAGCAGACAAATATGCTATATGTATGTCATCCTTTACCTTGCAAAGTGCAGTCAGATCTCTGTGTTTGCTTTTCACTAGGAACTCCGCTGTAATATCCCGAGGTGGCTTCACCTCTGATGCTTCCTTATATTGCTGATGAAGTTCTTTAATCTTCTCTTTTAAATTCACCATCTTTTCAGACAGAGCGGTAAAAGGAAGAAAGAGAGGGGAAAAAAATATGTGGAAAGTTAGATTTCAATAAGTTACTGTGTAAAATGCATATTCACCTCAAGCTATGCCACTATACTGAAGAGATTTCCTGGTTTTGGCAGATGTTACTTACATGCAATTCTACCTCCAAGAAACGATAATAAATACCACCAACCTCCAAACAACATGGCTTAAACCCAACATTGATTTATTACTAATTATGTTGCAGATAACTTAATATTAGAGTTGTCTACAAAAATTTTTCATTTGAAAAACTTCCACAGAGAAGAAAATATGTCATCTACCACAAGCAAAAGTATCGGAAGGAGGTCTAACCCAGTGTTTCGTACTACAAATTAGATTTGTAGTAAAGACAGTACACATTTTTAAATAACCTCTCAAAAGCTTCAGTCATTACCAGCACCTCTAAAGGAAGCTATGAAACATCACAATTTATCAAGTCTGTCCTCTTCCTTTCTTTTCCTGTATTTACATTTTACGGTTTTCTGCCTAATCAATTACGTTCCTCCTCAAGAAGGAGGAACCTGTCCTAACAGGGCTTCTAAGCAGGTCTTAAGCAAAGAGGTATTTTAAGAACAGCCTTAATAGCAACTTTCTGGTATTTTTCTTTGGACATTTTTGTAAATTTGGCACTTTCTCAGGAACACAACGCTATTGTCTTGTTCTAAATGTCATCATCTGACCTTGTTAAGAAGATCCTTCAATTCTTCCTGTGTTTTCACAATTTTTTTCCAGTGTTCTATCTGCTCATCCTTCACATGCTTCTCCTGCAATCTGGAAAAGGTGATAAGTGAAAGTCAGTTCAGCAGAAAATCCTTGTGTTAATGAGAACTCATTATCGCAATCAAATTAGTGGAATGCAATAAAAGTATTTGTCAGGGGATATTTTAGTTAATACTTGTATGACAACTGAAAAATTGATACAAGTTTCTGTAAATAAGGGATACACGACTAGCTAAATGTGAGTTTGAAGTCATCTGCTATTATTAAAGGGCATTACAATGGCCATTAGCTTTCAAGTAGTGTAAGTGGGCTGTATGCACACTGAGTCAAGTATCCACTATTCATCACTGCAGCAATGATTTTCAGGAAACTTTCAAGAAGAGAGGTTTGCTCTGTGGCATATTTTTCTTCAGTAAACAAGAAACACATATGCAAACAAGAGCTCAGCTGAGATCAAGCAGCTGTATTAAGAGGGTAATGCTTATCCTAGGAACATCACAATTGTTTCAGGCATTTTTGGAAATTCATTCACAAAACAGGAAAGTCTACCACAAAGTCACTTACTGTATGACAACCTCCAGAGCCTGACCTAGAGAGACAGGCTTATTATTGAGAACATTAAAATCCAGCTGATGACTGAGATAGGATGTGGCTTCCAGTAGACGGTTAAATTCTTGCTCCACCATTTCATCTTTCTCTTTGGGAACCTAGGAGACAAAAGAACAAATGTTCTTAACCTATTCATAAATAATACAATTGCTGAGACTAGTCATTGTAAAGAGAAATTTAATAACCTTAGCTCTCTCAAATGGTCAGACACCAAGTGTGTCTGTACAATACTATGTTATTTTGTCAAAAGTCTGACCACAGTGTCAAACCACCATGACAACAGGCTTCTCTTGTAAGAGAAAACTAAACCAACTAATGGGTTCACAAAGATTTACTTATGGGTTCACAAAGATTTCCCTATTGGAATGAAGGTGTGTTAATCATAGATACAAAAACTTGCCATAAGACCACTCTGATGGTAGGATGGCTCTACAAAATCACAAGTCTTTAAGAGGCTTGGCATAGTTCACTGAAGTAGATAGGCTGTAATTTATCTTTTGGAGTGGTCAGTGTGACTAAGAACCACCAATCCAGCTTTTCTAGGACAACGAAGGAAGCAGGACACTTCCAGAATCATGGTATTTGACTGTACTGGTGATACTCAGTTAAACAGTGTGTGCTGCCAGTGTGGAAATATATGTTAGATGAATGAGAATTCATGTGCTGGAAAGAGCAAACCTCACATCTGTTAAACCAAGTCTGGGTTAAACAAAGCATAGAGAGAAAACACTGACAAAGGGAAAGAGCAGCATGAGGAGAAAAAAGTATGCACTTCAGAAATACTGGGAAAGCTCCTGAATGTTTGCTAAACAGAACAAAAATAGCTTGAGAGGTCCTGTTGACAGTGCTAAGCCTATCCCTACGGCTGGATCAGATGTCTTGTTTCTAATTATTCAGCCCTAACTCAAAGGATACCCTGTGTTGACTAGGAAGTTCCATTGGTATCTCATTGCTCTTATTATGACTCCTCTCCCACTTTGCAGCTGGTCCCTCATTCTTGTGCCAGTGATTACCTTCCAGCCCTGTAGTCTTTCTTCTCTGGCATTTTTCCAGACTGAAACACCAAGGTTCACTATTAACAGTCATACTTCATCTCTGCCTACATCCCATAAGCACCACAAGACAACTTTTCCACCTGCCTGTACTAAGATGTTGATTCCCCCACTATTTTTGTGGTGAAGTGTCTTAGAAACCCTGTACTGATCTGCAGGTGGCATATCCCTGGAGACTTAAGGCATCATGAAATGAGTTTCCCTATTTCTGATGCATCTCCATTTTTGAGATGATTTTAAGAATGAAGATACCTCCCCCACCCCATGCCAGTCAAAGATTAGTGACTCACCTACTCTGCAATCCATGTAAGGTTCTCCTAGTTTCTTAATTCTCCTATCATTAAAGTTATTAGGTCTCAAAAATGAATGATCTCATTTTTTACACTATTATATTCTATTCTATGTCCACTATTCATTTCTCAAGATCATGTGCTTTTAAAACTTGATAAAAGTTTTGTCATGCTGTAAGCTCAAAAGCTGGAATATTATATGCAACAGCACTATGGAAGACATAGATTATATGATTACTGGAGCACAGATCATATTTTTAACTATATATGATGGTATTTTAAACTACCCCTACACTTATCTTCAGTCTTGTTGTATCTACAACTTCAAGATGTAGGTGCATGCTTACATTTCTGCTCATTTGTGAAAAACTGAGTATCTTCCCTAATGGCCTGTATCGCATTGATCACCCAGATCAATACTGTTCCCCCTCAGTATTAAAGCTGAAACTTCTTCAGCCAGATCTGTACTTAAGATTCCCCCATGCCATCCTCTCTACTAGTGCCTGCCAGTCAATATTCGATAACAATTATGTAACTCCATATCTATGTAACAATATAACCTGCACCTACTATTACCCAAAAACATTTGGGTTTGATTCTAGGTAGAACGTATATTTCATAATTATGAGACTATTTTCCTATGCATACCAGAAAGCTTCAACAAGGCTACTGTGCATAGCAGAGGCATAGGGAAAGCTTCAAATGGCAGTTCCTAAATGCAAACTTTTTTGTCACATTCCTGTGATACATCCACTGCTGAGTTAACCTTGGCATTCTAGTACCATACCTGAACAACAAGATCTACTTTAACTGAGTGGGTCTGCACTACTGTGACCTTTCGAGTTTTTTAATGATAAAAAAGAAAGAGCTGGAAATGAAAAGGCCTGATCTAAATGACTTGTTTTCTAGAATACTTTCTTACAGTCAATCCATGGATAAGTGATTCTACTTCTGAAGAGAAGACCCTGGGGATGGACAGGATGATGCTACAGCTTCTGCCTTAAGTAAAAGCCTCTTTCTGTGGGCCATTACTTGGTGTACGTCCCCAGTAGAAGACTGTGGAAAACAGGACTTGCTACTACTAAGCACTGCCTTAAGGTTGAACAGAGGCCCTCCACAGAGTTTCCACAGGGCAGTAGCATCATGGAGTATACTAATAAAGACAAAATGAGCAACACAAGTTGTAAACAAAGTTGTGTGGGTGTAACCCAACCTGTATATTCTACACCCTCTATGTCATTTCCCAGGAACTGTTAACAATAGACCACTTGCAGCAGCTGCCCAGAGCACACCTGACCCCTCAGGCTATAAGCTGCATGTTAAGAAGCCTGTGAGATAGGAGGATGTTCCTATCCTCACACCAATGACTCAGGTGTGATGACTCCCCTCTGGGGAGTCACCAGCACCTCCACACCCAGCCTGAGGGGTCATGTCTGCTAATGGGCCACCAAGGATTCCAAAAATATCTCAAGACTCACAATCACCCATTGTGGAACTCTCCACCCTGGGGGAGGTACTGGGCATTTCCACTTGAACCTGAGGGTATATAATCTTGGGGTCTTGGGACTTCTGGGCCCACTCGTCGGATCCAGAGGAGGACCAGAACCTCGACCGGACTGCGATCGCCACTCTCAACCAGACTGTGATCACCACCCTCGACCAGACTGTGACCAGCACTCTCACCAACAGGCTTTCCTTTCCTTTTCCTTTGGACTCAGGGGGACCACGTGGGGCTCAGCACAGGGGCCAACGAACTGTAGAACTATCTACAGTGCCTTTGCTAGCTTTCTCTGAGTTTATTACAACATCCTATTGACTCACGTGCAGTAAGAGGAGCTGCAGGTCCCAGGTTAGAAACAAGTTTGAGCCAAGGATCACTTTTCCAGGCCTCTAGCAGGATGCCCAGCATCCTCACCTGTCTTCTTTCAGAGGTTACTCTTTGTACCATGACTGAAGATCCACCAAGACACTTCTGGTAAACACGTGTGAGATTCAGCATTATACTAATTTCTATCATTTCTATCCCTAACAGCATTCCTTGACATTAAAGCAGGAAGAATAAAGCTAATTAAGTTTGTGAATCATAGCTCTAGATTATTATTGCTGCATGCATTCAACCAGCTGGCATTGGCTAGTCAAGTCTTTAAAAAGCAGCATCAAAGTACAACAGCAAGAATGAGCTTACTTCAGGAAAAAAGAATAGCAGCAACAACAACAGAAGCTAGAGTGCCAGCACAGCAGATAATTGCTTCAAAGAGTGAGACAGACAACTGTCTAAGGAAAAATAGTAATGGATTTGGGAAGAACAAACAGGAACTTGGCTTACACAAAACCTCTGAAATATAAAGGTAAAAACTCATGTGGAAAGAGTAGGTTTTAGAAGAATATGTGCAGATGTGCTAGCATATTACTACAATGCCTAAAAAGGGAGACACGCTTCTGTTCTCCCCTCTCCTTGGAAGCCATCTCCTGCAAGACCAATAGCCTGGTAACAAATACACTTGAGATATACTTCTTTTTAAAAGGTTCGTGAAAACAGTATCAGACTTACAGCTTGTCCATTCGCTTCATAAAGTGGACATTTTTGTTTGATCTTTGCCAATTCCATATTCACTTGTTTGCTGACCACAGCCATGGGATTTCCTCCTGGAAAAGATTTTATATAGTTAACAGAAATTCCTGCAAAATTTGTCTGCAATTGAACAAAAACTCAACAGTTAAAGCTATTTCAGAGATTAAAACATCAGCTCCAGTGACCTAGTGTAACACTGTCAAAGGTCTGCTCTTCACAGCAATTCCTGCAATGAGGACATGGAAAAAAACCTGCTGACCAACACTTGAAGGACAGGATGTAAAAAAGGGTGATTATACAAGCAGAGTCCTAGAGTGGCAGCAACCGTAGTATGATTGAGAGTTTATAGCTATAAACACATCTGCAAGCAGGGTGTTTGAAAAGTCAAGGAAAGCTCTCACAGATGCACAGGAACTTCAGGAGCTTTTGCCCAAGTGTGGTGACATGGAGATGGAACTGAAAGAATCCAGTCTCTAAAAACTTAGTGGAACTCCAACAAGTGACACTAGTGAATACAATCTGTAGAAGATGAACCCCAAACACCAACTGGACCTGGAAGCTGTGTTAACTAAACAAATTAGAAAACAACTGAGGAGATCCCACAACTGAACAATGAGAAAGACAGAAAGCAACAACTTTAAGCATCTCAAATCCCTAAACATCAAACTGAGTGCAGCAGAAGAAAGGAAAAGAATAGACACAAATGGGAAATAGTATAGAACAGAAGCAAAATGGGCTTCCTCCACAAAATTAAATTTGAGAAAAGTTTTTCAGGTCTAGATTCCCAGTGGTCTCTTATTTTGCAACTCAATCAAACCAAGAGTGTTTGTTTAAAATAGAGGGGGAAGCTCTGCCACCCTAATACCTCCTGTCTTTAGAGAAGTGACCAAACAAGCAGAACAGAGTTGAAGTAGGTCTGAATAAGTTCCTGTTTCTAGTTCAACAACCTACTAAAAATTACAGTTCTTCCACAGTTTACTATCAAAACCAGAAAAGATCCTATTACTTCAGTCTTTCACCTTTCCAAACCACAAGCTCGACCCCTTCAGTAACCTTCTCTCTTCTCTTCCAGATTCAGAAACATGAAAGATGCCTTTCAAACCATCTCCATCCTCACAGGAATCTTTCTTCATAGCATATGCTGCCTCATTCAAAACAAAGGGTACATTCTTTTAGAAAGGAAACACCAATCACAAATGTGTGACCATTCATGGTTGAGGTTTGAGACCATCTAAGGAACCCTGAAGGTGCACAAGTCCATGGGACCTGATGAGATTCATCCGCGGGTGCTAAGGAAGCTGGCAGTGGATGCACTGGAGGGAAGGGATGCAATCCAAAGGGACCTGGACAGGCTGGAGAAGTGGGCTGATGCAAACCTCATGAAATTTAACAAAGCAAAGTGCAAGGTCCTACACCTGGGTCAGAGCAATCCCAGACACGCCTACAAGTTGAGTGGAGAAGTGATTGAGAGCAGCCTTGTGGAGAAAGACTTGTGGGTAATGGTGGATGAAAAACTCAACATGAGCCGGCAGTGTGCGCTCACAGCCCAGAAAGCCAACTGTGTTCTGAGCTACATCAAGAGGAACGTGGCCAGCAGGTCAAAGGAGGGGATTCTCCCCCTCTACTCTGCTCTTGTGAGACCCCACCTAGAGCACAGTGTACAGTTCTGGTATCCCCAGCATAAGAAGGACATGGAACTGTTGGAGCAAGTCCAGAGGAGGCCACGAATTTGGTAAGAAGACTGGAGCATCTCCCTTACAAAGACAGGCTGAGAAAGTTGGAGCTGTTCGGCCTGGAGAAGAGAAGGTTGAGTGGAGACCTCATAGCAACCTTCCAGTGTCTGAAGGGGTCATACAGGGAGAGGGACTGTGCCTCAGGAACTGTAGCGACAGGACAAAGAGTAATTGGTACAAATCGAATGAGGGGAAATTTAGGCTGGATATTAGGAAGAAGTTCTTTACTGTGAGGGTGGTGACATACTGGAACAGGTTGCCCAAGCAGGTTGTGGACGTCCCAAACCTGGCAATGTTCAAAGCCAGGTTGGATGAGGCCTTGAGCAACCTGGTCTAGTGAGACGTGTCCCTGACCATGGCAAGGGGGGTTGGGACTAGATATCTTTAAGGTCCATTCCAAACCCTTCACATTCTATGATTACATGAATTAAACATAAAAATAGTAGTCTTTCACTAGGCAACCTGAAATTTCTTTTTCCAGGACTGTGCCACTTAAGTTTTTTGCCTGGAACCAGCTTCTGTATGCAATTTAATAAGACTAACCATAAGACAGACACCAACTTTAGGCAGTCAGTAAAACTCAGGTTTAGTATAGATTTTATATTATTTTATCATTTCACTGCATTACTGAAAGATATTCCACACTAAACACCTCCCCATCTTCTCAGAAGAGTAACCATATCAATAACTGATGCCATATCATAAAACAGTAATAAATAGGAAGAAATACAGCTTGTTTGCCATTACTTTTACAGTTATTTTTTAAATCACTTGGAGAAAGTACTTTTGGGGTTTAAATTCTGAAGAAGGGCTTTCTCCTTAAAATGGCTCTAATCTGCACTTCCCCTACTCCCTTGTTTTCCAATGTAAACGAAAAAACACATCTTTGGGGTCACTCCCATCATATATAGCCCTGTTTCTTATGAAAAATGCTAACCACCAAAGAGGTTGAACTAGAACATGTATTTTATAATAGTTAAAAATACCCAATTATTTTGGCCATGAAAGAAAATAGCATTAAGGTTTCAGAATTGTAACATCCTCATTTTCCTCCCCACTCCTTTTGATTATGAAAAACTCACCAAGTCCTGTTACCACCATTGCTCCTAGATCAGCAACGTAGTTCCCCTTGCGAAAGGTAGCAACTCTTCCTCCCACTCGGTCCTTTTAAAAGCACAGTATAGCAAACCTCCAGTTACATTCAGCAAGACATCTCACTGAAATATAATCACTGAAGCTTCTATAGAACGTGGTGCAAGTGTTCTCTTAATCAAAGGCACAGAATGTACACTTTTTCAAAAACCTCTGCAAATGAACACTTGAATACAATTAATTCATGTAAGTTAAGGAATAAAATGTTTAAGTTGCATTTAAAACAGAGAAGGGAAAAAAAAGAAAATAAAAATAGGAAAAAAAAGATGCCTAATCTGATTTGGGCAGATTTAACTGTATCTACAGTAGGATCTACTCTGATTCCAAAACCAATCCTGTATTGTCCATGAACAAATTAAATTACATATAAATTTCCTCCTTCTCCTACTTCCTATCGCAAAATTCAATAGCTATATAGGAAATTATTTAGCTGTGCTATCAATTAAGAAAAAAACCATGAATTAGCAGCCCACTTTGGAATTAAGAAAAAAAATGTTGATCCTTTCACATCCTGCTAAAGATGATACTTACTTCTCGACCACTTTAAACTTCATAAGAAAAAAAGTCACCTTCCCCTATTCTCATCCAGCTAGCAGGATAGTATCAGAGAAAATATTGGTTACAAATGGGCAAAGATCCCAGACAGCTACCAATTAATATAAAAATGTTAAGTTTGATTTTTAGTGATTAGGTTAGCAGTTCAGAAGCATGTAAACTAAGTCTGAAAGCAACAGAAAATGAGTAGAAACAATGAAACTATCACTCAAATCATGGAAATCATAATGCATGAAAACACCAAACTGCATTAAAAATAAAAGATACAGACTACTCAAGAGGAGCAGTCTAGAGAAAAATGGCTGAAAAATATCACGTGTTATTTTAAAATAGCTTTGTGCCAGATTTACGTACTAAGTATAACCAAGATGCGCAGAACAAAAGCCAGGTTACAGCACAAATCTCTTAATTCCAGCTTCAAAAAAACCCCAACCAACCCCAAAACTCAAGCAAGCAAACAATAAGAATCTCCCCCACACACACACATAATACATTCAGGTGAGCAAGAGACTCCTAAACCATTAGACTGTTGCACTCTACTTTCTGCAGTGGTGTGGCACCTGGGAAGCACAGAGTCAGCAGCTCTGCTCCCCAGCCAGAAGAGCAGTAGCAATATTAAGAGCCTGAAACATTAATCTTATAAAAATTTGAGCAGATTATTTTAATCTGTGCTAGAAAAGTGTCAGAAGTCAATGTACGACCAAACGAAGCAAGGAAGTAAAACATAAGATGAAATCCAATTGGTCAATGGATTTATTTTAACTGTGTATCAAGCTATTCTCAATTTGATTAGATTATATGAAAAAACTTCACTTAAAAAGGAAAAAAGATATTCCACTTTGGGCTGGATATGAAGAATACCTTATTCCTGAAAGAACAAGCAGCTAGTTCACATACCACAAACTGCAGCCCTATATAATTTTAAAGTCTCTGTTAAGCACACAGTAATAAGCAAGGAAAGAATTAATGTAGACTTAAAAGTTACAAGAAAAATATGCTGCTTGATGTTGTAAAACAGTTCCAAGCAATGATTCTATTTAACAAGCAAGTTCTCAAAATACAGACTTGCATTCTGCTTTCCGGTGAAAAACCAATTTCTAACCATGAAAGGAAGAAGGTTCTAAGCTGCTCCTGGTGTAAGCACACAACACTAGCACCTGACTACCCAGCCCACCCCTGAGAAAGCATTAGAGAGCTCCTAGTAAGAACAGATCCACTTGTTTCACTGTGAGACAGGTTCAGGATCAGCAATCCATCCCGGATGGATGCTGCCTGGAACAGCACACATACTTATCCACCCTGGGCATGCTTCTGGGACACAGCCCTGTGCTAGTACTAAATGTGGTTATTAGTTAAGTTGCTATATAGAAGTAAAATAGCACAGAAATTCATACTCTGGCTTCCAGAACTGTGACATCCATTCCAAAACTCTGCAACTGGCGAGCTGCTGCCAACCCAGAGACTCCAGAACCGATAATGATCACCTTTCCAGTCTTCTTGGCTAAAGAAAGGGAAAAATCAGCTACAGTAATGTTCTATATATGCAGTACTAGATTGCAAGCAGTTATGTTAAAATTACATTTAAGAGATACGAAGAACAAAAAGCAGCTTCCTTCTCATCAGTAGCTCTGACAGAACAAACTATAGCAAAAAGAAAACTGAAGTAATTCTGTACATAATACTTAATTTTTTTTAATGAGACACATACAAGAAAAATGCACCAGTAGTACATCTGGGACAAGGAAGAAAACAGGAGGAAAAATACTACTGAAGGAGAACTGTCTGAAGAAGAAACTGATTCTTATTAATTACTTACTGATTCTTATTAATTATGGGACAAGTATCATAGTTTTATTTCTTTCTGCCCCAGAAGAATAAAGCCTAGAAAGGGCAGAGAAGTTGCAAAATTCAAGCATCACATAAGCATGTAACAGATCTAAGTACAATATTGTGTTTCTGACTTTAGTTATTCAACTGAGGAGCAAAGATAACTCATTAAACAGCAACAGTCACCAAATTATCTAAAGAAGATTTGCCAACATTTCTCCTCTCAAAGTAATTTATGTAAGTACGTGGCTTCTCCACATCAAAATAAAACACATTAACATCTATAGCCAGCTGGCTTTCCAGACTTTTTTTATTTTCTTAGCACTGCAATTCTGAAAAAATAAAGCACTTAAAAATTTGTCCTGAGAAATCACAGAACAACAAAACAAAACTTCAATCAGAAAGAATGTTCAAGTTTCTTACTGGGAAGAGGCTTCACTCTTTTGTAGATCCCGAAGTTGATTAGCCCATGCCGCTCCAGGTAGCTGTGAACTCTGTGAACGAGCACTGTGTCACCTAAAAGAATGTGTAAGGTTTTAAACTTATTCTTTATGTTCAACAGCATGTATGAACTAAGGACATACTCACAGCAGTAACTTAGTCCTAAGTCCTACTGAACACACCACATTCTGTAGCCCTGCTGCCCTACTGAGCAATCCATCTTCCTGAAGGTGCCAGAGACTAGTTTTTCTGGAAAACACAAGCTGTTTTCCATGCTGTACTGCAGTTTTGAGTCCTGCCTGAAAAGCTGTACAGGACATTAAATGCTTCTTTTAATCTAGTCGGGAAGAACACCTTTTCTGAAACTGACTGCAAAATCCTGAGATCTTGACACAGAACTGTGATCTGATTTACCAATATCATGCCAACCCCTTACCGGAGCACTGAATTCTCATTTTTATTCTTAAAAGCACAATAATTCACTATTTTGCAATCCTTGACAGTTGTATCTGTGTTCATTTCAGCACTATTTTCTTCTTAATTTTTTTTTATGACTCCTCTCCACCTTTTTTCAGTTTATTGAGATCTTGACATGGGTAGAATAGTTTCCGTTTGCAAGCAGTAACTCCTCACTCTTTGACTTACTTCTTTCATCACATCCAGTCTGCTCAAGTCTTAGGCAACTTTTTAATGCCTCCCCAAACCCATATGATTAATAAAGTCTCACAGCTGAAAACCAACATGAAGCTGAAGCAAACTTTAAAAGATGCACGTGAATTAACCCTGCAGGAAACTTCTGTAACAACCCATCTTTTTAGTAGCTTTTATGAATCCTGGTAGTGATATTTCTTTACCAGGCAAATGAATTCTAACAAACCTAAATCATGAATATAATGCAGTAACACAGTCTGTACACGAACGCTCATGGAGCTCCATTAACAAAGGACCCATCTGAAGCAGCTTTTCCCCAAATAAAAGTGAAAGAGAACAGCAGTACACACGGGACGATTTTGGTAGTGAAAGATTTGACTTACTATTATAAGGTGCTTCTAATTGTTGGATAGTTGCTTCAAATGTCAGCTGAACCTTTGGGTTATCCAACCAGAGCTGCAACTGTATTTAAACAAAAAATATGACATGTCATATTAAGCAATACAAAAGAGGTGTTTTCGAGGTGTTTGCTACCAAACACTGTCAGGAGATGAAATCCTCTAATGGGTTAAACTTTGGTAGGACTACCCCACCTGCACTGCACTTTGCCTTCAAGTGTTCCTTAAGGTGTAATACAGGCCACTCGAAACTCTCACACCATTTCAAATAAGTGGGAATACACAAAGGTAGCATAAAGATGTGTGTAGCTGACAACATCAGCCAGCACTGTCTTTTCAGCATCAAATTTCCTGTTTTTGTAAAAGCTACAGGAATATTTGTCATGTTACAAGGTTTATTTATCTCAGACATTTAATCATTCAATCCATTTTCACCAATGTAAGACACTACCACATATACAAAAACTACACATATATACTGGCCACATACACATAAAAAGCATATTTAGAAGATAGTTACAGTTCAAAAATAGAGCAGGAAGAACTGTCTGTGAAATGTTAATGTCACTTCATGCTAGGAAAAAAACTGTTTTCCCAGAACGCCCACTTTGTGGTACATAGTGCCACAAAATTTTACTGTTCCATACCTAGATCTAGGTCATACATAGCATCTCCACATCATTTTACCTTCCAGAATTAGTAATTTTTGGGGGTATTTCTCTACAGTTGCCCTACTTAACTTTACAGCTCCTCACAGATATTAAACAAATCATATAAGTATAATGAATAGGAAGGATTAAGAAATAATTTCCATATAATCTGGGAGGCCATTTGAGGCAAATTTCATCTTTAGCTCAGTACTTTCTTGTACTCATTTTCCCAGTGATTTTTAACACTCTTTTTTCTAACAATTTCTGAGCGTGGAACTAACAATTTCACAGTACTATGTACCACAATGCTAAGGTTCCATTCTCAGAGGGAAGAGTGTAAAGCCCATAATTATATTTTTATATATAAATCTCTCTGTATGTATATATACAATTACTTCTGTTTTTTCTACAAATTCTGATTTTTAGACCTTCTGTGAACACACAACACCACAGGCCTTAGAAGATTTTAAAGGCTTCAAACCACAACTGCCCTGCACTGCCATGACAGAGCATTTATACTACATTCTGCTTTGTAGATTTTCATAATCTGTTTTATGTCACAGTAATTTAGCAAGAGCTTTTATTGGTTTGGGTTGGGTTTTTTCATTAATTGGTTAGTTGTGTTTTTTTAATGTTGTTTTGGGGTGGGAGGGATTCACATAAAAGATCAAATGAGTGACTTCCCTTTGTAAAAGCTACTGTAAGTCTTCAAAACTATATTTTTACTTACCAGATCATTCATTCAATTCTTGATTCCAGCTCAAAGTAAGAGACTGCACACTGCAGTTCCCAGCACTGCCAGAGCTCTGCTGAGCACCAGGTTCATATCAGCTGTTCCATAACCTCTGCTATCCTCACTGGAGGAGATCCTCTCACAAGCCTTCCTCAAATGGGATTCCTGCTCGGGAACTTCTCCAAGTTCCTCCACAGTGAATAAGGCCAACAGACGAGCAATGCTGGTTTTCCCTGCAAATACTCCTCTCCAGTAATTTCTTAGTTTCAGTGGAAGGCTTTTCTGCTTCTAACACATTTGTAAAAGGATTACTCATTATTCGTTTTGAGAGAACAGTTTTTCAAACTTTTTGGCATGCTTTGGTCTGTTTTTACACATCTCATAACTTCCCAATAGTTACAACTTGGGTTAGAGGGAAATTTCACAGGAAAAACATGAAGATGTCCACCACACATAAATTTTAAATAACTTGTCTAAGTTACTAAGCACTGGGTGCTACCAGGGTCAGTACATCGAAATGCTGCTTGATCATCTTAAGTCTGTGAAAAAAACTGAGTGGTACATAAGGTGTTTTCTCCCTTAACTATGGCAATACAGCAATTTTCAAAATATTTCCTGCTGTCATACTGTTAATTTTTTCTAGCATGACTTAAGTTTTCTAAAACACACTTTTCAAAATACAGGATAAAGTCCTGATCCCTGTTGGTATGCTGAGGACCCTGAAAGTGTTGTCGCAATCTGCAAAACAGAATACTAATATTGAAGTTTTATTAAGGGCTAAACTTCAGGCATGTTTGGCTGAACTCAAGTGAGTGAACTCCTGAATAATTATTTGAATACTGCTCCTTCATTCTTAAGTTGCATGGAAGTTTTGAATTGGGCAGAGATGCTACAAACATTCAGAAGTAGAGTTTCATTTCTTCAACATTACAATTTCTTTTATGAAATCAAAGCTGGTAAAGTAACTGTTGTGGTCTGAGAATAAGCTACATGATTGGCTTGATGTCTCAGGAATACAGCAACTGAATGCTAAGCAAAGTAAAAAATAAAAGCTTAGAGGTTTGCCTTAAGCACTAATGTGTTTCATTATTAAGTAATCTACAGAGGCTTCTACTTTAAGCTGAAATCAAGTAATAGAACATTTGCACCAGCTTTCTGTTTCCTTTTTAAAAGCTGCATTAGCTGAATCATGTAGTTTGCTATGACTGTTTTGGATATTGTAAGTACACTACAGATTCTTTATGATGCCTCACAGCACTGCTTTGATCAAGAACTGGATAGCAACTTCCTTAGCAACATAGAGCATGACAGGATGCCAGAAATTAAGCCCCACTGTCTCAGAACAAGAAACAATCTACCAACTGTTAGACATGGTAATTGCAAGGTACACCATGTCCTACCCTTTTTTCATCAATACTTTTACAACAAACTTACGGTGCGGTTCCTGATGTACAGAAACACCTTCTGAGTCTGCTGTGGCCCACTGATTATATCAGGGAAGCAGGCGGCTTCTTGAGATGTCATACGGTCATGTGGAAGTCTACTCTGGAAAGCTGCACCCTCCACACCTACAATAAAAAGACAAGTTGTCTACAGGCACCCTAAAAGGAACACCACCCTTCCTAGCCAGTGCATCCAGCCATGAGGTGATATGGTGGCCAATTTCACATCATGCTTTCAATTAGTCCTTCTATTTACTTGTGCAAGACATACAGGTGTCCAAGTCAACAGTTCTTTGAATTACAAGTATCATCTAGAGTTAATGAAAAAGCTATCCTATGGGGGAATCAAAAAATAAACAAACAAAAAAAACCCCCAAAACCAAAGCCTGAAAAATAAGTGGGGCAGGGGCATATATCAACAGCACATATAATATCAATAAAATGTAACTACTTTAGATGTTGTCCCTAATTTGTGTGGTTTCCAGTTTCTACCAGAATTGGGACAACATTTTGGAACCTATTCAAAGCCAAAATATCTTTAAGAAACAAGCACAATGTCTACTGTCCCCCCTCACCTGCTTCTCAAGGTTTAATTTGCACTGACCTCCTCCAGCTAGAGGAACCCACCTTAACCTCTCCTTTTGCATATTCACATCATGCAGTGCAATGAAATACAATCACACACATTTCCTGTGCCTCCCTAAGTGCTGTGTACACTACAACTCCAGATTTCTTACTTTTCCTTTTAAATGCTCCACATGTAAAAGAGTGACGCTGAACCCATACAAGAGAGCTTTCCTCCAGGGAAAGCCTTCATTCATACAGGCACCTGCATTTCTGTCAATTCACACACTGGCAGTGAAGTAACTATAATTCTGTACCCTGCTTTCCTCAGTCTCTGTGATGTTGTACTATAAAGTAACAAACTAAGACACAGGTGCATTAAGTGCTACAGCATAAGTACAGTGCAGAAAGCACACCTTGCAGGCACAGTGAGCAAAATGAAGTACTGAGATGTGAAATATAGCAAGAACAATATCAATCTCCCGTGTCCTAGGAAGTGACTTACGATCAGGACAGACAGAGGAGAGTGCATTCAGTCTGGAAAGATAGAAGCCAATACATCCCAAGGGGAAAAAAATCCCACAAGTAATGCAGTAAGATTAAGATCACTTGCTGAAACTGGAATTGTTCAAAAGATTATTATAAATACCAAAGAAAATACAATCTTGCAGTGTATTACACTAACCAAGACAACTCTCCGAGAGTTTGAAGTTCCCCTGCAGCAGTACATGTCACTGTATCAGGAAGAGGAATTATCTTCCTCCAATTCTGGTGCCACCACACACTCCAAGCATTTTTACATTTCAAAGGTAATGAAAAAAAACTAAGGAAGGAAACGGTTGTGAAACTAAAAAAATTCATCCACAAGCAAAGATCAAAAGGTCTAACTGCGTGATGACTCAGGGTAAAGAAAACTGTCTGTAATCCAGGAATTTTACAAGAGGAAACTAGTAACAGAAGCTACAGAGCACTACAAGTAAAATAAAATTAACTGTAGGAGAAATTGCCGCACCCACAATGCTTCTTGCACTGATATTCAGCTATGGAATAGAAACCTACAGCTCTGCTAGAACTTCACTTTCTCCAGTAATAACCACCCCCAGCCATTTTGCTGTCCTTCCATCTAACACTGGCCCAACCGTGTCAACATCTGCATTAATTCTACTATAAATAGTATAAATAAATACTATAAATTCTGTAAAACTGAGCATGGAAATCAAACCAAAGTTACTAATTCTCTGATACTTCATTAATGTTAACAAATCTTAACTAAGGTTCTAGATCCTCAAGTGCTAGCAAAAAGCTCAGCAGCACAATTTCAGAGAATGGCCAGTTAAAGACCTGAAATGCTGAATCTGACTCCATCTTATAGACTTGTGCTAAAAGAAGTGTGCTTCTCTGGCTACCTGCTAAAAAGCCATGCAATCACGAACAACCAGGGAACTCAGACATGGATTTAAAGCAACTCAGTATTTTCTTGAAAAGCATTGGGATTTATTTCTTCAAACTGAGCAGCCAGAGAATATGGCACTGCTAATATTTTTGTAAAGAACTCCAAGGTGGGTTGGGTTGTCGTTTTTTTTTTTAAGGCCACATGTCTTTCATGGCAATACATGAACTTAAAAACAAAAATGTCAGAATAGGTCCAGATGAGCACTGGTATTTAAGAAAAAAAAAACAAAAAACCCAACCCGCAACAGCATTTGATACAAGAATTTAGCAAAAGCATAGCTATTAATAGCAAACATATAATTTTTATTCGGCCAAGCACTGGAAGATCTTATAAGAACTAAATGTCCTTGAATTTGCTTCTGCAACTACGCAGCTGAAAGCTAAATGGATTTGGATTTCAGGCTGCTTAAATGGCTCTGCCTAGACTCAGCTCCTCCTCACACACATTCGCACACACACTTGCCACTTCCTGACATTCAGCATCAGGAACTCATGTGCTGAAGTTTGATTATCTTCTTCCTCACAGAAGAAATCCTGAGGGATGCTACTCATTTAAAGACTCACTGAAATATCTGCAGATGAAAAACACTCTGAAGGAAAGCTTTCTGCCCAATGAATTGGACAATTGTTAAAGCATACTCTCAGCATATATACAAAATGCAAAATATGCAGAATTTCCTATTAGCCAATGCCTGCCTAAAAATGAAATAGGCAGTGCATCCTTAAGCCCATGAGCCAGCAGTTCTGTTTAAGTGGTAAGATCCATAACAGTACTCGGCTCCCTTACTTAGAACAGCAAAGGATGCACTTTTAGATGAGTATCCCGAAGTTCTGTTTTCTTCAAAAAGAGCAACTTGGAGGTACAGAACAGGTTCTAGAGCCTTTGACTCCTTTGCTTAAAACCCTAATCCTGAAATGAGAGCAAAAGCAGCAGAGCTGGAGAAGATTTTCAGTAGCACTCCAAGTACTTAAGAGTAAAGACACCAATCCTGTGACTGAAGCAGTTAAGTGTGTACTGCCAGCAGCAGTACTGAGGCCAAATGGCAAATGCAATTCACAATCAAGTCCAGTGAGCTGCAGACTATGAATCTGCCCAGTTGATAATCTCCTGGGCTAACCACTGGCACACAGTGCAAACACAAAGCCTTTCAAAAGACAAAAATAAAGGAGCAAAAAGGTACTCCATGCTGTTTCTTCAGCAAATTAGAAAAAAGGTCTACAATTCTAAAGCCCAGGGTTCTCTCTGTCAGTCCAGGTGGTACAAACTGGCTAGGTAAGAAACAGTTTTTTGCACATTTGGACTCCTCTGAACATGGAGAGGAGTGGAGGGATGAGAGATCGGCCTGAGGCATTTCAACACAGGTTAGCTAGCGCCCTTTTCCACAGTTGTTATAGTCCTCAACTGAAATTTGAAAATACTCCACACTTTTTAAACAGGTGGGTACACAACTCCTACATCTCTTGCTAAATTCGGGACAACCACACCCATGCGCACTTGCAAGCATCAATCCCTAACTTGGCGGCTCTTGCTACTCAGTGGCAAGCATCAAACGCCACCCTCACCTGATGCTTGGCCGTCTCCATACCCTCCAGAACTGTCGTCTTGAAGTCCTCCTGCTTGCCCTGTGGAAGGAAAGAGGAGAACTCAGGGACCTTACTCCATAAGTTAAACCATACTGGACATAAAGGCCTGGCAAGTTGGCGTTGTAGGTATTAAATTTCACCAACTAACTAAACCCATTTTCTGAGAATTCCATCTTCTGGAACCTAGATTCAGGGCACCAAATTGTGATCTTCTAAAGTGTTACCCGTGTTACTGGAAAGCTTTACATCAGATTTTATGGGAAATAAAGAAGTATACAATATGTAGCATTCCTGGTGGCTAAATATTTATAATCAACTTTATTAATGGCTAGGATTTAAATAATCAGATCACATTTCTTACTGTCAAGATGGATGGATACCATCAGATTCTATGGATCTCAAACCCTAAGAATTTGATAAGCTTGCCTTTGGTGCTCCCGAGTCTCCTCATATGCAAGGGGATAGTCTGAGCCATTCTGAAAAGCCTCTTACATTCGGGAGAGCCTACTCTTAATCTTTTTGTCATAAACCCTTCCTTGAAGCTTGATGCCAGAACATTTCTTTAAAGGCTCAGACCATTTATTTTGGCTTCAGTGCCCTTGATACACCATCAATGTTCTAACACACTAAGACTGCCTTTGAAGCCAAGTACACATCAGACCATTGATCAGTGATATGATCAACACCCAGCACTGAAAGACATCAGTCTTTCAACATACCCAGTGACAGAAACATGAGGAAAGCCTAAGCACTCATCTGAAAGATCTGAAGAAGTCTGAGAATTACCTTAGCCTGCATGAAAGTCCTGAACAGCAGCCTTTACAGGACTGCAACACAAGCAGGAACAGAGCATGTTGAGAACAGAGATGAGTGCAGCTGCAGTGCCTGCAGGAACAAAGTCACTACAGGTCACCTCACACACTGCTCACTTCTCAGGAGACACTAGCTCCGGGTTGAGCTCATGAGCAATATTCCTTCACAGTCAGATGTTTGCCTGGAGTCTTGTCACCTGCAGAGAGCAGGAAGCCATGGCACACTCCAGAGATGGCTGAGTGCTGTTCAGCTGGCTGCTGCTGTACCAAGGCTCTTTCAAACCACATGCTTCAACAGTCAGCAATCCCAAACCAACCCCCGCTGAAACACACTGCTGCAACAGTCACTGGAGTGCAACAGCCACTTCCTAGAGCACAACTGTTCAAGGTGTCATCTCCAAACAGATAAGAGCAAGGTCTAACCTGTAGCTGAACGCGCTTTTAAAGAGTCTGGGACCAGGTGGACGATTTTGCCAGAATGTAATTTGAGGCTCTTAGGGGATACACTAACTTAGAAGAATTTCATCTGAACTACAAATTTAACCCCTACAGTAAGACGCAAAAAGTGAACCAAATGTTTGCATACTGTGATAACCTGGATTAACATCTAGAATGTCGTAACATTACACATCTATAAAACAAAACAAGAATTGAAACAAGACAGATATTTTCACTCAGCTACAGCAGAGGAGCAATAGTCAGTACTTGTAGATAAGCAGAAAAGTTCAAAAACTCACATGAGAGACTGTGACAAATAATTGTATTTTGAAAGGCCTTACAAGACCCAAAGTCAGGATTCTATGACTAATGTATCTGCAACAGCAAAATAAAACTCCTTACTTGACCTACACTGCAAGTATTTTATTTTGCCGGGAACATATCAAGACCTGCTTCCATTCTAGCAGAGACTAACACTGCTCAAACATTAATATTTACACTCAATCATAGGCCATTAATTTGCAATCAAAGTTTCACTTATGCCTTCCATAAATTAAGAAAGTGAAAAGATGCTGACATCAGTTTGCAGAATTCGTTATCCATGAATTAGCACTGACAAGGAGTAGAGGGTAAAAAATTGCTCTCGGCTTACTTACAGAAAGAAATCTGTATTTTCCTCTTCTCATGAGTATTACTGCTTGCTTGGACACAATTCTAAATCCTACCCAGTCTGAGCACAGAAGTGTGGAAACAAGGCCTGCTAGTGAAGATTGGCTCTCCTTCCCTGGAAGAAAGTCAGGTTCTAGCTGCAAAGGAACAAAGCAGCAAGCAAACTGCTGATCCACGATAACATCCACACTATTGTAGCTCAGCAGAACATGTGCAAGAGCAGAACCTGCTGAAAGTCTCAAGGCAACAGAATAACAGACCATGAGTTGAAGAGCAATTAGGAAGTAGATCCACAAAGGAGTCCACTTCATATAATCATCCCCTGTTTCAAAATAAAAAATAGCTGCACACGAGTATCACAGAGTACTGAATTTATTTAGAAAAACAGACAAAGTCAGATGACAGACAGACTTGATGTTAATCTCGATCATACTCAGTTCCTTGGAAAACAGCAGCTAGGATTACCACAAAGTAAGAATACTGAGCACACTAAAAGGTCATGAGCTGGTAAAGAAAATCTTCAATAGTTATAAAAATGAAAATCCAATTTGGTGAGGAAAACCAAAAAGATCCTTAGAGGAGAAAAACAAAAGAGGCAAGCTCCTTAATTTCAGAAGGGATACTGGCAAACAAGAACACTAATGTCTTTCAGCACTGAAAGGGAATTTGGAAGCTTTCTGCTATTAGAAAACATTCCTCAAGTAAAAAGAGAAGAGATAATCTAAGGAAATTGTCTTAACTATGAAATACTGTCACACCTTTTAAAACTGCTCTGCAATAGCAGGCAGTAAATCTTGCAAATCCAGACTGTAATAATGTATATAGCCAAAACACCTGGAATTCCCAACAGCTGAATACATCCAGAGGACCTACCCCAAATAAGACCAGCATTTCACTCTCACCTGAACTGTGACACTTAGTAACCTACCTTACTGTAAGCTGTCTGTGGGGACAGGCTAAAAAAATGCCAGACATTGGCACCAAGACATTTTTAAGTTGCACAGTCAGGCTTTTCAACTCTAAAGGGCATAACCTATAACACCTCTACTGCATTCCCTGTGTTTTTATAGGCTTTAAACACAGAAAGGAAATTTTTAAGGTCTGCAATGAGAGTAAATTAACAGTAATACACAGGCTAATTAAAATTTTGCTAAATTTTCAATATGCAATCCTACTCTAGTATTACTGTCCAATTTAGTATTTCTTATTGCATATGTCAATTTTTGCTTCAAAGTGACAGAGAAGGAGAAAACCTCAATTATAAACACTGTTTTTATATATAGCAGACTCCATGCCTCCTCCTTCTAATAGGTGCCTGAATTAGAAGTTTCAATGCACTTTAACAGCCAGTATAACACCTGATGCTCTTGACATCTGCATTAATAAAGACAAAGATAGAGAGATCCACAAATGTATATAGTCTCAGAAGCCTTTAAAACTACAGCAAGACTAGCTATGGAATGATAACTGAAAATTTGTCCTTTTCCTACTTTACTGCTTCATGCGTATCACAGAATTTCTAGGAATAGAGAAATTATATGATGACCTGAAGTCAACTTATTTCTAGGCAGCTACATAGAGCCTGTTTGAAAATTGATTGTATTTAGATGGCTAAGTACAGTGCTTCAGAATAACTGCTTAACAGGCTGTTGTGTGTATAGAATGGCATGATTCATCACTGCTTATCTTCCACATTTCTTCCATCATGGGATAAAACCTGATTCACTGTACTTCACCAATTATGCCTCAAACCGATTTCAAGAATCATTCTTAGAGGCATAAAATGGAATCTGAGAGAAATAAAAAACGTATTAATATTAGGTCTCAATGATTAAACACAAGGTCTAAGCAAAACTAAATAGTAAACTTAAGATACTTGCTTAATTACATATATTAAAATTCCATTTTTGATACATCAGCTACAACTGAGGGAGGAGGTTTTTTATCATTGCAAATATTTAAGTCAAGCATATCAGCTACAGTATTCCTGTATTAAGGCAGGAGCCAACAGCTGCAACAAGGAAAGGTTACAAGGGAAAACCCTAAGAGATAAAACACAACTGTGGCTTTTTATAATTTTTCTGCAACTAAAGGTAGGTATCCCCAAGCTGACATCAGTCTTATTGTCTACATTCTCAAACCTGCCAGATAAAAAGAAAATTAAGGGAGTGCAACTGAAGACTAGCAGTAACTCACATAGGTGATGAATCAGCAAAGATTCAACTACTAGACATCAGCTCTTATCCAAAAGAACTAGTACACATTTTATCTCATAAAATCTCGGACTCTGAACTTTGTAAAAGCACTATCTTGTAGACACCTGAGTGATGCCCCACCACCAGACCTCGCTAATGATGGGAGCTGTAAACACAACAGAGGTAAAGGATAGGGTACTGCTACTACCACAAATTTTGAAAGTTGCCTCCTGTCTAAAAAACTTTTCATTGTAAAGTGAAGCTCTGTCAAAGATAATGAGGAAAACACTGAAGTTTAAGAGAACAGTATTCAACCAGAATTTAAGATTAGAGCCACAGTTTAAAGCTACGGGAATCACAGTATATTAAATTCGTTCTTCTGCACAGAATCTCTCCCCCCATAAACTCAACTTTTTCTCTCTCAGAGGAGTAAGTGAATGTTGCTACATGAGCAGGTATGGCAGCAGAGAGCCAAAGAGGCTACTCTGGTCAATGAGCTTCCAAAGACAAGTCACTAAGGATCATGAGAATCTACCACAAGAAGTCTGGCTTCATTTGGAATTAGATTCATGCATATTCTCAACTTTTTCAGGCTGCTCTTCTGAGTTTTTCCCCTCAGGAAAATGGGGCAAGCAATAAAACACTGTAGAACAATAATTTGAAACTAGATCAAACCCACACATAGAATTCATGATGCCACACCTGGCCCTGCTACATTTCTGTTAATAAACTAGGTAAGTAGTGTCAAAAGAGGTCTCTCTTTACTCACCAGATGGCTCCTCCGGCTCACTTTCATTCTCTTCTTCTGCAGGAGCTGGTGGAGGTGGTGGGGGTAGTTTTTTCTCTTTTTCAGCTTTAGCATTTCTCTCTTCTTCAGAGTAATACTCATCTTCTGACAGGTTTGCAAGACTCTCATCCATTTCTCTATACTCCACCTGTAAAAAGCACAACAGAGAATAAACGCACTGAAGATGTCTGTAAGCTGGACTACAAAAATGAACATTGCAAATAACAAAATTGCTTACAGCTCAAAGAGAAGGCTTGTGTTACCTTATGCAGTCTTATTACAGATACCATGTCATAAAATGCAACAAAGCTTAACAAGTTCCACATGTTTTCATCTCCACCTAAAAAAAAATGTCTCCAGCAGCCAATAGCGGGAGCTTTCTACTCATACGAAGCCCAGTTTATGTGTATTTGTTGTATCATCATTTAACCCCCTCTACTTTTCTTTCCTTCCTTCATGTCCCTGTCAAACCTGGGGATAACAAGTTGCCTCTGTGTCCATATGTTCCAACTTGACTTTATCTGCCAAACATGGGTGACCAGAACCATACATAAGATTTCCTGAGAAAATCCCATCTGTGTCCTGTACAGCCTCCTGGGAATCTTGTCCTGGTACAGAGGCTCACAGCTGCCTCCTTTTCAGGACAGTCACACTAGCGGCTTAACACCAGAACAATGCCCTGCTCCTACCCATCTTTACTGCCATGTACATTTTGCACTGTTCTCCAGTAAAAATAAAAAATATTACCAGCCAAAAAGATGCTGCTCCAACTTAAAGGAACACAGAAACCTCAAGAATAGCCTGGAAGGGATGCATCTCTTACTGTTTAATAAAACGAATTCCAAAGTAAGAAAGCTTTGTACAATGCTATTGAATAGCCCTATCTACTGGAAAGGAAAAAAGCACTTCTTAACATGCAGCCATGGGAAAAATAAAAAGAAAGCAGCTAGTGACCCTCCAACATCTGACAGGTCAGCTTTCACCATGAAATGACAAAAGCAACTCTGCATTTCTCATTAAAAGAACAAAAAAATCTTTCATAGCTCAAGTTCAGAAAGGGCAGTAACAGGTACCAATTCAAAACACAACTGTTTCATTGGGAAGCCTCTGTATAGGAAATCCTGGATTCAGTAAAACACTAACACCCACCACGATCTGCTCACACCACAAACATTCACGGTAAGGCAATCTCGGTGCTGGGCTGAAGTGCTCATGGGGACAGAGGGTGTCATAAGAGATGAACAACTCTTTGCAGACAAGTACCGTCAGTGCAGAGAAACATCATCAACACACAACCCACACAGAGCACCAATTCCAACTTGTTAACAGACCACTATAAAGCAGGAATGCTGCTTCTGAAAATCACAGAATCACAGAATGGTTTGGGATGGAAGGGACCTTCAAAACATCTCATTTCAACCCCCCTGCCATGTGCAAGGACACCTTTCACTAGACCAGGTTGCTTTAATCCCCGTCCAACCTGGCCTTGAACACTTCCAGGGATAGGGCAGCCACAGCTTCTCTGCCCAACACCACCCTCATAGTAAAAAATATCTTCCTTATGTCCAATCTACATCTACCTTCTTTCAGTTTAAAAGATGTGCCAGACTGACCTACCCAGTAGCTCCTGTATGCAAATAACCAGCCGTCACATCACACAATGGCTCTGAAAAGCCAGACATTCAATGCCACAGCCACAGGACAAAACAGTTCCGAAAAGTAATTTCAGCTTCCCTGCCAAACACCCCAACTGTGGGCACAGCCAAGATCTTCAACATCTTCTGAAACAAGGTTTCGAAGAAAAAGTTTCACAAAAAAAAGATAACGTTCTCATATTGTTCAGAACAATAGATGAGAATTACATGTTACAGACCCAAATTACTGGAGACTCTTTATGGCCTTTAGATTTCAGTGCTAAGTCTCACCCTTAACACAGCATTGACTCAGCTCACCAAAGCCAATAGAGGGAAGGTGAGCAACAGTGGACTGAGCACGGCCATCACCTTCACAACCTTGCAAAACCAGCACAGTCCCATGAACACGAGCCTCAAGAGAATCTGCATCTCTATACTCCAGCGACAAGAATGTACTGGTGAAATGAAGCTCATGAGCATTCCGATGCACTGTCAGGGACTTGGAGTATTTTTACTGCTCGGTATCCGATCAGGAACCCCAAAAAGTTCCTGGGCTGCTGCAGAATGCTCTCCTTTGTGACATGCACCGTGTCACGCCATAGTCCACGAAGAGCTGGGACACCACGGGATCTTGACCGCACTGCCTTCTTGCGCGCCCGTGTGTTTATCCTTCGAACTCACGCCCCCAAACCCTCTCGGGCACAGGCCCGCCCCCGCCGGCAGCGCCCGGGCTCGTGCTCAGCCCCGCGCCGGGCCCGGGGGCAGCGCTGCCCCGAGCAGGGCCGAGCCCCGCCTCCGGTCGCGGCTCTGCGCCAGCAGGGCCCGTAGCCGGAGCACCCCAGACCTACTTTAGCCCGCTTGCGGCGGCTGGTCCTGCGGCCCTCGGGGGTCTCGGCGATGCCGGTGGTTTCGGCGCCAGGCGCAGGGGCGGCCCCGGCGGCCGACGGCTCGGACACACCGCCCGGGGGCGAGGCCCGCGGCGGCTCCTTCTTGCGGGGCGTGCGCTCCGCAGCTCCGCCGCTATCGGAAGAGGAGCCCAGAGCCCCCGCGGCGGCGGGCGGGGGCACCGGTGCCTCCGGCCCGGCATCGCCGCCCGCCGCCGCCTCCGCGCCCTTCTTGCCGCCCGCCGCCAGCATCGTCCCGACCGCACAAAGGGCCGCCCGGCAACGCCCGCCCCGCGCGTCACATCCGGGCCCCGCGCGCACAGCGCCGCCTGCGGCCCGCGCAGCGTCACCCCCCCCTTGGCCCCAGCGGGCCCTCAGCGCTCCCCCTCCCGCACACACCGCCCCGCACACACCGCCCCGCACACACCGCCCCGCACACGCAGCTCCCCCACCGCTCCCCAGGCTGCACACAGCAGCAGGACCTCCTGGCGGCTGAGAGCAGCAAGGAGCCCTGCGGCCACAGCTGTCCTGTGTGAACACATGGAGGCCCTTGAAACACGTCACGACAGTTGAAAGGGAGACGTTTGTGCCTATTTCATCATAGAATTATAGACTGGTTTGGGTCGGCAGGGAAGCTCATCTTAAAGCATGGGCAGGAACACCTTCCACTAGACCACGTTGCTCCAAGCCCCATCCAGTCTGGCCTTGAACACTTAAAGGGATGGGGCAGCCACAGCTTCACTGGGAAACCTGTGCCAGTTGAGCCCCACTAAAGAATTTCTTCTTAATATCTGATCTAAATCTACCTTCCTTCAGCTTAAAGCCATTTCTCCTTGTCCTGTCACTCCAGGCCCTCGTCCCAAGTCCCTCTTCAGCTCTCCTGGAGGCCCTTTAGGGACTGGAAGGGGCTCTAAGGTCTCTCCAGAGCCTTCTTTTCTCCAGGTTGAACAATCCCAGCTCTCCCAGCCTGGCTCCAGAGCAGAGGGGCTCCAGCCCTTGGAACATCTCTGTGCTCTCCTCCAGACTCGTTCTGGCAGGTCCATGTCTTAGAATGGGGACCCAAGAGCTGGAGGTGGCACTGCAGGTGAGGTCTCACCTGAACAGAGCAGAGGGGCAGAATTCCCTCCCTTGCCCTGCTGCCCAGGCTGCCGGGGATCAGCCCAGAACATGGGGGGTTTCTGGGCTGCCAGCACACATTGCCAAGACCTACCAAGCTTCACATCCACAAAGCATTCAAATTTTAGTCTTCCTGTCACCTTCCGAGGTCTGGGAATTTTCCTCACCATGTCCTCTCTCAAGTTTCTACTTAAACAAGTAGAAAAAGCTGGTGAGGTGGGAATGGGAAACTGGATCTCCAACCTTTGGGCAGGACACTGCTGATCAATGCCCAGCAGCCCCACCGATGCCTTTGAGGAGAGTACTGCCAGAGATGTTCTGCTCTTGGTTTGCTAAAGGTAACAGGTAATTTTCTTGCCTCTCTCCTTAAAGCTGGTCATTCCTTGGAAGGAATGGTGGCTGGTCCAAGCAAACCTACCTTATCATGAAGCTGGTTTGTACCCGGGAAGGCAAAAGCTGCACAGGAAGATTCAGGTGTGATTTCAACCATTCTCAGGAAGACAGGAAGCAACTAGAGGCTGTAGAAGGTCTGCAACATGTAGATGATGTGTTCCAGCACATCTGCCCAGCAGTAATGTGAGCAGGCAGAAGGTCAGCAGCTCACACTGACAGTTCCAGTGCTGAGAAGTGACTGGAGCAAAATGGAACCAACCCAAACTCTTGTTCAGGAGGTAGATATGAAATCCAGCTACAAGAACTGCAGAGATCAACTCCAAATAGTGACAGGGAAGAAGAGGAAGTAACAGGCAATTGCTGTAAGAATGCTATCTTCGCCTGTAAGCCAAGTATTTCATGCTTCCATAGGTACTGGCATTTCCTTCACCTACCCATTTTAGTCTCCCTTTTATTTGTGTTTAGCCAAATTTCTGAAATAGCCACAAAATTAATTTCTGTGTATAAGTTTTTTCTAATGCATGAGACAAATGGTTTTCTCAGAGCACATTTAACATGTTTTCCATAGCTTTAGACCAGCCAACATCTCATTCAAAACTTGACACATTTATTCTTCTGAATTGACAGATTCAAGTTAATCCTTTTATTTTTGAGGGCCATTTATTAAGTGCAGTTAACATGACAAATATAGGCTCTCCATATTTGTAAAACTAAATCCTAAATCCATATTTATAGTTTAGCTCTGTATTTGCTGGGGTATAAACACAATTAGAATAAGGCATACAAAGGACTTGCAGCAACATCTTGTTGCATCTGAGACATCATCATGCCCATCATCTTATAAAGGCATTTTTCCTTATGATCAGAAAAGAAAACAAAGCTATCAATAAAGGATCTAAGAATACTCTGACATCTGAAACAATGGCAATTTGCTTTGATGACCTCTCTGTACAGAGCTGAGCAAAACTTTTTAATTTACTGCAGATAGAAAACCTAATTTTTATATGAAGTATGTGCATTCAGGCTGGTCCAAAACATTTGTATGCACATGCAAACTTATATTTAACTTTTATCTTTATTTCAACAGAAGTAAATTTAATTGCACCTTTCATCAGGAAAGTCTGAAATAATCAATGCCGAAGCCATTTCCACAATTATTCACTTCATTCTTCACTAATTGATGTGGACAAACTGTTTCCTGGGCTTTTTATATCTATAAGAACAATTTTTATATATAAGAACAACGATGAAGAACAAATATTCCAGCACTGCTATTTGAACTGGATTCATATTAATGGAAAACCCTCCATGGAGTGGATGACAAACCCTCTCAGAATGAAAGCTTGGCTCTGATACACTTGCTGAGCAACTGGACACTTCCATATACACAAAAAATCTAGGCAAAGAACAACCGAAATGGAGGACCTGAGGTGTGGGAAAGCTGTTAACCATCCCACTTGTAAGCAAAAGAGAGAACAAGAGAATTAGCATCTTTCTCTAACATGTGTATGCCATTCCTGTAACATCCTTCCACACCCCCAGCAGCACAGTGGGGAAGAGGAGCAGCCTAATCCCACTATAATGCTACTAAATACCAACTAGCGCTCATTTTCAAGGAAGCCATGTTACATTTCCTCAGTTGTCATTCATCCTTCTTCCCACACTTCAGAGAAAGGTTTTATTATGTAGCATTTTTCATTATGACAGACATGAATCCAGGAGAAAGGCCTGCAGTTGCATTCAGCTTTTTAAAACACAACACACTGACTGGCGAGTACAGGTATCATTACACAGGAAATTGAGTCACCCAAAGCCTCTTCACTGTGAAGAGGGTAAGACTGGGAAGGTTCACAGAACGCAGAGAATGGAAAGAGGATCAAAAGCAATTTTCAAGGCATACACAAACTGAAGAAAAAGGTGCTATGAAGTCTACGCTTGTTTTCCTCCCTTTAAAAGTCTATACTTTGAATAAAAGTCATTGGGGAAGAGGGGAAAGGTCATCACCCAGTACTTTTTCTAAATTAAGTTCCACAGTTTTGTTTTTGTTAAAAAGAAGTAATTTATAATTTAACACCTGTTTCAGGATTCTCAGATCTGTGGTGCTGTTAACAGTGCACTTAATTGGCATTATCAATTTTTTAAAAAAAATTAAAAAGCAGCTCTGAACTTTGCTTCTGAGATGGAAGCACTGTCTCTGAACCAGCAACGATTCCTGTCACTCTTGCTTTGCATCTTTCAAGGCCTGAAGTCTTTCTAAAAGGGGTGGGTGGGAGTAATGCCACATTGAAAAGATCCAGTCAGAAACAGGGAATCCTAAATTATCTTTGTTTAGCTTGATCAAAGCAGAATATAGGTCTTTAGCCTTCCCAAGTTCCTTGGCAAAAGCATCTGCTTGAAACTCAAACCGTCGGCTTAATACAGTCAAACAAAATGAGAGAACCTGTGGAGAGAAATGTATTAAAAATTATTTTAAAATTCAGCTATCTGCAAATTCCTTACAGTAAATACTACTATATCTACCTTTCCACATCCCACACATTGCTGTGGCTTTAGAATGATCTCACTAAGGTTTATCCAAGCCACACCTAAACCCAAGAGTCTTACTCAACATGCAGCACTAACCCTGATTATTAAAATGAGACACCCAATATGGCCGCTAGAAGCTTCAAACTTTCCCAGTCAAAACAAAATAATTATTTAAATAAGATGATACTTCAGTGTCTATGTCTTGAAAACAATTTACCTCATTGTAAGGTGAAAAAATGAACTGGAAAATAATCATCAAGCCTATCAGGGTAGGCTGGGTGTCATAGAAACCAAATGCAGTAAAGAGTTCTTTTCGACCAATTAGCACAGCAAACAAGAAGAAGCAGAGGAAGGAATTCATCTAGAGAAAGGAAACAACATTCTTGATTAAGATGAGTCTAAACACTCCATAATATCACATTACAGATTTGCATAGGAATGCCACTGTAAATGACTTTTGAACTAATATACAAAGAGGAACAAACAGCTGGTCTTTACCTACTTTCTGAAAATGCATGCAATAAAAACCATTATTTTCAGTCAGAGAGCAAAAAAATAGGCTAAGTAATGAAGGAAGATGAAAAGATAAGAAGACAAGTGAGGAGGGACTAGAAGACAGAAGCCATCTCCTTGGAATTAAGCATAGGTTCTAAAAGTTTAAAGGTAAACAAAATGTGTCTGTGTTGTGTTGCACTTCCTTTCCTGGAAACAATCTACGCTTCCATCTAAGCCGTGCAGCACTGTGTTCCAGAGAGGGCAGTCGGTACCTTTTCAATCTATCCAAGTGGCTGTTTGGTCTTTTTACAGTAATGTGAAAGGTGCCAGAATACTTTTTGTTATTGAAACACAGGGAACAGAAAAGAGGGATGGCTGTGACAGACAGCAAACAATACAGAAAAAGTGTAAGACATCGCAGAAGAATTTGTGAAAAATTTCTGAAAGTGAGGATAAAGTCCACCTATTACAGCAAAATAGTAGTATCTAGAAAGTGGATCCAAAGACAAATTACATGAGTTAGGAATGTGGCAAAATTACTGTAACAGTTGGTAGCAGGGATCAGTGCTGATGTCAGAAGTTGGAAGGTAATCACCTTAAAGAAATCAAGAAGAGCTTCACTGAAGTGTTCAGCTGCACAGGTAAGAAAATGCCAATGTGAAAACAGAGAGATTTTCTTAAACAGGAGTTTAATTGTGATGTTTATAGCCTGGAAAGCTTGTGAATAACCTTAGAAAAAGAACAGAACAGCACTCCTGGAATGGTGCACGCATCTCAAGAAAGATATGATGGAATCACAGAAGGTGCTTGGAGGGCAGCTAAGAGAAACAAAACAGAAAAGGAAAAGACTGAGAACTTGGAGAAAAGAAGGCTGAGTGATACCTGGAACAACACAGATCTGCACCAAAGCAATTACGTATCTCTACAGAGATTACTTCATTGTTCACCCCCATTTCAGCAAGCACCAAGAATGGCAAAATGAAGCTATTTATCAATAATTAATGCACAAGGTATGAGAAAACAATATAAATAAGAATGCCTTCCTGTGTCAGATTTCCTAATCCTCAATCACATTCCTTCTCAGCTTTACAAGGAACGAGGCTGACAGAAGCTCTCAGACACATGTTGTGAAGCTTTCTCAGAGGTAAAGACAAACACCTAAAAAAACTCAGGCTGGGAGTCAATCTACATCTAAGCCTATCCTTAGCACAGGGATGGAAACAGAACTTTGCCTTTTGTGCTTCCAAATCTCCTCTGCAATCCCGAAGGAGTGGGAAGGAGGAGAGGAAAAACAAGGGAGTGACAGAGAGCTGTGTGTGGTTTGGAAAGTGTCGGTGGGGGCACTGGATTGGGGAGTACCATTCCTAAACCACAACACAGCTTCAGAAGGCTGCACAGATGAATTAAAATGGCAGCAGACATGCTTTCTGAGAAGCTTCCTACCAACCAGATGAAGCAAGGAGGGGACAGAAAGGTGAGTGCGTATTCACCGTACAGCAAGGAAAAAAAAAACAGACCAACTTTCTGTCACAGAGCATATCAGCTGAATGTGCACTTACAAATCTGGAAGCAAGCAGGCATTTGGAAACAGCAATAATTACAAAATACTCCTGAAAACATCCCAGTTTAAATAACTTACCTGGCTGATGATAATATTTTTGACAGTGTGACCTAGTTTCCAGTGACCCAATTCATGACCAAGTACAGCTAGAACTTCTTCATTTTTACATCCTTGTTTCTTATTCTGAGGGAATAACAAAGCAGAAGTAATATCAGCTATGACTGAACACCACTGAATAAATTTCTTATTTGTTTGTTTTTAACTTGATCACTTAAGTGTCCCCAGATCAGGCCATTCCCTTCTAATAGCAGATACACACACATAATTTCTTATTGAGCCTTTTTCATGAAGATACTTACAAAAATATAACCTTTTAAGTTCAGGAAGATTTCTACCATGAGGTGGTGTTCTCTTATTTCTATGTATGCAGATATGTTGATGAAAACCTGGAAGAACACTGGAAGATTTGCCTTCCAAACTCTCTCCTACCATCCCTTGATTTCATCCTGTTTCTTTACTCAAGAAAAGCATTACAATGGAGGCAGGCATTCAGAGCTGCAGACTTTCAGAGAGAACTGAGAGCAAAGCCCTCTCCCTACTTCCTTCAACACTCAACATGTAGCCTTCCTCCCAAGGCACCAGTGTTCCTTTGAAAAGGAATGACAACATCCCTGCCCTAGTCCAAAAACCCTATGAAATGCCTTAAAGCTATCATTAGGAAGGACATCTGCACCTTCACAGGTACATCAGCAAGTCAAAAACAAGCACAAGGGCTGAAGAACCTGTTGAAATGGAAAAAATGAGTCATTATAACTAGATCAGGTGAGCTCAAAATCCCCTCCTCTCATCACCCATTTCTGCAGTTTTTGCCAAACCAAATCCTGGACAAGAATTCCACCACCAACATGGTGTCAAGAAACAGAAGCTGGTCTGAGCAATAATCTAGACATTGGCCTAACCTTAGCTGCACAAGTCATTTGTTTTTCTCAGAATTACTCCTTCAGGTTCTTCAAAAAGTATTCCATCAGCTTTAACCATCCCCATACTCTCCTGAGGTCACACCAGCTGTTAGAGCAGGCTCCCGATGGAGAGGCCAATGCCAGGCCACCATCCTGTTCTAGATCAGGGTGGGAGAGGATGCACATGTGGAATCTGTCTGTGTGTGCTCACATGCGTTCCTCCTGCACCAAAAATTCTGCGTGCAGTAAAAAGCACACAAATGACACACTGAGAATTAAAAGCATTTCCTGCAAAAGGAAGCTTTAGTGTGGCAGTTCCAAGAGAAGGAACATGAACTAAAACCCTGAACAGGTCCTTTATTCAAACAATTATATGGAAGGTCTAGTTTTTACATGTTTTGCTAAAGCCCCTATGGATTTTTACAGTCTCTTTGATGCTCCAACAGCCCCAGAAATTCCAACTAGCAAACCAGGAATATTTTGGTGTTGAAATCATTAGAGTTTGGGTTTTAGCAACTCGCTCAGAACCTTTAAAATACATTAGAAAGCACAAGGGAATATCTCACCAAGAAGTTAATGTAAATAACAAGATGAAAAACAAAGACAAACTCACTTTGGTTTTAGACTTTGTTTCTTCATTCTCACCATCTTCTCCTTCTGCTGGTTCTTTGTTCAATGCAGAATAGTCTTCCAAGAGGGTGTCAAAGAGCACTATCCTCTTATTCTTGAAGAATCCATAGAAATAAGCATTGCTATGAGAAGAACGTTTAGAACCTGATGGGGAAAATTTACATTAAAGATCATGATCTGAATAATCCCCTGCACCAAAGCCTGTGCAGCATGACACAGACCAGACTCCTCCAAAGGAATTCTCAAAGTCCCCAGATGAACAGTACACAAACTCAGGCAAATCAGTTTGCAGACAGAAGCATATTTTAAAATCTAAGTAATGATGACTCCAATAGAGAAATGTAACACTAAAAGCACTAAAAGTGTAAGAGCAGTCATGAAGATCTAATGTCCAAGAAGAAAAGCAAATTCTATTGCAATTTCAGATTTAGACTGGAAAGAGCGTTCTGCGTTAACGTTGCCTTCTGGCAAAGAACCCGTGCTAAATAATTTAGAATGTGCCAGCAAAGATGATTGGAAACAGATAAAGATGAAGATTTTAGAAACAGATAAGGAGAAGATGAAGAGATGAACTACAGGTAATATCATTATTTTTGTTTGAAATAGGTCATTTTTTACAGCTATCTTTATCTAGATCAGGGCAATCATGGACTGTTTCTACCATCTGAGGCCAAGAAACTCATCTCTTTCCATGGAATGTGCATGGTTTCAGCTGATTAAAAAGCTTTTTTTTGACTATGGACAGAAGCTGTTGCAACATCAGGACTGAAAGATGTCTCTATGAGAGCAGAGGTAGGGGGTTTTTGCAGCAAAAGATAAGATACGCTATAAATGTATGAGCTGCATAAATCCCTTAGAGAACAAAACATCCACTGTTCCACTGGAAGCCAACCTGTGTAGGATGGTCATGGTGACCTTCAGAACCAAACCAATACAGACTGACAGAGGAAGAGACTGGTCAGAGTATGAACCCTCAGTATCCAGTCCCTTCTCAGTGAAGAAATCAGAACAGCCAGAGGGCAGCAATGTTTCCTTTCACCTGCGTATCATAAAAAACTTCATTCTCCACTAAGTGTTGGTAGAGAAGGAACCTTTGTAATCTCCCTCTTACAGAATGAACCCTGAGATTACAGGACTTGGTTGGACTTGCTACCAAGAAGTCAGTTCCAGAGTGTGAAGAGCCAAGATAGAGTTCAGAAAAACACTGGCAAAAAGATGTTCACAAATCCAGTCCTCCATGTCAGAAAGGAATGGTGCTGGCTCATCGCTCTTAAGGATGCTACACAAAAAAAACGGGGAGGGAGTTGGAGTTTCGGCAGCCTCCCTGCCACTAAAGCAGACATCCTGAAGAAACCAATGCAGCACACTGCACAGGGGCAGCAGTACCAACAACTGGCTCACGGGACTTTCACCATGGCTAAAAGCTGGGCTACAACCAGCAGTACATCTGAGAAAACCTCTGCACTGACTCTCAACCTTGAAAAGCTTCAACTTTGTCTGAAAAGAGAAGAGTTTCCTGTGCCCCAAGTGTATCAGTAGTTCCCAGCAGCACTGAGGCAGAGCACTGGCAGGATTTGACCAGCCCAAAGTTTAGAAAATCACAGCTTCCTGGCTAGATAAAGCCTTCACCAGCCTCTCTGACTGCAAAATTCTACCATTTTAGCTCTTTATGCCATCTCATACTGGTTTCACCAAGTCAGTAAAAAACACCTCTGAGCCTCACAGGTGGAGCACAAAACCAAAACAAAATTTGGAGAACCCCTGACATCAGGTTCAGACAGGAACAAAAGGAGTAATACTGGAAATGTCAGATAGTAAAATGCTCCGTGAACATGGAAGCAGAGAGGAAGTGACATGGCAGCTGGCACATTCCATATTCCACGACCTAAGAAAAAAAGACAAGAAATTCAGTACTAGAAAGTCAAAAAAAATAGTCTCAAGTCAGAGGTGTAAGTCCATCCAGCCACATCATAAGAAACCATACCTGTGAACAATTTTGGAAGAAATAGGCATTTTTAACTTTCAAGACTTTTTCAACTGTTTCACAAAGGACTTTGAGACAATTAATGCTAAACTGAGACTAGGAAAAAAAGGTCTTCCCTTGTTTTACAGCTCTAAAACTGTAATCTTGACTACTTTCCTGCTTCCATTCCTGACTGAGCCATGTACTTCCATTCTACAAGAGCCAGGTCAATGCTTCCAACCAGAGGCTGAGTTCAGGCTGTACATTCAGCTTCACTTTTCTGACCTCAGGGCAAAAACCACGAAAATGCTACAGACATCGACGAGTACTGCAGTATCTGAACAATGCAAGCAACTGCCCTACTACAGCATCCACCATCAAAACTAAAAAACCCACAAATTCAAAATTATAAAGTCTTTTTATTAAAAAAAAGAATAAATCTCACCTTCAACAACGTACACCTTAGTCAACGGGAAGTCAATGCTCTTTGCCATTGTTTCAATTTGTTGCTTGAGCTCTCCCTCCGGAAGCGGAATGAATTTATCAAACAAAGGTGCAATATAGTCTGCATAGATTGTAACAAGCACCTGCAAACACATGGAGATATTAAGAATGGGGCAAGGAAACGTGTTTAGTATTAAAGGTGGAGCCTAAGTACAAAAAGAGGGCATAATTTCAGAAAGAAAACACTTGATAAAGCAGAGTCCTGTATAAAGTAAGATCTATGGCCAGGGTCTTTATGGACTGCTTCGTCTGATGGCAGGTCTGCAGTTTTGCAGCTCAGCAGCAGGACAGGGCGAGGGCAGGTGCACAAACCAACTACGCACCTCAGCAGAACTGGTGTGAACAGTGCAGAAGACAAGGCTGCCGGGCAGCTGGGAGCAGGGGGGTCATTGGTGACAAGCTGTCACTTCCACACAATTCACCAATCCTGGAGAGCTCTAAAGTGTTTCATACTGAGCTGCAGAGCTGAAGGATCCAGGAGACAGTCTCACTTCTTCTAACTCCTGCTAACTTGCAAAGCCACAGTCTAAAGAGAGGTAAGAAATTTCATGTCCCCTATTTTCTTTCCCTCCTCCCAGCTGTCAGGAGGGCTAAGGAACTGCCTGATGCCTCTGGGTCCACAATGATTAACAACCTTGACCCCCCCCCCCCCAGAATATATCACCACAGTGCTTCAAACTGGTATCAGCTGCAGCTCAGCTGAGCAAGCCAGAACTAGAATAACATTGTGTTGGGAAAGAAAGCTGAACTCCCTTTCCTCACACTCTGGACCTTCACAAAGTGATTTTTATTTATTTATTTTAAAAGTTTAAATTCTGGTTAGCAAAAAAGGAGCAGGACACGAGAAGCAAATGGACATCAACATTAACTTTGAAGTTATCTTCACATGTTTTATTTCACTGAAAACAACTACCTGGACTTCTGACAGTGCATGCAATGTTGAAAAAGTTCAATGAAATCAAAAACCAGGGAAACTGACTTCTGCAAAGTCAGAGCAACTGAGGATATCAATATGAAGCACTACTAGAAAATAAGGTTTTTTTATTACTGTAACTGTTAAGGGCTTAAACCTCTGCAGATATTTTGCAGCAAGTGTGGGAGGGTATTTCATAGAGCAGAAATCAGCTCTTTAGTCCAGACCAGTCTCAGACCATATAGCACGTAGGGACTACTTTTAAGGTTTTTTATCTCAGATCTTTGTGTAATGCCTTGATATCAGCAGACTGGTAGAAGGATGCAACTCTAACTCTGATTACAGAGTCATGGAACTGGAACTTTTCCCTAAACCAAACTCTAAAGGGTAAACCTAACACCTCTTAGGATGGTTTTGCATGTCAAACCAACACATTAAGGCCTGAAACCCTATAAAGCTGCAGTGAGGTGGCAAGCCTAAGAGCACCAATTGTCTGGGCATGCACTTAATCCATGGACTGAAGGGACAGCAGCATGGACAGCCAGGGCCAAGGGCCTGGGAGAAGAGTGCGCCACTAGGTCTTGCTATATATTCTTTTAGTACAGGAAGATTGTAACTCTACCAAGACATTCTGTTTTCTAGCTTTTGTTGTGTAAAAGATAGGCTGACCCCTGTTTTATCAGGTTCTAAAGTATCTGTAATACCTCAAGACAAAATCTACACTGATAGCTCAATGGGAAGGCACAGGCAGCTCAAAAATAAAATACTAGTTTTTGATATGAAAGTGAGAGAAAGAAATATGGCGTCAGCTGAGTATGTGCTGGTTCTCACCTTGAAATTTAGTGCTTGGTACTACTCACCTACACCTCTTCTTTCTAGTAAACTGTCGTGGGTTGAGGTGGCTGGGTTTCTTGGTAGCGGGGGGGCTACATAGGGTGGCTTCCGTTAGAAGCTGCTAGAAGTTTCCCCCCAGTGAAGCCAATGATAGCTGGCTACAGGAGGGATTTTCTGCTGCTAGCCAAGGGAGAGCCAATAACATATTTAAGAACAAGTTTGTTGTGCAGAAGAATTTTTTCCAGCCAGGGGAGAGCTGACTGAAGCTCCCGGGCGGCCCCGCCACCTCCCCCGCTGCGGGGGGGGGGTGTTGCCCCGCAGGCTAGGCCAGGGTGGCAGAGTGGCCCCTGCTGGCAGGCACTGCCCTCCCTTTCACCCCTCCGAGTCAAGCCGGGCCAGGCCAAGGCAGCCTGCCATGGTGCAGCCAAGCCCATGCTGGAGCAGATGGATGCATGGAAGAAGGCTGTTACTCCCTGCGGAAGGCCCAGGATGGAGCGGAGTCCTTCAAGAGACTTGTGGCCCGTGGAGAGGAAAATCCATGCCACAGCAGGTTATTCCTGGGTAGGACTCATGGCCCTGTGGGGGATCCACATGGGTACAGCTCACCCTGTGAAGGACTGCATCCTAGGAAGGACCATCGGAGTGCAAAGACACTCCCCCTGCACCTCATGGAGAAGTGACCTTTGGGACAGTAGATATGGAAGAACTACTGCCTGGGGGGTGGACTCACGTTGGAGAGGTCCATCGAGGACTGTTACCAGTCACAGAGCAGGGGAAGGACTCAGAGCTGTGGCCCCCCCTGTAACCCGTGGTGAGGACCATGGTGGAGCAGCCTGTCCCCCTGCAGCCCATGGAAGAGTGACCTATGGGACAGCAGATCTGGAAGACCTGTTGCCTGAGGGGTGGACTTGTCCCCCTGCACTGCTGCAGGGGGAGGAGGAAGAACATGGAAGAAAGGAGGAGTGGGTGGAAAGTGTGTTTAAGACTGTTTTATTTCTCACTCTTTAGATCTTATCCTGTTAGTAATAATTTTAGTATTAACCCCACATTGAGTCTGTTTTGCCTGTGTGACCTCTCCCAGCTCAGAGCAACTTTAGTGGGTGCCTAGAATCTGGCCAAGGTCAACCCACGACATAAACCTGCTCAATAAAGACTATAAAAGAGGCATTCAGAAAATTTCTCATATGAGCTCATACAACATTTTTTACCATCTGTATTTTAAAGAAAAGATGGCAAGAATAAATACAGTCAATGACAGGTATAAAGGAGGTTAAAGAAAAAAATCTTTCAGTGTACAAATGAGGGCAGGCCATTTCAGAAAATCCTGTATCTTTCATCCTGAAACTACAACTCATTTTAAAATTTCAACTTAATCCTTCTACAAAAAAGAAAGTCCTTAAAGCCTTAAAGACTAAACACTTCACATATGAACTGGATATCACATAAAGAACTAATACCCAATTTTGCAAATAATAAGGCTTCACTAGAAAAGTCTGCAAGTATGGACTGCTTCACACAAATTGACAGAGAAGTAACTCAAATGCTGAGTTAGGATTTAAGAGCATGCTGCTGATCAAAGCTTGCAAGAAAAAGAACAGTTCTTTGAGAACTGTTGTCTGCACAAATCTTTCTGTAACAGCCATTTCAATACAAATGACCTGGCATTTTTGACACCTAACATTATGATTTTTCAGAATATGTTCACTGACAAAAAAAGGGAAGATGTCAGAGCATAAGGGCACCTGGACTAGAGAAAGCAGGAGCCAGCACAACAAATCAACAGAAACACTATATAATTGAGTCAACAAACAAAAGCCTGAAAGAACTCAAAGCTGAACTTACCACCTAAGTGACACACTTCTGCTATTACACTACTGTCACCAAGCTCCTCAGAAATACATGCTGGTGCCAGCACTGTGCCAGTTAGCAGCCATACAGAAATCTACTAACCCACAGAGGTTTTACTTCAGTTACACATTAGGCATCAGCGAAGCAAAACTACTTGTAGGCAATAAATGCCATTCAGACAACGAGATCTGTATCCCATAAAAAACAGGATTATGAAAAGGCTTTGCAGTCATTATTTAAACCTAGCCACAATTCCTTTCATGTTGCCATATCTGAGAAAGTCAATACAACTATAAGATGTACAAGTGGGAAATCATATTTTTCTGTGTTAATTACAGCGGCCTCCCATGTAGCATTACCATCTCATTTTTGTACAGATGTGGCCATCCAACGCCTCTGCTTTAGAGAGGAATCTTACAAATTGAAAATCCAAGAAAACTATAAAAACTATCTTAATCTAGGAAAAAAAAAGGGAGAAGAGAAAAATAAAAAGCAACACTTACTTAAGTCATGAATGGGAAGCTTAAGAAAGAAAACAATCGCAATTCCTACCCAAGTATTCCTAAAAGTTTTCTTGATAGTGCCCGCCAACCTGGAAGTCTGAACTTGAGATGAGAATTAGGGCTTGGTTGGACCCATACTTACTCTTAGGCTAATAATGCAGCCTTTATTACATCACTGTAATGTAGTAATTCTTTCACTTGTTAAGGTGCTTTTCTAATCTAAAAATGAATGATTATACACAACAGTACTTGTGTAATTTCTGCCTTGGGTGAGCAATGGTTTGTATATTGAGCAAAAAGACAGTAGAGCACTATGCTGAAAGACACAAAAAATACAGCCTTCAGACCTTAGAGTAACAACAGAAAGTATCAAATGCTTATGATATATATAAAAAGATCCTTTTATATAAACCCTAAAAACATCAGTTACAATTCAGTATGAAAGCAGCTATATAAGCAGAACCAGGAATGGAACATTGCTACTCGCCTCATGTCCTGGTTGGAACAGCTGGGACCAATTCATCACTGGATGGGTGTAACCCAAACCTGTGTATTCTATAGCCTTCCATGCCATTTCCCAGAAACTGTTATCAATAGAGCATTTACACCCTCTGCCCAGAGCAGCCTGACTTCTCAGGCTATAAACTAGGCGTTAAGAGGTCTGCGAGATAGGAAGATGTTCCTGTCCTCATGCCCTTTTATGGAATTCCCCCCTCTGAGGGAAGGACTGAGCATTCCTGCCTGAACTGGAGAATATATAAACTTGGAGTTTTGGAACCTTTTTACCACTCGTGGGATCCAGAGGAAGACTGCAGCTCACCGCTCTCAACCAGACTGCAGCTCACTGCTCTCAACCAGACTGGGACCACCACCCTCGACTGGACTGCAGTCACCACTTTCTGACCAGACTGCAGCAGCTCTCCCACCAGCAGGTTTTTCCCCTCTCCCTTTACTTTGGACTCAGGGTGGGGGGGCCAAGGAACACCACTTTTATTCATGCCCCAGGGTGCTGGGTTATACATTTGGGTTTTGTGGGTTAAAACCAATTGTCTGTCTGTATAATCGTACTTATTGTATTATTTTAATAAATTGTTATTCTGACTTATAATCTCTCTTTTGAATTGAGTTCATTTCCCCTGCTGGTTAACTTTTAAACCAGCACACCTCAATACCAAGCAATGCACTGAGGGCTGTGTGCAATAACCTAAGAGAAATGCCCAATGCAAATACAACTGACCAAAGCATGATCTGCTTTGTCTTGCCAAACTGCCAGCAGTTGTCCCTGTGCCCTTTCTATATTTAAGAAAAACCCATCACCACATAGTGCTGTATTTCCACTACCTGTTCTAAAGCTTTTTCAATGCTTGTTTTTCAACTGATGAAGACACTCCAGTATTGAATAGATAAAATATATCACATTAATGTGGACAATTAATATGAGCTGTTATTTCTGAACGAGTACACTGAGAGCAAGACACTCTGTTAAAGTTTGTAGACACTAAAATTCACACGAGATTTAGATTTTTCTCCATTTCCTTTCAGCTGTACTCAGTATGCTGAGTCATGCAAATAAGCTGGTGTTTGGAAGAAACCCAAGCATTCTCATACTCACCAAGGAAACAACTAAGGTGAAGAGCCAGGCATAGATGAAGAAGTAGTCTCCCCCTATTTTAATAATGTAAAGCAGAAGAGATGTCACTGGCAACAGAATACACTGAGTCACAACAAACTTCTTGATAGCATCCTTAAAAAAAAATCCCAGCGTCTGAAAAGAAAGGATAAAGAATATCAGTGATATGTCAATGCAAATATTAATGTGCCACTGCACTGACAACAGTGAAGCACAGAGATTGTGTGCTCCAAGAAGAAAATGCTCAGAGATACACCCAGAATACTGCTTACCCTCCCTAAAGCACACAAACCACATGAATTCTGCAGGCTCTCAAGGCACTTTTAAAAGAAGCCCAAGCTGTTAAGTGCAGTATTTGGCCCTCTCCTTCTGCACAGAGGTAGGACCTGATCAAGTTAAGCTCTCCATCAATCAGCTAGTCTGCCAACTGGCTCTAATTCTACTGCCAGCCTCTGGACTTTAGTGTGCTGAACATAAAGGGCTTGCAGATCCTGCACCAAGATGGAACTTACTCCTCACTGAGGTAGGAGAAGCAACCAAGCTGCAGGCCTGATGCAACTACTCAGGACTGACATGAGAGACAAGAGTGAGAGATGGCTTTTGATGTGTTTAAGGATTCTGAACGTCAAAAGGATGTCTAAGCTAGGCCAGAAGCAAGAACAAGGACTTTGCCAGACTTTACAATCTTTGAGGACTGCAGAACTTAAGTGATAGCCGGAGAATAATCCAAATACACTAAACAGATATTCCCCTGAAGAAAAGATTGGTTGACTCATGCTCTGGAAACATGGGAACATTCCTTCCTCCCTTGCTAGGAGTAGATGTTAGCCTGCCAGTGTGCTCACTGTTAAGTCTGCAGAAGAGAAGGGGATCCCCAGGACTCTGCCTCAGAACCACCTGGGACATGAATGGCCATGGACACCCTCATTCTGACAGCGACCATTTCCTCACTGGTAAGAGAAAAAAGTTAACACGTGGGTTTTTAGAAGCACAAGACTTTTTCAAAAGGCTAGAGTGCTAAATGGAGTGTAAAAGAATTCTGAGTTTGTCACGAGCTCAAGGTTCATAACTAAGTAGAACAATCTTCAGATTTGCTTCCCAAAGCCCGGAGCAGCATCTGCCATTGGCCCAGTATTCAAACATCAGAGGTGGGGCAGACAGGTGGCCAAACCAGCCTTGTTTTCTGGGAATACACACACAAAATTGTGCAGTGAGAATTTTCACAGCTGGGCTTCCTACTTAACAGTATGCCATTAAATAATTGATGTGAACCAAAATAATACTGGATGTGTCAGGACCTACACATTTCTGTTTTAAAGGGTGCAAACTGATCACTGCATTTGGAGCTTTTTTATCACTTTTTTTCTTGGTTGTTTATAAAAAGGAATATGAAACATCAATTCATCAATTTACCAGGAACATAAGAGTTTAGAAACAAACTGATTTCACTTCTTTAGGTCTTACCTTGCTCAGTCTTCCTGCCTCCACAGAGACTGGAAGATGAATTTGGCAAATACCAGAGCATATCTACTGATATTAAAATGAGTCAAACAGATTTATCCCACATCTGCTACCCATCCAAATTTCATTCTACTGCAAAAAAAACCCCAACCAACCAACAACTTTCTAGGAGACTTGGAACAGAAAGTAATGTAGACAAGACCAGCTCGGTCCAAAGCAGAAAGTGTATCTTATGCTCTGGCATGAAATGGCTAATGATGTGTTCCAGATTGAGGTTCTTCTCCCAGAAAGAATATCTGATGTCACGAGAAACTGATACTGACACAGGTTAAACCAAGTTGTTGAAAGAAATTAAGAAAGCCAGAGGTACCAAATGAAGAGCTGAATTCTCCAGTTTAGTAAAGGCTGATATAAGAAATCAACAGGCAAAACAAAATGAGGAGAGTTAATTCCTCAGTTTCCTTTCACATGGTCAGTGTCCATAAATCAGGACTGACCCTACTAAGCAGTGATCCAGACTTCTAAGGGTGAGCATATGAAGGGCAAAGAACAGTCCATCCAAAACTGAATGGGTGAGGTATGAAACATTCTTTGTCACACCCCCAGAACACACACTCAGAGGCACAGGCTCACAGAGGAGCTGCAGCATGGGCACTCCTGCAACAGCCACAAACCGTCATTGCTCTGATTTTTATGCAGTGCAAGTAGAAGAAATGTTCCTAAAACCAACGATCTTTGGCACAGATATGGACAGACCAGTCCATCTAACCAACCTGAAGACATTGGGTCAGTACAAGTGCTCTCTGCAATACCTGTTGATTGAAGCCATGTTTCTCTTCTATGACAAATGTATTATATAAACTCCATGGGAGACCAGTCACGGCACTGAAGAGTGTTGCAAGCAGCAGAAATACCAATGACTGAACAATCTAAAACAAAAAAACAAACAAATCCACCTGATATTTACTGACCCATAACATAAATATTCTGGGTGTTAAAAATGGATTTTAAGTCAGTGGTTTAACTGAAACCGGTTAGAAGATGAAGCTAGATAAATTCACAAACATAATTTGTGATGATTAGATTACTGCTCACTGGAATAGCTTACTAAGGATTTGGGACACAAATTTGGATACATGCCTCATCCACAGCACAAAGACAACATAAGCAGTAACCTCAAATTTCTTACCCTTTTACTGTGCAGGAAAATCAAATCTAGGATTAGTAAAAAGACAACACCCAAATAAAGAGCACCCAAAAGCCTGACCCACCACATGGTTTGACTCAAGTAGCTACAAGACTTGTAGGTTTTTAATATACAAGGCTATTTTAATTAGTAAGCTAATTTAAAAGTCATATAACTGTTACCAGTTTTCAGACTCACACCATCATTGTGTGCACCAGAAAGTATCTGATATTTTTACCATAATATAGGGTAGCTAAATCCCACTTTTAACTAAATGCCAACTTTGAAATAAAAATTATTACTGCAGCATGGAACAAATGTTCTCACAGAAATTTAAAGCCTGCTTACCTCATATTCTTGTCCAAATCCAGCATGACCAGAGATCTGACCAGACAGTTTCCAGAGAAAAGGAATTCCTCCACAGAGGAGAATCATCTTGAAAACAAAACCACATAGCAAAGATACAGTATGAAACAGACTGTCATCTTAATCTACTAAAATTTCAGCATGATAAGGATCTTTTAAAGGTGAATAAGACAAATTTTATAATGAGGCTTTTTGTCTCCCTCTGATCTTAACAGTGATAAAGCAAGCCTGGAATATCTGGCTGAAATAAAGCAAACTAGTAATTCTAACACAGCATCTCCCCTTCAGTTAACTTGCTGGGTTAATGAATCATACTTCAACCTATTAAAGGCAAAAGCTTGCAAAAACTGACATCCAGTTTCATCAACTTTGGTCACAACAGCCTCTTTTAAGTTCAGGCAGTTCCAAAAGCTAATAAAGGATGCAGTTTAAGCTCGAAGAAAGTGGCAAACCTGGACAGCAAAGGCCACCTCACTTGAACTGGGAATGTGATAAGCCCAGGACAGATTCTGAGAAACAGAAAGACACAGCTCAGCATCACGGACAGGAGCAACAACTCACCATCACAGACTTGTAGAGAAGAAGCTGCACATAGCCTACACATGAGGGCTATCCATGGAAAAGCGCTCTAAGATCATTGAGTCCAGCTGTTACCCAGCACTGCCAAGCCCACCACTAACTCATGTCCCCAAGTCCCACATTCACACATCCCTCCAGGGATAGTTACTCCACTTCTGCCCTGGGCAGACTGTGCCAGGGCTTGAAAACCCTTTCCATGGAGAAATCTTTTATCCCAGATAAACCTCCCCTGGAGGGGGTTTAACTTGAGGCTGTTTCCTCTTGTTCTCTGTTCCAATGCTTGACCACCCTTTTAGTGAAGAAATACAATACCCAACATATATAATATCCAGTATAAGAAATACAATATCCAATCTAAACCTCTCCTGTCACAACTTAAGGTCATTTCCTCTGGTCCAGTCAGTCCTGGGAGAAGGACACCGGCTCATGTTCAGCTGTTGTTGACCAGCACCCCCAGGTCTTTTCCCAAAGGGCAGCTTTCCAGACACTCTGCCCCCAGCCTGGAGCACTGCTTGGGGCTGTTGTGACCCAAGGGCAGGACCTGGGAGCTGAAAACTCTTTCAAAAACTGCTCATTCAGGCCAGTGTTCAATTAGCTGGGAGCTTTAACTCACATATTCCATGTTTTTTCCCTTGGCTTTTGAACATCAGCATCACTACGACACAACCAATTCAATAATGGCAGCAGCAGTTTGAGACATACCTATTTTCCAGCTGTCTATCACCATCACAGCTGAAACAGTAGAACAACATACACACTAAGATGCTTGTTGACTTAGTAATTGGCTTTGGCTGCTGCTTAGAAAGCACCAGCATAGTCTGGATTTTGTGGCTCAGGTGTGGAAGACAGCTGGATGCACTAATTTCCTTAACAAATCAATCAGCTGCCAAAATCATTGTAGACCTGTTATTACAGAAACAGGGACAGAACAGAAAGAAAAGTCAAGAGAGAAAGCAAAAGCTGTGCTTTTCCTACACAGGCAGGAACAATCACAGAATGGTTTGGGTCGAAATGGACCTTTAAAGATCACAGAATGGTTTGGGTGGGAAGAGACGTCATTCCAACCCCCCTGCCATAGGCAGGGACACCTTCCACTAGATTAGGTTACTCCAAGCCCCCTCCAACCTGGCCTTGAACACTTTCAGGGATGGGGCAGCCACAGCTTCCTCATGGACCACTGACCCAAGAAACCCACCAACTCAAAAGAAGAGAAAGACTGAGAATTAGCATGAGAATAATTTAATCAACAGAAAGTAGAATGTATGGCCAGTCTTCGTGAACGAAGATTTTGGGAAAGGTCTTTTACCTTTCCAGCCTGCGCAATGGATTTTTTAGGTGAGACACAGCATGCGCTGAACTGAGCCCACCCTTTAATCCTAAGGTTCATCTGCCGGGGCCAAGCAAGCTTGGACAATGGCAGTGAGGTCCTCAGGACGTAGGTTTGTTTAGAGTGACCTTCTCTTAGATGGATGGCCTTACAGGGCTGACGAGCTCCATCTGCCCGGGGGAGTATCCCTGACCGGGAATCGAACCCAGGCCGCGGCGGTGAGAGCACGGCATCCTAACCACTAGACTGCCAGGGGTCCCCAACAGAAAGTAGAATACTAACTAATAAAAGAACTATGTAACTTGTAGCCAATGATCTTCCATTTTGTTTTCCAATATGTGCAAATGGTATAAAGATGATCAAGGAGCCAGCCTTCTGTGGGTTACCACCAGCTCCCAGCAACCCCAACTCTCTTAGCCTGTCTTTGAAGGAGAGGTGCTCCAGCCCTCTGGCCATTTCTGTGGCCTCCTCTGGACCCACTCTGGCAGATCTGTGTCTTTCATGCACTGGAGACCCCAGAGCAGGAGGCAGCACCGCAGGAGGGATCTCACCTGAGCGGAGCAGAGGGGCAGAATCACCCTGTTACCCACACTGCTGTGGATCAGCACAGGACACAGTTGGCTCCCTGAGCTGCAATTACACGTTGCCAGCTCAAGTCCAATTTTTCGTCCACCAGGACCCTGAAGTCCCTGTCCACAGGGCTGCTCTCAATCCACTCATCCCCCAGTCTGTGCTGGTGCATGCCCTGACTCATGTGCAGCACCTTGCACTTGGCCTCGCTGAACTCCATGAGGCTTGTACAACCCCACTCCTCCAGCCTGTCAAGGTCATCCTGGACAGCGTCCATCCCTCCTGCCCATCAGCCACCCTGCTGACCCTGGTGTTAGCTGCAAACCTGCCGAGGGTGTGCTCAGTCCCACTGCAGATGTTAAAGAGGATTCACCCTAGTATGGACCCTCGAGAACCACCACTGGTTTCCACTTGGAAACTGAGCTTTATCTCTTTGGATGCAGCCATCCAGCCAATTCTTTATTCATCTAATAGTCCATCTGGCAAATCCAATTTAGTGGCTACAACGTTGTGGAGGACTATAACAATAGGCCTGGATGAAGATAAGCACAGACTGCAGACTTGGCTCTTTGAATAGCAGGGCACTAAATTCAGTGGAAAAAGAATTGCATTCCAATCATGTATATTGTCCTTAAAAACAACAAGGGAACCTGTTTTGGCTAGAGCTCTTGAAATCAAGATAAAGCTTCAGAACTTTTTGACTCATTGCATTTGCTAAGTGGCACTCACTACCAAACCACTGCTGGAGAGCTGCTGGAGAGCAGCTTCAATTTACAAATTAAATACTGCCTCTAAAGTTGCTCAGAAACACAGAAGCTTTTCAAACTCACATAAGAATTGCCTCAAGTTTTACTCAGCATATCAAAAATCCCAACAAAAAGAAAATAACAGACTGCACTGATACAACATCCTTACAAGTACATACAAAAGGAAACAAAGTACAGGTTGGGCTGCACAAGGGGGATCAGGAAACGTGGAAGGTAAGAGGTGTCACAGGTCTTAAGTACTGGGTTTGCATCATCATTCTACAGTTACATGACTGACTATTTTACAATCCTATTTTCATTAGCTTTTATGACTGTCGTTTTTGCTTCCTTAAGTTTGTCATGAAATAGGATCATACTTCAATTTTACTTGGCAATGCCAAGCACTTCAGGATTCCTTTTTGACCCAGTTGTGCTACTGATGAGCAATGCATTTCAGCAGCGAGTTGGAACAAAGTATATATGTATGTGATTTTCAAACAGTCTTAAGAGTCTTAGAGACTTCTAACTCAATGGTTCTGCTTTTTTCATACATGTGAACGTTACTTGCCCAATGTAATTCTTATATTTCAGAAGTATCAATTGGTACTCTCCTTGTTCTCACAAGCTTCTCTTTTTATCTTCTACTTAAATTTTATCTAAAAATGAAAGTACTTGCATCCTTCCAAACACAGGGAAAGGTCTGCATTTTAACAATTTAAAATAGCTCTCATGCTGCTTCATTATTTGGCAAAGGAAACCATAATATAATAAATATAATAAAATAATAAAATGTAAGGTAATGTTGTAGTTGTGCAGTATGACTCAGCACTGCAGACAGAAATTACATGCTGTCTGAATAATTATTTCTTATATGGCAAATACAGCCACAAATAAGGAACACAAAAACGTCAGTGCTTGCCATAAGATGCCAGAATGCCAATGGTGCAGCTACACAGGATCTTCAAGAACCAAAGTGTTTCACAATCCAAGTACATGAAAAATATCATATGAAAGGTACTTACAGTGCCCTCAACCTCTGAATAGAGGCCTGACCAAAAGCTGAAAGTACTTTTGTCCAGCTGATAGAGACGAGATTTTTCAAATGTTTCTGAATCCATGATCTGTCCCAGTTCTTGTGGTACATGTGTTGTTGTTCTATACACCCGTCTCTGAAAAATTGAAGAAACTAAAGTTTACATCTAATATTTTTAAGGAGACAAGATTTAAAAGTAACATCTAACATGATCCAATGGGCCACCACGGAAAGTTTAAAAAAAACCAAAAAACAACCAACACACAAAGTAACAGATATTCCTAAATGCCTGTTTTCTATCAAGTTCTAAATACAAAACTGAAGCATAATTATTAACGTTACAACCAGGAACTGAGTTGCTGACTTATTAACTTATTTAGAAAAGTTCAAATACAGATCACACAAACTGATTTTTCCACAGGATGTGACTTACTGCACCACAGTAACGACTAAGCAGAATTTGAAACCAAACACCAGATCCTCCAATGCAAACCATGAGACTTCACCAGAACACAGATCTACAGCGTGGCTGCACAAGCGAGGTGCTATTTCATTCCCAGTACAGAACTTACCACTTGAAAATTTTTAAAGAATAAAAGTCTTTTCCCTCTGTTGCCTTATCTTGTTTCAGTATACTTACCCCTTCTCAAAGGGGTACTCTCTGTCACTTCAAAACACATTCTCCCTCTGCCCGGGGCACCAGTCTACAGTGTCCCCGATCACAGGGCTCACAGGAGCTGGCAACACCGCTCCCTGTCCTCTGCAGCGCTGCCCACCCGGGCCTGGCAGGGACAGGTGCGCGGGGATGGCCCCGCGTTCTGGGCGCTGGAGACACCCCAGTGTGCGGCTGCTGCTGAACCTGCCAGGGCTGACCCTGCTCTGCCCCATGGGCAGGATGGGGATGGAGATCCTGCTGGCAGGAGACAGCCAAGACCTGACAGAAGGGACACTCCGTGTTGTATAATGATATACTCTGCCATGCGAAAAGGGGTGTGGGACGTGCCTTCTCGGGTGGCTATCACTCGGAGGCCGCCCAGGCATCGCCTTCTCCTGGAGGTGGCGAGCGACGGCCTGTGCAGCGCTTGCGGGGGTTCCCCCCGCTCTGTCCTTCACCTGTCGTTACTTCAACCCACGCGTTTCCTTATTTTTGCTCTTCCCGCTCTCTCAGCTGTCCCGGGGAGGAGAATCAAGCTGCTGGGGGTGCTGGGCCGCCAGTGACCGCACTCACACAACTCATCGTTGTGAGCATCCCCACCACCCGCTGAGGCCGCACCCCGGGACAGGGCCGAGCCCTCCCCAGGCAGGCGACAGGCCTCGCGTCGCTCGGCCCCAGCCCCGGCCCCCCGCCACGTGAGGCTGGGCCGGGCCCGGCACAGCCCTGGCCCGCCGGATCCCATCCCCGCCGGAGCCCCGCCGACCTGCCGGTGAGCCAAGAAGGCCTCCCAAAGGTAGACGGCCCAAGAGAAGAGCAGCACGGAGCAGAAGATGCGGCGCTCGGCCGGCAGCTCTGCCCACAGCTCCCCGGGCAGCGCCATCGCCGCTCCGCCCGCTGCGCGCTGCGGCGCCGCCTGGCGGCCGGAGGAGCCGCGGGAGGGGGGAGAGCGGGGGGGCGGGGCGGCCCTGAGGGGCGGGCGGGGCGGGGCGGGGTTGGGCTGGGCTGGGCTGGGCTGGGCTGGGCTGGGCTGGGCTGGGCTGGGCTGGGCTG